>NC_090755.1:35629626-35954626 GCF_036898095.1 Palaemon carinicauda | reverse complement strand
GAGGGGGAAGAGTGGCGAAATTGAAGGGGAGCCGTTATCAAGGTTACCCATCCTCCCCTACTATTATAGGGCCCAAAATGGTGGCTCATTCCTTATTCAGTAGCGCTCTCGCACGGTGTATCTCCCTGCTTATCTAGTGTTCTAGACTGCTATATTTGAGGATTTAACATGCATTCTCCAGCATCTTCTGTTTCTGGAAAATTGAGTATTAAATCTTTCCTGTGTATAATATTTTGCTCCCTTCTCACAGTGAAATTAGCATAAATTTAATGTGTTTATCGGAACATATCTGGTAACCGGAGGCGCCATTCTGGACGCTGTCATTCGTCATGCATGCTTTTTTTGGGGTCAGGCCATGTCGTCCTGATGGAAGGTTCCTTTAAGTAGCTTCCTAGGGTATATTTGACTACAGTTTTATTCCCAAAGAATTTACCTTAAGGTCTCCGGAATACTAACTCCTGGCGTGAATATCCATAAAGTTTCCTTTAATGATATCGCATAATATCAGGGGACGTATATCTTGATACGACACATAGCAATCTTCACCCCCAAGTAGCGTCTTCGCTTCGAGGGGGAAAGTGGCATAAATAGAAGGGGAGCCATTATCAAGGTACTTTTCTTCCGTTACTATTTGAGTATCTAGATGGCACCACCGTCGCCACCATGTTTATCCCTTTATCTGTAGCGATCTCACTCGGTGATTTTCCCGGTTGCTCTCTCGTTACTTTGGATTATTTTGGATTTATCATGCAATCTCCAGCCTCTTCTGCCTCTGGAAAGTTGAGTATTTGATCTCTACAATGTATAAATTCTAGCTCTTGCCTCACAGTGAAATTAAATCAAATCAAGTTAACTTAGTGGAAGAGCTGTTGCCTGAACCGGAGGCGTCATGGGCGCTGTCGTTCATAACACATGAGTTATTTAGTTAGCCAGAACGACTTTCCCGGTATAAATAGCCTAAATAAAGACAGCCATTTAGTCTTCATTGCTTGGAGTTAATTATATTATGCCGATAGTATTAGTAATAGTTTCGGCGATTTAGGTAACCGAACCTTGCTTACGCTAGGCTTCCTAGCCTAGGCGTTTCAGTTTACTTTCATGCATGATATAATAGACATTCCTAGTGTTATTAAATTTAAATGAAGCTATTTAGACAATTTATACATGTGAGATATGTTGATTGCATATAAAATTTCCTCTTCTAAGATAGTATACGAGAGAGTTTCGGTGATTTAGGTAGTCGATTCTCGCTGCCACTGGGCTACTACCCTAGTGGCTTTAGTATACTTTCATACATGTTCCCCGGTTACCCTTGTGTATCGTTTTATCAATTCAGGCGGGGATAGATATCTCCTAGAATTATTATATAAAGCGATACTCGTTTCCAGTGAAGATTTAAGGGTAATCCCTCCTTCCCTCTGAGTGTAGTCTCAGGCTACAACCCTAGTTGGTCGTGCCTCGAGTTGTCATTCAGGCAGGACTAGGCTAGGGTTTTCTGTCCCTTCCCTCAACAGCAGAGGGTAGGCTTTGGGTTTCGGTCAGAACCTCAGAGTAGATAGTCTTGTGCCGGCAGCTGGCCGACAGGGTGAATAGTCATTCCCCTGTCGGATTACACTGCCAGCATAGGAGGCTAGACCTCCCTAGACCGCACCTGAAGGGGTTTTATGATATTGCCATCTTCTCCCTGTGGTCTAGTAGACAAGTCCTGTGCTTGCATACCCTAGGCTGAAGAATAGAAATTCTCAGTTTCTCTCTTGTTTAGGGGTGGTGGCTAGATTTCTGCCAGCCCCTTAACTGTATTGGCAGACCCTAGGCTGGAGAAAAGATATTCTCCTGCCGCCTAGGATGGCGCCGATACTAAAACAGAGTTTCTTTAGGGTGTGGTAGGACCGGCAACCTTGCCAGCTCCTTCCACACTTCTTACAGGACCCTTTTCCCTCCCTCCTCTGTCCTTTAGTGATGGCCTAGCCATTGCAACCCTTTCACCGTCGTCCTACAATCTCACCGCTTGCCGGCAAGTTGTAGGGCCAGCTTGGGCTTCCGCTTGTAGTCGCCTAGTCGCTCAGCTTTCCCTTATGGATGCAAGGCTCCGGGAGAGCTGTGCTGGCTGGGCCGGCTGCCGGCAGAAGATCCCTTTACTGTAGAGTGTTCTTCAGTCCTCTCTTGGACTGCCATTCACAAACCTGTGGCCGGCAGAGACCGGCAATGGTTGTGGATGGGTGGAAGCCTGAACAATACATTCTCCCCTTCCATTTGAACCCTCATTTTGGGGGAAGGTAGTAAGACAGAGCTCTTACATCATCCTTCACTCCTTGCTTTCTATCTCTCTATCGGCTAGTGCCGCCAGGTAATAACCTGACCGGCAGCTGCCGGCCACTACCCTGACCGGAAAGATGCCAGCTGGACTAGTGCGCCGACAGCTGGAGACCTGCCGATGGCCGGCAAGCTGCCGGCAACCGGTAGCCTGCTGCCCACCATCCCAGCTGGCAATGCGTTGGCTGAACTGTGCCCCAGGTGCTAGCCTTGCCGGCAACATGCCGGCAAGAGCTACAGTATATGACTATACAGTAGCCAGTATATTTGGAGTATAGATCATACAGCAAAAAGAAAACTATAGTATAAAGTATACAGTAGTTAAATTTTCAACATACTCTGTGTGTCCTTGCCCAGTCTATTGTTGAGACCAGAATATATAAGGAAAGGAATTTCTTTCCATACACTGATAGATGATCAGTTACAAATGACCCTCATTATTAAATCTTTTGGAAGTCAGTGTCAATGGGCCTCCTGAATAGGATAACCCTAGGCTTTAATTTTGAGGGAGGTCACAGCAATTGGGTGGACAGGAAACACATGTATGTGTCTTTCCTAATTCATTTCTAGCTTGCCTATCCTAAGCTATGTGTAATAAAATGCAAAATATTATTAACAATATTTATATAGTTTATCAAGTGAGATGAACTACTATATACTCATTTTGTTTTCCTCTCTTTACAGAAGGACCACCCTAAGTGCCTGCGAGTCTTCTGCAACGTCAGGAGCAGGGACTTCTGCAGCCACGTGGAGTGCAGGGCGCACTCCCTCTGTTCCATCACCAAGGGAACTCTCAAGTATTGGGACCCCCAGGTATGTAATGTATGCAAAGCCTTGGTCACTGAGGCCTTTGATGACCCCAAGATAACGGAGTCAAGGGACGCAGCACGGAGTGAGCTGCGTAGATGGGTCCGTGGCTTCCATAAAAACGCCACGGGGCCTTACCTTCTGAATGAGCGGATGAGGACCCATCTGTTCCCTAAGGCATCTGCGGATGCCGTCATACCACAGCCTCACTCTGAGATCCTTTGCGTCCAGATTTCCGTAGATACGGATGTCTCGTATGCGATGAAGGACATCCATCTAGACGAGAGGATGTCAGGGGTGTCAGAAGTCACCGAGAAGGACCTTCTTGCGGAAGGTCAGGAAGAGGAGTCCACCTTGGCTCCTGAAACCGAAGAGGATAAAGTCAAATCGGTGTCCGTTTCATCGGTTCCAGCCTCTACATCCTCTGCTCCTCCATCTGATGAAATGGGGAAGACCCTTTCTACCCTCATGCCAATGATGGAGAAATTTCAGAAGCAGAGTGAGGAAAGGGAAGCTGCATTGAGGAAGGAGATACATCATCTCGCAGCGTCCCACGGGTCTCACAAGAGACTCAACGTGAAGGATCTTCCTGCCTGTTCTGAAATAAACCCTTGGAGGCATGCAGAGTAAATGCCGATCACAAACGGGAAGATTTTTAATTAAAAAAAGCTGGGAGCCATCCTCATTGAAGATGTCAACTTTTGGCCCAGCTTTGAGTCTTATCCAGACTGCTTCGTCCGTCTGAAGGTGGAACCTGTGTCTAAGGAGGAGACAGAGCCGAAGGAGGTCATAGTTCTTGACCATGGAAAAGCTCAGGCTTTAATGGCTAGTGGTTTGAAAGACAGGGGCTTCACTAACTCTAAAGTGCCAGCCCTGAGTAAGAAACATCCTTCTTTTCTTGCTCAAGCTACACTGGCCTTTCCCTTTGCGGAAAAAGGGTTCAAGGCAGTGATGAAGGCGGTAGAAGCTGGGAAACCTTGTCCTACACTTGAGGAGTGTAGACACTTATCCCTAGCTCTGCCTACAGATCACAAGGACTGGAAGGAAATACATCTTACCTTCTCAGTCGGAAAGTTGGAGGCGGATATTGCTGGACGCAAGTTCAGTGAAAACCTCCCTAAGTTGTCTGACTTTCTCTTGCGCAGAGAGAAAGAGACAAAGGAAAGGCTTGCCGTATCTCTGTCCCTTCAGACTACCCTCGGGCAACGGCAAGTGACCAAAGATCCCCAGATATGTTTATGGTCGTGGCCAAGTCACACTTGGCAACTCTGGTCAAGGACCTATATGGTTTTGTTTGGGCCAGAAGGGCATGTAGGGAGTTCGTGTTTGCTTCGGCTGCGGTGAAACACGAACCCAGGAAGTTGATATCTTCCAATATCTGGGGAAAGGACCTCTTCCCGAGTGAAGTGGTCAAGGAAATAGTCGATAAGAATGCCACGGAGAACAGGAATCTTTTCCAAAAGTGGGGTATGTCGGCTAAGAGGATGTCTTCCCAAGATAAGGGTCCCCAGCCGAAAAGGAAGACAAAGAGGCCAAGGCTGACCTCTCGCCCTGCCAGACAACAACAACTTCCCATGACTGCGGTGCCCCAGATGGAGTCACAACCCCAACCCACCTACCAGATGGTACCCCAGCAGATGGTGACCGTCACCAGCCTTTACTCCCGCCTATGAGAGGCAGACCACTACCTTTCGCCCTAAAAGTAGAGGATCAAATAGAGGTTCCTCTAGACGTCCCCCAAGAGGAAAAGGGGGTAGGGGAGGGCGTGGTCAAGGAGGCAAGTCCTCCAGACAACAGAAGCAATGAGATGCTTCTGGTAGGAGGAAGACTCCAATCATTTTGGGATTGCTGTACCTTCGATCCCTGGGCCCACAGCCTGATCAAGAATGGACTAAGTTGGAGCTGGAAGACAGCTCCACCATATTTCCCTCAATTCTTCCAACACTCCAAACCCGTCTTGGAAGAATATACCCGAGAACTCTTGAGCAAACGGGTGATAAGGAGGGCAAAGTCCATAAAATTCCAAAGAAGGCTGTTTTATGTTCTCACGAACAACTCAGACAAAGTCAGAGTCATTCTCGACTTGTCGCCACTCAACAAGTTCATAGAAAACTACAAATTCAGAATGCTGACCTTTCAATACATAAGGACCCTGCTGACAAAACGGGCGTACACGGTTTCCAAAGACATGGCAGATGCCTATTGGCATATTTCAATCAATCGCCAACTCTCCTCCTACCTAGGATTCAGGCTACAGAAGAAGAAATACGTCTTCAGAGCCATACCCTTCAGACTAAACATAGCCCCAAGGATCTTTACAAAGCTTGCAGATGCAGTCACTCAACAACTACGCCTAGAAGGTGTCCAGGTGGTAGCCTACCTGGACGATTGGCTGGTGTGGGCAGCATCCGAGACGGAATGCATGCAAGCATCCAAGAAAGTGATCCAGTTCCTGGAACATCTAGGATTCAAGATCAACCTCAAAAAGTCTTGATTATCTCCAGCTCAGGAGTTTCAATGGCTTAGAATACATTGGAACTTACAGTCACACCACCTCTTCATTCCATCAAAGAAGAGAGAGATAGTGGGATCTGTCAAGAGACTACTGAAATCCAACATGATATCAAGATGCCAAGAGGAGAGAGTGCTGGGCTCCCTTCAATTTGCATCAGTGACAGACCCGGTGCTAAGAGCACAGTTAAAGGATGCATCAGGAGTCTGTAGAAGATATGCATCAAACGCTCGAAGAGATCTAAGAAGACCAATACCGACTCGACAACAATCACTTCTCAAGCCATGGTCGAAGGCCAAGAACCTGAAGAGGTCGGTGCCTCTGCAACCACATCTACCTTCAGTCATCATCCACACGGACGCATCAAAGGAAGGATGGGGAGGTCACTCTCACCAACAGAAAGTCTAAGGGACTTGGTCCTCTCTATTCAAGACCTTCCACATCAATATTCTGGAGGCCATGGCAGTCTTTCTCACACTGAAGAAATTGTCCCCTCGCCATTCAGTCCACATAAGACTGATTCTGGACAGCGAGGTAATAGGTTCGAGATCACCCCAAATCAACCAAGTGATGTTGGCCATCTTCCGCTTTGCAGAAAAGAAGAGATGGCACTTATCAGCAGTTCACCTTCAAGGGTTCCGCAATGTGACGGTGGACGCTCTATCCAGGCTCACGCCGATAAAGTCAGAATGGTCCCTAGATGCAGGATCATTCTCCTTCATCTTACGTCAAGTCCAAGAACTGCAGATCGACCTCTTCGCGACGAGCGACAACAAGAAACTACCTTGATATGTGGCCCCATACAAGGACCCTCTAGCGGAAGCGGTGGACGCCATATTTCTCGACTGGAACAGATGGACTGGAATTTACCTGCTCCTTCCAACCAACCTTCTGTTGAAGGTCCTCAACAAGCTGAGATCCTTTCAGGAAACAGCAGCTCTAGTGGCTCCCAAGTGGCCGATGGGCAATTGGTTCCCTTTAGTATTAGAGTCGCAGCTGAGGCTGGTCCCTCTGCTGGACCCAGTTCTGACTCAACAAGTACAGAAGTCGACTGTCTTCGCTTCATCACAGAAAACCCAAAACCTTCATCTCATGATTTTCTCTCCTTAGCAGTTATGAAAAGATTTGGGATCTCGAAAGACATTATAGACTTCCTAGAAGAATATAAGTCTAAATCTACCAGAAGGCAATATGAGTCATCTTGAAAGAAGTGGGTAGCTTTTGTCATGGCAAGAAGACCAAAAGAGGTCTCAACAGATTTCTGTTTATCCTCCTTTATTCACCTTCATGGACAAGGTTTAGCAGCCAATACGATATCAACGTGTAAATCTGCCTTGACTAGGCCTTTGCTTTACGCCTTCCAAGTAGACTTATCCAATGAAATCTTTAACAAGATCCCTAAGGCCTGTACTGGACTTAGGCCTGCAGCACCTCCGAAGTCCATCTCATGGTCCTTGGATAAGTTCCTACACTTTGCCTCAACAGTGAACAATGAGGACTGCTCTCTGAAAGATCTGACTCAAAAAATTATATTCTTGTTTGCTCTAGCCTCGGGGTCCAGAGTTAGTGAAATAGTGGCCCTTTCTCGGGATGAAGGCCATATTCAGTTCACAGAAGCGGGAGAACTGAATCTCTTTCCTGACCCAACGTTTCTCGCCAAGAACGAGCTACCTACCAAAAGGTGGGGTCCCTGGAGAATCTGCCCTCTGAAGGAAAATGTCTCGCTGTGTCCAGTAGAACTTCAGGCTTCAGGGGAGGGCAGCTTTTTAAAGGAGAAACATCGGGCTCAAACTTGTCCCTAAAACAACTAAGGGCGAAGATCACCTACTTCATTCGCAGAGTGGATCCTGATAGTACACCCGCAGGTCACGATCCTAGGAAAATTGCTTAGTCATTGAACTTCTTCCAATACATGGATTTCGAGCGTCTTCGCTCGTATACTGGATGGACGTCATCCAGAGTGTTTTTCAAACACTACGCAAAGCAAGTGCAAGAGTTGAAAAGGTATGTGGTGGCGGCAGGTAGAGTGCTAAAACCTGTCGCTTAGTGTTGCGAGGAACAGTGAATTGATTGGGACTGTTATGTATAGGGTGTACGTGTTGACACCTTACAGTGCAACACGTAAAGTGAAGTGTCACCAGGGTGACACTATGGACTGTTCCAGTTACTAAAGGTGAAGAAACATAGAGTTAGCACTTGTGGCATGTATGCTTTTGTTGCTAGATTTGCTCATCGGGATATTCAAACCTCAAGTTTTTCCTGAGTCTGGTATGACTTTTCCTTGCAGGGGGCAGGAAGCACTAACATAGTTCATGATTAGATGTAATGACGTATAACGGTAACGTCATATGTCTCTAAGGTCTGAGCGACCAAGGAAATATTGTCTTGAGGTTAAGGCACATTTGGAAATCCACAGATACATTAATGCTCTAGTAACCTTCCATCAGGATGACATGGCCTGAGCCCAAAAAAACGGATTTTGAGCAGAGCAAAAAATCTATTTTTTGGGTGAGATAGCTATGTCGTCCTGATGGACCAGCCCTCCTTTCTATGAAAAGGCCTTGGCAGGATCCCTCCCGAAACTACTGTATCTGTAGCACCTTGCTCAATACTACAGGAATAAACATGGCGGTGATGATGGCGCCATCTAGATACTCAAATAGTAACAGAGGAAGGGTACCTTGATAACGGCTCCCCTTCCATTTTTGCCAATTTCACCCTCAAAGCAAAAACGCTATTCTGGGTGAAGATTGCTATGTGTCGTATCAAGATATACGTCCCCTGATATTATGCAATATCCTTAAAGGAAACTTTAAGGATATTGGCTCCAGGAGTTAGAATTCTGGAAACCTTAAGGTAAATTCTCTGGGAATATCACTGTAGTCAAATATACCCTAGGAAGCTACTTAAAGGAACCTTCCATCAGGACGGCATGCCTATCTCACCCAAAAATAGATTTTTCGCTTCGCTCAAAATCCGTTATTTAGTCAGCAGAACGACATTCCCGGTATTTAGCTTTAATGAATTATAGCAATTTATTCAAAATTATACTAGGGAAGATAAGATCATGCACGTATTTTTCCTATTCCTTAAATGTATCGATCGTATACGTTAGAGTCTCGGTGATATAGCGTAGCCGAAATCTCGCCCTGCACTAGGCTAACCTAGCCTACGCGCTTTAGTTTACTTTCATACATTATCCCCGTTTACCCTTGCGTATCATTTTATCAATTCAACAGGAGATAGTATATCCCCTAGAATTAATTATATAATTCGATACTCGTCTCTTTCGGAGATATAAGGGTAAACCCTTCCTTCCCTCTGAGTGCCGCCATTAGGCGACAACCCTATCTTGATCTTGCCATTGAGTAGTACACTCCGGCTTGACTAGGCTGGTGTTTTTCTGTCTTCCTCCTTGCCGGCGAGTATCCCGGCTTGGTTCTACGACAGTAACTCAGAGTATTCAGTCTTTATGCCAACAACTTAGCTACCAGGTGAGTAGTCACTCCCCTGCTGGCTTACAGTTGCAGACATAGGAAGCCTAGCTTCCCTAGCCCGCATCCGAAGTGGTAGTACGATGCCGCCAACTTCTCCCTTGCGGTCTAGAACACAAGTCTTGTTTCGGCAAGGCCCTGGGCTGAAGAATCGATATTTTTCTGCAGCCCAGGACGGCGCCGATATTGAAACGATGTTTCTGATTGTGTCTGGAAATGGCCGGCAATCCTGCCGCCTTCTCCCAACACAACACACAAGACCCTTTCCCTGCCCCCCTCTGTCCTTTAGCGATAGCCTAGCCATTGCATGTCTGTGGCCGGTGTCCTACAATCTCCCCGCTTGCCGGGTAGACTGTGGCGCCAGCCGGGCTCCTACATAGGCGGCTTGAGAGCCGCTCTGACCTTCCCCTACAGACGCAAGGCTCTGGGAAAGGTTGTGCCGGCCATGACGGCTGCCTGTGGGAGACCCTTTGTATTTGAGTGTTCTTCAGTCCTCCCTTGGACTGCCATTCATATCCCTGAAACCGGCAGTAGCCGGCAGCAGATCTTGTGGCTGGGTGGAAGCTAAAATGATTCATTCCCCCCTTCCACTTGAACCCTCATTCTGGAGGAAGGCAGTAGGAATAATAATACCTACACCCTTATTTATTGTACTAAACTATATTAATAAGGTAGCCCTTCTCTCCATGCTTTCTCTCTTTCTGTCGGCTAGTGCCGTCAGGTACTAACCTAACCTAGCCGGCAGCATGCCGGCTAGACCAGTGCCAACATACCCTGTGTATCCTTTCACAGTCTATTGTTGAGACCAATCTTATATTGAAGTGAAGTACTCCTTCAATACACTGATGAAAGTCATCAGATCATAATTTACCCCACAGTATTAATACTTTTATGAAAGGGTCAGTGTTAGTATACACTAATTCTAACTCTAGAAGTTAGAACCCTTCTCCCTTGATTATCCTTTAATAAGGATATTCTAATATTAATATTGGGGGAGGTCACAGCAATTGGCTGGACAGGAGGCACAAGTATGTGTCTTTCCTATTTCCTTTCTAGCTTACTATCCTAAGCTATAATAGTTAAGATACCAAAAAAATTATTGCATGACATTTTTATTTATGAAGTGTGATAAATTACCGCATACTCATTTCAATTTCCTTTCTTTACAGAGAAGCAGAAAGTGAATTGTGAGGTGATCTACTGTAACCACAAAAGTAGGAACTTTTGTGGTCACACTATGTGCAGGTCTCATGCTGCCTGCGTTGGTACAACCGAAACCTTGAGGTATTGGGACCCCAAGGACTGCAAGGTCTACTCGGCCTTGGTGGCCGAGTGTTTCGGCAACCCCAAGTCAGCGGAGTCGAGGGATGCAGCATGCGAGAAGCTTCGCAAATGGGTACGAGGGTTCCAAAGAACTCTCCTAGACCGTACCTTCCCAACGATAGGATGTGTAGCTTGCTGTTCCCGAAAGCTACAACTGATGCCGTCGTACCCCAGGCACGACTCGGGCCTCCCTGCGTCCAGATCGCATTCGAGGCTGATGTTACTGAGGCATTGCAAGGCATGGACATCGATCAAAAGGAAAGGATGTCTGAAGTGTCCACGGACACAGAGAAGGATCTCCTTCGGGACGAGCCTGAGGAAGAGTCTACTCTACCACCCGGAGGAGATGAAGACGATGACTCGACAGAAGCGGAGGAGCCCCTGCTGCCTGTGCCGGCAGCAGAGCCGACACCGTCTACATCTTCGGCTCCTACCCCTCCATTGGATGCAATAAGGAGAACATAGAAAGGGAAGCAAAGATGACAAGAGAGCTCCGCGAAGCGACTCGGACCGTCACCTCCCGAGGGTCTTACAAGCGACCCAGAGTACAAGACCTGCCATCCTGTTCCGAGACCAATCCCTGGAGGTATGCAGAGTTCATGCCTATCATCAACGGCAAACTCTACATCTCGGAGAAGTTGGGAGATGTCCCCCTGGACGACATTCATTTCTGGCCGAACTTCAACGCCTACCCGGAGTGCTTCATCAGGCTGAAGCATGAACAAGCATCGAAAGAGGAGACGGAACCAAAGGAGGTCATGGTATTCGACCACGACAAGGCACAGGCTCTCTTGACGAGTAACCTGAAGAAAGGAGGTTATACCAACTCGCGAGTGTCTGCACTGAGCAAGAAACACCTTACCTTTCTTACTCCTTCTTCGAGAGCCTTCCCCTTCCCGTCGATGGCTTTTCAGAGTGTTGCCAAGGCGGTTGAGGCAGGTAAACCATGTCCTACACTAGAGGAGTGTAGGCCTCTGTCTCTGGCCTTGCCCACGGATTAGAAGGAATGGAAGGAGGTCCACCTAACCTTCTCAGTAAGAAAACTTGAAGCTGATATCACAGGACAGCAGTTCAGTGAGAACCTACCGAAGCTATCGGACTTTCTCTTGCGAAGGGCGCAAGAGACAAAAGAGAGGCTAGCCGCCTCTCTTTCCCTCCAGAACTGCATAGAGATGTGTGCAGGCCACAACAGTACCCCAGATATGCTCACGGTCCTGGCCAAGATGCACATGGCCACCCTCGTAAAGGAACTGTACGCCTTCATAAAGGCCAGGAGAGCCTGTAGGGAGTTCGTGTTTGCTGCAGAAACAGTGAAACACGAACCCAGGAAGCTAATTTCTTCTAGCATCTGGGGTAAGGACCTCTTCTCAAAAGAAATGGTCCAAGAGGTAGTTGAGAAAGCCACTACGGAGAAGAGGAAGTCATCCCCGGATGTGGGTCCCCAACCCAAACGGAAGACAAAGAATCCAAGACTACCTTTTCGGCCTTCTCAGCAACATCCCATGGTCACCATGACCACGATGCCCCAAGTGGTTGCTCAGCCACAGACCACCTTCTAAGTGGTGCCTCAACAGCTGGTTGCCCAGTCACCAGCTTTCAACCCACGGTTTGAGAGGCACACTACTACCTTTCGTCCTCAAGACACCCCTCACGAGGCAGGGGAGGACGCGGTCAGGGTGGCAATGAGATGCTACAGGTAGGAGAAAGACTGTCTGCTAGGCCAGGGAAGGGAGAATTGTCATACATAACTCCCAAGTATGGCCTAGGGAGGTCTAGCCTCCTGAAAGGGCAGCTTAACCTGACCTGGGAAGTCATTTCACCAGGACAGGGAGATGCCTAACACAGACTAATACTCTGATGTCCCGTCCTAAACTCAAAACCGACTCAGTGGTTAGGAGAACGGAAACGGAACGTCTCGGTAAAACTTTGCCAGAACTCGGTTCACAGCAAAGAAATCTGAGAATAGCCTAGGCTACTCAGAGGGAAGAGGATTGCTCTTAAATCTCCTAGGAGATTGGTATCGACTTAAAAGGTATAGGAGGGGTCAGTCTCCCCTTAAAAGGCAATACAAGAGCAATGGGGACATGTATGAAAGTATACTAAAGCCCCTAGGCTAGTAGCCTAGGAGCATTGAAAATTGATCACCGAAACTCTCTGTATACTATCTTGGAAGAGAGGAGCATAATTAAGTAATATCAAACAAGTGTAAAAAATTTGCCTGTGCTTCAATACAACTTTACGAGAATGGTTATATCATGCATGAAGTGTGAGAGTACCTAGGCTAGGAAGCCTAGCACTCGTGAGGCTCGTCAGAATAGCCAAATTCACGACAACATAGACATAATATAAAAATCCCTAGCTAAAAATCTAAATAGCTAAAGTTATTAAAGTGTATAAATGCCGGGAAAAGGTCCTTCTGGCTAACTAAATGAACAGAAGAACGACCGCGTCACTGACGCCATCCGGCTGGCAACAGCTCTTGTTACGTTAATTACGATCTCAATCGAAAAACAAAACTGGCAAGAGCTTACATTTACACAAGATAAAGATATTACTCAACTTTCCAGAGGCTGATGAGGCTGGGGAAGACATCATAGACTCCAAAAAACTCCAAAATAGCGCGAGAGAACTGGGAAATCACCGGTCTATCGAAGCTACAAGCGAAATAATGGCGGTGGCGCCTTGGGTTGCGGACAGGCACACTATTTGCGGTACAGTAGTGACTCGTCGAGAGCGATGTCTCTGGAACGACTCACCCTATTCTTGCCTATCTTTCCCCTCGTAGTGAAAGCTCTATTGGGGGTGTAGATAGCCATGAGACGTGTCAAGAATACGTCCTCTGATATTACGCGATATCCCTTCGTAAAAGTTTAAGGGATATTCGCTCCAGGAGTTAGAATTCTGGATACCTTTGGTAAATTCTCTGGCATATATCACTGTAGTCAAATATACCTAGGAAGCTACCTTTGAAGGAACTTCCATCATGACGGCATGGCCTGAGCCCAAAAAAGAGCAAATGTATTTTAGAAGTTGATTCAATGGAATACTTAGGTTTTGTAATAAATGGCAAGGGTATTCACAAAACTAAAGAGAAGATTAAAGCTGTACAATCAACAAAAGTGCCAGAAAATGTTAAGGAATTACAATCATTTCTAGGTTTAGTAACATTTTATGGGAATTTCATTCAGAATTTGTCTACAATTGCACATCCATTGTATAATCTGTTGAATAAGGGTGTAGAATGGAAGTGGACAAAAGAGTGTCAGGAATCTTTTGAAAGAATCAAACAGGAAATAACATCACCTACATTCTTAGTACATTATCAAATGGATTTACCAGGTAAATTAGTATGTGAAGCGTCAAACATAGGTTTAGGTGCAGTATGATCTCATGTAATGCCAGATGGAACAGAAAAACCAATTGCATTCACTTCTAGAGTATTGAACAAGGCAGAAAGGAATTACTCTCAAATAGAAAAGGAAGGTTTAGCATTAATTTATGGAGTTAAAAAATTCCATATGTATCTTTATGGTAGGAAAAAGTTCACACTTGTTACAGATCATAAACCTTTATTAACAATATTGGGTCCAAAAGCAAGTTTACCTACGTTGGTAGCTGCAAGACTACAACGTTGGGCAATTACGTTAGCAGCGTACCACTATGATATAGAATACCGTCAAACATCAAAGATGGGTTATGCGGATGCTTTATCCAGATTACCCGTAGACAAAGCGCCAGAGGAGTATGATGACAGTGTTCTGTTAATTTCTGTAAATGATGTACCCATAACTGCAAAAGATGTAGCACACAGTACCAAGAGAGACCCAGTACTTAGTAAGGTTTTGGAGAGTTTAATGACAGGTAGGGACTTAAGTGGAAAAGAGGAAAATTGTAAACCGTATAAGGATATATGGTATGAACTGAATGTAAAACAAGGAATAGGGATGAGATGTTCACTGAGAAATAAGGCTTTGTCTGAAATACATGCTGATCACCAAGGTATTGTAATATCAAAGTCAATTGCGAGAACTTATGTATGGTGGCCAGGTGTAGATAAAGATGTGGAATCTTATATAAAGAATTGTATGAATTGTGTTATGCAACAGAACAATCCTCAATTTGCTAGAATGCAACCGTGGGAGTTACCCAGGTATCCATGGCAAAGAGTGCATATAGATTTTGCAGGTCCTTTTTTAAATTACTTGTTTTTGATAGTAGTAGATGCTTACAGTAAGTGGCCAGAAATTATCCCAAATGAAGACGACAACGTCTTACCCCACAATAAAAGAGTTGATGCAAATGTTTTCTACACACGGTATTCCAGAAAGAATTGTTACAGATAATGGTCCATAATTTACCTCACAAGAGTTTAAAGAATTTTGTAATGTCAATGGTATAAAGCATACATTTTCAGCAACATATCATCCATCTACTAATGGAGAGGCTGAAAGATTTATCCAAATGTTTTAACACAATATGAAGTGTAGAAAAGCAAATTCAGGTCATATATTTTTGCATGTATCAAAGTTTTTATTGTCTTATAGAACAACGCCGCACAACACAACAGGCGTGAGGAGGATAAGGTGTAAGTTAGATTTGTTGTATCCAAGTTTGCAAAGTGATTTAGAAGATAAAGGGTATAAACAAGTAGTAAAGCTTCCTAATGTAAGACATTTTTTACCTTTATCTGATGTCATGGCAAGATCGTACAACACTCCAGAGAAGTGGGTACCAGGAGAGATTGTAAGAGAGATAGGAAATTTACATTATGATGTTCATGTTGGTGATAATGTTGTAAAACGTCATGTTGATCAATTACAGCCATTAAACAAAAAGACAGTAGAGCATGTGAATGTTAGAGATGAGAAACTTAAAGAAGTAGTTAGATCAAATGAGTCAAATATTAACCAAGATGCTCCAACATCAAATGTAGATTCAGAACCAATATATGTACCAGTACAAGATGAGGTTAAAGTGCTTCCAAATAGGATTAACAGAGGAAAGCCCCCTGAGATATTAGATTTATAAAGATTTTTACAATGTCAAGTTAAGGGGGAGGAGACTGTTATGTATTATTGTAATAATGTACTATATTATTTCAAGTGTTACAGGTATTGCGCAACATTGCATCATATTGCATGAATAAAATATGTTATGCTTTGTACATAAGTGTAATGATTTATTTTGGTATTAGGATTCAAACGTTTGTTGATTACCTCAAAGATAGGATGTAATTCTTTATAGTTTTGTACTGGAGTAGGATTTAAGTCTTTTCAGAGCGATGCTCTTTTGTTTAGCAATGTTTTGGTTTTGTCAGATTGTGTATGACGCTCCACACACACTTAGGAGTCAGCTGTCATAGAGCAATGTAGTCACAAGATTTATTAAACTTGTATTTTAAGAATACCAATGTATCATTAAATCTCACCAAGAAAAATTGACGACCAAAGATGGGATCAGCTGAGAAATAATTACTAACAATTCTTCATCTATGTTCCAGGTAATTATCATGGTTAATAGAAACATCCTCTCAACACATTCACACCAACCTACCTCTTTCATTTTGTGTTTGAAATATTTGGACACAAAATTACTGCCATTATTACTTTGTATAAAGGAAGGCAAACCAAACTTGGAAAAATAGTTCAACAAGCGTTTAACTACAGTTTTCGCATTGCAGCTTCTTACTAGGATTGCTTCCGCATAATGGGTTAGTCTGTCAATGATTTTTAATAGATATATATTCCCTCCTTTACTTCTAGGCAAAGGTTCAACTATGTCAATTACTACATTCTCAAAAGGTTCTCCCACCGATGGAATATTACATTAGGGAGCCCTGGGAATTACTTGATCAGGTTTAGCTGCAATTTGACATTCGTGACAGCTTAATACATATCTCCTCGGGTCACTTTTCATCTTAGGCCAAAAGTTTGTCTTACTTATACACTTGAAAGTATTATTTACCCCTAAATATCATTGATCATCATGTGCTAATTTTAGAATTAATTCCTGAAACTTCCTAGGAATTACTAATTGTTCTATAACTTCATCTTTGCTAACTGACTTGTGACGAACATAGCGACACAAAATTTCGTCTTTTAAACAAAAGGCTTCTTTACAAACATTATCAGGATCATCATCCAATTCACTTTCAAAAATTCGAGACAGTGTCTCATCCTCTCTCTGCAACTTAATTAGTTCATCTCTGTTCAAAATGTTTGTGCCTAAACCATTGCAGTAACTATTACTTGAATCCAATACATCGACTACATCTACGTCACTACTTCCGATAGCTATATCATCAACTTGGCTAACACTGTCAACACCGATGGAGTCGGTCTTCTTAGCCCAACACTTGCTGAGATCAACCTCACCGCCTCCATCACACACGTTCAAATCCTCGAACAAATTATGACTGTAGTCTATATCTGTATATAAACCTGTCCTAGTTACTACCATTTCAGGCATTGGAACCTCCCTTAAAACAGGATTCACACATCTGGATATAGTTAAATCATTACCGACAATATCATCAACGCCGTCAACTGGCAAATAGTCTACATCTGCTAGTTTTACATCTCTTGACAAAGGACAAAGAACGCAAGTATTCGGAAACCCACCTGACATAACTTTTTCTTTCATACTGATTTTTGCCCTTGCTGGCACACACTCTTTCCTAATAAGGGAAACAGCTGTGCTGGTGTCCCTAAGCAAGACAACTTCTCTCGAATCCCCTCCTTCAAGCGAAACTACACCTTCTGACAAAACATCTTTGTAAAATTTCCTTGTTTCTTTCAAAATGTCATTTCTGCTTGACGAAAGATTATTAACAAGAGACACTGGTTTCTTGACATTCTTCTCCTCTTGTTACAACCCTTGTCGGGCCGTGGTGCAAGTTCTTATTGCACGATAAGAGAGGTCAGTGTTTACAAAAATACCCAGCAGTAAAATATATAAATAGAACAATAAAACTAACACCAAACAGAAAATACACCTAAAGAATACAAGCCAAATGCTTTATATAGCTTACCATAATTTTAAAGATCCAATAATACCATACTTTGTCAAAAAAAAAAAAATCTTCAATTCTATGGAAACAAACCTACCTAGATAAACCTAAATAAACCTACAGGTACGCCCACAGACATACACCTTAACCTACAATACACCGGCATTTTGGGCTCCAGCCATGTCGTCCTGATGGAAGCTTCCTATAGACAGCTTTCTAAGGGATATATATTTGGCTATTCCCGTAGACAGCTTTCTAAGGGATATTTGGCTACAGTGATACTCCTAGAGAATTGACCATAGGTCTCCAGAATTCTAACTCCTGGCGCGAGTATCCTTAAAATTTTCCTTAACGATATCGCATAATATCAGGGGACGTATATCTTGATACGACACATGGCAATCTTCACCCCGAATAGAATTTTCGCTCTGAGGGGGGAGAGTGGCGAAATTGAAGGGGAGCCGTTATCAAGGTTATCCATCCTCCCCTACTATTATAGGGCCCAAAATGGTGGCTCATTCCTTATTCAGTAGCGCTCTCGCACGGTGTATCTCCCTGCTTATCTAGTGTTCTAGACTGCTATTTTTGAGGATTTAACATGCATTCTCCAGCATCTTCTGTTTCTGGAAAATTGAGTATTAAATCTTTCCTGTGTATAATTTTTTGCTCCCTTCTCCCAGTGAAATTAGCATAAATTTAATGTGTTTATCGGAACATAGCTGGTAACCGGAGGCGCCATTTTGGACGCTGTCATTCGTCATGCATGCTTTTTTTGGGCACAGGCAATGTCGTCCTGATGGAAGGTTCCTTTAAGTAGCTTCCTAGGGTATATTTGACTACAGTGATATTCCCAAAGAATTCACCTTAAGGTCTCCGGAATACTAACTCCTGGCGTGAATATCCATAAAGTTTCCTTTAATGATATCGCATAATATCAGGGGACGTATATCTTGATACGACACATAGCAATCTTCATCCCAAATAGCGTCTTCGCTTCGAAGGGGGAAAGTGGCATAAATAGAAGGGGAGCCATTATCAAGGTACTCTTATTCCGTTATTATTTGAGTATCTAGATGGCACCACAGTCGCCGCCATGTTTATCCCTTTATCTGTAGCGATCTCACTCGGTGATTTTCCCGGTTGCTCTCTCGTTACTTTGGATTATTTTGGATTTATCATGCAATCTCCAGCCTCTTCTGCCTCTGGAAAGTTGAGTATTTGATCTTTACAACGTATAAATTCTAGCTCTTGCCTCACAGTGAAATTAAATCAAATTAAGTTAACTTAGTGGAAGAGCTGTTGCCTGAACCGGAGGCGTAATGGGCGCTGTCGTTCGTAACACACGAGTTATTTAGTTAGCCAGAACGACTTTCCCGGTATAAATAACATAAATAAAGACAGCCATTTAGTCTTCATTGCTAGGAGTTATTTATATTATGCCAATAGTATTAGTAATAGTTTCGGCGATTTAGGTAACCGAACCTTGCTTACGCTAGGCTTCCTAGCCTAGGCGTTTCAGTTTACTTTCATGCATGATATAATAGACATTCCTAGTGTTATTAAATTTAAATGAAGCTATTTAGACAATTTATACATGTGAGATATGTTGATTGCATATAAAATTTCCTTTTCTAAGATAGTATACGAGAGAGTTTCGGTGATTTAGGTAGTCGATTCTCGCTGCCACTGGGCTACTACCCTAGTGGCTTTAGTATACTTTCATACATGTTTCCCGCTTACCCTCGTGTATCGTTTTATCAATTCAGGCGGGGATAGATATCTCCTAGAATTATTATATAAAGCGATGCTCGTCTCCAGTGAAGATTTAAGGGTAATCCCTCCTTCCCTCTGAGTGTAGTCTCAGGCTACAACCCTAGTTGGTCGTGCCTCGAGTTGTCATTCAGGCAGGACTAGGCTAGGGTTTTCTGTCCTTTCCCTTAACCGCAGAGGGTAGGTTTTGGGTTTTGGTCAGAACCTCAGAGTAGATAGTCTTTTGCCGGCAGCTGGCCGGCAGGGTGAATAGTCATTCCCCTGTCGGATTATGCTGCCAGCATAGGAGGCTAGACCTCCCTAGACCGCACCTGAAGGGGTTTTATGATATTGCCATCTTCTCCCTGTGGTCTAGTAGACTAGTCCTGTGCTTGCATACCCTAGGCTGAAGAATAGAAATTCTCAGTTTCTCTCTTGTTTAGGGGTGGTGGCAAGATTGCTGCCGGCCCCTTAACTGTATTGGCAGACCCTAGGCTGGAGAATAGATATTCTCTTGCCGCCTAGGATGGCGCCGATACTGAAACAGAGTTTCTTTAGGGTGTGGTAGGACCGGCAACCTTGCTAGCTCCTTCCACACCTCTTACAGGACCCTTTTCCCTTCCCCCTCTGTCCTTTAGTGATGGCCTAGCCATTGCAACCCTTTGGCCGTCGTCCTACAATCTCACCACTTGCCGGCAGGTTGTAGGGCCAGCTTGGGCTTCCGCTTGTAGTCGCCTAGTCGCTCAGCTTTCCCTTATGGATGCAAGGCTCTGGGAGAGCTGTGCCGGCTAGGCCGGCTGCCGGCAGAAGATCCCTTTACTGTAGAGTGTTCTTCAGTCCTCTCTTGGACTGCCATTCACAAACCTGTGGCCGGCAGAGACCGGCAATGGTTGTGGATGGGTGGATGCCTGAACAATACATTCTCCCCTTCCATTTGAACCCTCATTCTGGAGGAAGGCAGTAAGACAGAGCTCTTACATCATCCTTCACTCCTTGCTTTCTATCTCTCTATCAGCTAGTGCCGCCATGTACTAACCTGACCGGCAGCTGCCGGCCACTACCCTGACCGGCAAGATGCCAGCTGGACTAGTGCGCCGACAGCTGGAGGCCACCGGCAAGCTGCCGGCCACCAGTAGCCTGCTGCCCACCATCCCAGCTGGCAATGCGCCGGCTGAACTGTGCCCCAGGTGCTAGCCTTGCCGGCAACATGCCGGCTAGAACTACAGTATATGACTATACAGTAGCCAGTATATTTGGAGTATAGATCATACGGCAAAAAGAAAACTATAGTATAAAGTATACAGTAGTTAAATTTTCAACATACTCTGTGTGTCCTTGCCCAGTCTATTGTTGAGACCATAATATATAAGGAAAGGAATTTCTTTCCATACACTGATAGATGATTAGTTACAAATGACCCTCATTATTAAATCTTTTAGAAGTCAGTGTTAAGTTACACTTATCTATCCTTACTGGGTAGAACCCTTCCAATGGGTCTCCTGAATAGGATAACCCTAGGCTTTAATATTGAGGGAGGTCACAGCAATTAGGTGGACAGGAAACACATGTATGTGTCTTTCCTAATTCATTTCTAGCTTACCTATCCTAAGCTATGTGTAATAAAATGCAAAATATTATTAACAATATTTATATAGTTTATCAAGTGAGATGAACTACTATATACTCATTTTGTTTTCCTCTCTTTACAGGAGGACCACCCTAAGTGCCTGTGAGTCTTCTGCAACGTCAGGAGCAGGGACTTCTGCGGCCACGTGGAGTGCAGGGCGCGCTCCCTCTGTTCCATCACCAAGGGAACTCTCAAGTATTGGGACCCCCAGCTATGTAATGTATGCAAAGCCTTGGTCACTGAGGCCTTTGATGACCCCAAGATAACGGAGTCAAGGGACGCAGCACGGAGTAAGCTGCATAGATGGATCCGTGGCTTCCATAAAAACGCCACGGGGTCTTACCTTCTGAATGAGCGGATGAGGACCCATCTGTTCCCTAAGGCATCTGCGGATGCCGTCATACCACAGCCTCACTCTGAGATCCTTTGCGTCCAGATTTCCGTAGATACGGATGTCTCGTATGCGATGAAGGACATCCATCTAGACGAGAGGATGTCAGAGGTGTCAGAAGACACCGAGAAGGACCTTCTTGCGGAAGGTCAGGAAGAGGAGTCCACCTTGGCTCCTGAAACCGAAGAGGATAAAGTCAAATCGGTGTCCGTTTCATCGGTTCCAGCCCCAGAACCAGTGCCCTCTACATCCTCTGCTCCTCCATCTGATGAAATGGGGAAGACCCTTTCTACCCTCATGCCAATGATGGAGAAATTTCAGAAGTAGAGTGAGGAAAGGGAAGCTGCATTGAGGAAGGAGATACATCATCTCGCAGCATCCCGCGGGTCTCACAAGAGACTCAACGTGAAGGATCTTCCTGCCTGTTCTGAAATAAACCCTTGGAGGCATGCAGAGTAAATGCCGATCATAAACGGGAAGATTTTTTTTTCAGAAAAGCTGGGAGCCATCCTCATTGAAGATGTCAACTTTTGGCCCAGCTTTGAGTCTTATCCAGACTGCTTCGTCCGTCTGAAGGCGGAACCTGTGTCTAAGGAGGAGACAGAGCCGAAGGAGGTCATAGTTCTTGACCATGGAAAAGCTCAGGCTTTAATGGCTAGTGGTTTGAAAGACAGGGGCTTCACTAACTCTAAAGTGCCAGCCCTGAGTAAGAAACATCCTTCTTTTCTTGCTCAAGCTACACTGGCCTTTCCCTTTGCGGAAAAAGGGTTCAAGGCAGTGATGAAGGCGGTAGAAGCTGGGAAACCTTGTCCTACACTTGAAGAGTGTAGACCCTTATCCCTAGCTCTGCCTGCAGATCACAAGGACTGGAAGGAAATATATCTTACCTTCTCAGTCGGAAAGTTGGAGGCGGATATTGCTGGACGCAAGTTCAGTGAAAACCTCCCTAAGTTGTCTGACTTTCTCTTGCGCAGAGAGCAAGAGACAAAGGAAAGGCTTGCCGTATCTCTGTCCCTCCAGACTACCCTGGGGCAATGGCAAGTGACCAAAGATCCCCAGATATGTTTATGGTCGTGGCCAAGTCACACTTGGCAACTCTGGTCAAGGACCTATATGGTTTTGTTAGGGCCAGAAGGGCATGTAGGGAGTTCGTGTTTGCTTCGGCTGCGGTGAAACACGAACCCAGGAAGTTGATATCTTCCAATATCTGGGGAAAGGACCTCTTCCCGAGTGAAGTGGTCAAGGAAATAGTCGATAAGAATGCCACGGAGAGCAGGAATCTTTTCCAAAAGTGGGGTATGTCGGCTAAGAGGAAATCCCCAGATAAGTGTCCCCAGCCGAAAAGGAAGACAAAGAGGCCAAGGCTGACCTCTCACCCTGCCAGACAACAACAACTTCCCATGACTGCGGTGCCCCAGATGGAGGCACAACCCCAACCCACCTACCAGATGGTACCCCAGCAGATGGTGACCCAGTCACCAGCCTTTACTCCCACCTATGAGAGGCAGACCACTACCTTTCGCACTAAAAGTAGAGGATCAAAATAGAGGTTCCTCTAGACACCCCCAAGAGGAAGAGGGGGTAGGGGAGGGCGTGGTCAAGGAGGCAAGTCCTCCGGACAACAGAAGCAATGAGATACTTCTGGTAGGAGGAAGACTCCAATCATTTTGGGATTGCTGTACCTTCGATCCCTGGGCCCACAGCCTGATCAAGAATGGACAAAGTTGGAGCTGGAAGACAGCTCTACCATTATTCCCTCAATTCTTCCAACACTCCAAACCCGTCTTGGAAGAATATACCCGAGAACTCTTGAGCAAACGGGTGATAAGGAGGGCAAAGTCCATAAAATTCCAAGGAAGGCTGTTTTGTGTTCTCACGAACAACTCAGACAAAGTCAGAGTCATTCTCGACTTGTCGCCACTCAACAAGTTCATAGAAAACTACAAGTTCCGAATGCTGACCTTTCAACACATAAGGACCCTGCTGAAAAAACGGGCGTACACGGTCTCCATAGACATGGCAGATGCCTATTGGCATATTTCAATCAATCGCCAACTCTCCTCTTACCTAGGATTCAGGCTACAGAAGAAGAAATACGTCTTCAGAGCCATACCCTTCAGACTAAACATAGCCCCAAGGATCTTTACAAAGCTTGCAGATGCAGTCACTCAACAACTACGCCTAGAAGGTGTCCAGGTGGTAGCCTACCTGGACGATTGGCTGGTGTGGGCAGCATCCGAGACGGAATGCATGCAAGCATCCAAGAAAGTGATCCAGTTCCTGGAACATCTAGGATTCAAGATCAACCTCAAAAAGTCTTGATTATCTCCAGCTCAGGAGTTTCAATGGCTTAGAATACATTGGAACTTACAGTCACACCACCTCTTCATTCCATCAAAGAAGAGAGAGATAGTGGGATCTGTCAAGAGACTTCTGAAATCCAACATGATATCAAGATGCCAAGAGGAGAGAGTGCAGGGCTCCCTTCAATTTGCATCAGTGACAGACCCGGTGCTAAGAGCACAGTTAAAGGATGCATCAGGAGTCTGTAGAAGATATGCATCAAACGCTCGAAGAGATCTAAGAAGACCAATACCGACTCGACAACAATCACTTCTCAAGCCATGGTCGAAGGCCAAGAACCTGAAGAGGTCGGTGCCTCTGCAACCACATCTACCTTCAGTCATCATCCACACGGACGCATCAAAGGAAGGATGGGGAGGTCACTCTCACCAACAGAAAGTCTAAGGGACTTGGTCCTCTCTATTCAAGACCTTCCACATCAATATTCTGGAGGCCATGGCAGTCTTTCTCACGCTGAAGAAATTGTCCCATCGCCATTCAGTCCACATAAGACTGATTCTGGACAGCGAGGTAATAGGTTCGAGATCACCCCAAATCAACCAAGTGATGTTGGCCATCTTGCGCTTTGCGGAAAAGAAGAGATGGCACTTATCAGCAGTTCACCTTCAAGGGTTTCGCAATGTGACGGTGGACGCTCTATCCAGGCTCACGCCGATAGAGTCAGAATGGTCCCTAGATGCAGGATCATTCTCCTTCATATTACGTCAAGTCCCAGAACTGCAGATCGACCTCTTCGCGACGAGCGACAACAAGAAACTACCTCGATATGTGGCCCCATACAAGGACCCTCTAGCGGAAGCGGTGGACACCATATCCCTCGTCTGGAACAGATGGACTGGAATTTACCTGCTCCTTCCAACCAACCTTCTGTTGAAGGTCCTCAACAAGCTGAGACCCTTTCAGGGAACAGCAGCTCTAGTGGCTCCCAAGTGGCCGATGAGCAATTGGTTCCCCCTAGTATTGGAGTTGCAGCTGAGGCTGGTCCCTCTGCTGGACCCAGTTCTGACTCAACAAGTACAGAAGTCGACTGTCTTCGCTTCATCACAGAAAACCCAAAACCTTCCTCTCATGATTTTCTCTCCTTAGCAGTTAAGAAAAGGTTTGGGATCTCGAAAGACAGTATAGACTTCCTAGAAGAATATAAGTCTAAATCTACCAGAAGGCAATATGAGTCGTCTTGGAAGAAGTGGGTAGCTTTTGTCAAGGCAAGAAAACCAAAAGAGGTCTCAACAGATTTCTGTTTATCCTCCTTTATTCACCTTCATGGACAAGGTTTAGCAGCCAATACGATATCAACGTGTAAATCTGCCTTGACTAGGCCTTTGCTTTACGCCTTCCAAGTAGACTTATCCAATGAAATCTTTAACAAGATCCCTAAGGCCTGTACTGGACTTAGGCCTGCAACACCTCCGAAGCCCATCTCATGGTCCTTGGATAAGTTCCTACACTTTGCCTCAACAGTGAACAATGAGGACTGCTCTCTGAAAGATCTGACTCAAAAAATTATATTCTTGTTTGCTCTAGCCTCGGGGGCCAGAGTTAGTGAAATAGTGGCCCTTTCTCGGGATGAAGGCCATATTCAGTTCACAGAAGCGGGAGAACTGAACCAACGTTTCTCGCCAAGAACGAGCTACCTACCAAAAGGTGGGGTCCCTGGAGAATCTGCCTTCTGAAGGAAAATGTCTCGCTGTGTCCAGTAGAGTGTATAAAGGTCTATCTACGTAGAACTTCAGGCTTCAGGGGAGGGCAGCTTTTTAAAGGAGAAACATCAGGCTCAAACTTGTCCCTATAACAACTAAGGGCGAAGATCACCTACTTCATTCGCAGAGCGGATCCTGATAGTACACCCGCAGGTCACGATCCTAGGAAAATTGCTTAGTCATTGAACTTCTTCCAATACATGGATTTCGAGCGTCTTCGCTCGTATACTGGATGGACGTCATCCAGAGTGTTTTTCAAACACTACGCAAAGCAAGTGCAAGAGTTGAAAAGGTATGTGGTGGTGGCAGGTAGTGTGCTAAAACCTGTCGCTTAGTGTTGCGAGGAACAGTGAATTGATTGGGACTGTTATGTATAGGGTGTACGTGTTGACACCTTACAGTGCAACACGTAAAGTGAAGTGTCACCAGGGTGACACTATGGACTGTTCCAGTTACTAAAGGTGAAGAAACATAGAGTTAGCACTTGTGGCATGTGTTTTTTTACAGTATAAAAAGACAGTCATTCACAGAAATAAATATTATAAAATTTATTAAATTTTCAGTTTGGAGGCATTTATTAGTGTTTCCTTTCAGGTGAAGCAAGAATTTCTGGTATTGTCTGCATTTTTATGTTTCTTTGTTTTTCACTAACACTTTTAGTGTTACTATATAATGTATGTTGAATTACTATTTATTGATTACCAATAAATAATTGATTGGTATTTGCGTCTTATTTCGCCCCAAATTTAAATAAATAAAGATATGTCTGAGCATTATTTATATATTCCTTTATAATCTGCATATTGATATGAGAACAATTGAAATAACTTTGTTTTACATGAATACAAACCTTTTCTGCCTATGAGTACTTTGTTCCTACAAGGATACAAACTTGTCTGTTGTTGCATACAGCTAAGCCTGTATGCCTTGGATGCTATGGTGGCTTATGTAAACCTTTGTTCGTATTGGGAATAAAAACTTCAACTGGTTTTGTATACAGTGAGACCTGTATGCTTTTGTTGCTAGGTTTGTTCATATGGGATATTCAAACCTCAAGATTTTTCCTGAGTCTGGTATGACTTTTCATTGCAGGGGCCAGGAAGCACTAACATAGTTCATGATTAGATGTAATGACGTATAACGGTAACGTCATATGTCTCTAAAGTCTGAGCGACCAAGGAAATATTGTCTTGAGGTTAAGGCACATTTGGAAATCCACAGATACATTAATGCTCTAGTAACCTTCCATCAGGATGACATGGCCTGAGCCCAAAAAAAACGAATTTTGAGCAAAGCGAAAAATCCATTTTTGGGTGAGATAGCTATGTCGTCCTGATGAACCAGCCCTCCTTTCTATGAAAAGGCCTTGGCAGGATCCCTCCCGAAACTACTGTATCTGTAGCACCTTGCTCAATGCTACAGGAATAAACATGGGGGTGATGATGGCGCCATCTATATACTCAAATAGTAACAGAGGAAGGGTACCTTGATAACGGCTCCCCTTCTATTTTTGTCAAATTCATCCTCAAAGCAAAAACGCTATTCGGGGTGAAGATTGCTAAGTGTCGTATCAAGATATACATCCCCTGATATTATGCGATATCCTTAAAGGAAACTTTAAGGAAATTGGCTCCAGAAGTTAGAATTCTGGAGACCTTAAGGTAAATTCTCTGGGAATATCACTGTAGTCAAATATACCCTAGGAAGCTACTTAAAGGAACCTTCCATCAGGATGGCATGGCTATCTCACCCAAAAATAGATTTTTCGCTTCGCTCAAAATCCGTTATTTAGTCAGCAGAACGACATTCCCGGTATTTAGCTTTAATGAATTATAGAAATTTATTCAAAATTATACTAGGGAAGATAAGATCATGCACGTATTTTTCCGATTCCTTAAATGTATCGATCGTGTACGTTAGAGTCTCGGTGATATAGCATAGCCGAGATCTCGCCCTGAACTAGGCTAACCTAGCCTACGCGCTTTAGTATACTTTCATACGTTATCCCCGTTTACCCTTGCGTATCATTTTATCAATTCAACAGGAGATAGTATATCTCCTAGAATTAATTATATAATTCGATACTCGTCTCTTTCGGAGATATAAGGGTAAACCCTTCCTTCCCTCTGAGTGCCGCCATTAGGCGACAACCCTATCTTGATCTTGCCATAGAATAGTACACTCCGGCTTGACTAGGCTAGTGTTTTTCTGTCTTCCCCCTTGCCGGCGAGTATCCCGGCTTGGTTCTACGACAGTAACTTAGAGTATTCAGTCTTTATGCCAACAACTTGGCTACCAGGTGAGTAGTCACTCCCCTGCCGGCTTACAGTTGCAGACATAGGAAGCCTAGCTTCCCTAGCCCGCATCCGAAGTGGTAGTACGATGCCGCCAACTTCTCCCTTGCGGTCTAGAACACAAGTCTTGTTTCGGCAAGGCCCTGGGCTGAAGAATTGATATTTTTCTGCAGCCCAGGACGGCGCCGATATTGAAACGATGTTTCTGATTGTATCTGGAAATGGCCGGAAATCCCGCAGCCTTCTCCCAACACAACACACAAGACCCTTTCCCTGCCCCTCTCTGTCCTTTAGCGATAGCCTAGCCATTGCATGTCTGTGGCCGGTGTCCTACAATCTCCCCGCTTGCCGGGTAGACTGTGGCGCCAGCCGGGCTCCTACATAGGCGGCTTGAGAGCCGCTCTGACCTTCCCCTACAGACGCAAGGCTCTGGGAAAGGTTGTGCCAGCCATGACGACTGCCTGTGGGAGACCCTTTGTATTTGAGTGTTCTTCAGTCCTCCCTTGGACTGCCATCCACATCCCTGAAACCGGCAATATCCGGCAGCGGATCTTGTGGCTGGCTGGAATCTAGAATGATTCATTCCCCCCTTCCACTTGAACCCTCATTCTGGAGGAAGGCAGTAGGAATAATAATACCTACACCCTTATTTATTGTACTAAACTATATTAATAAGGTAGCCCTTCTCTCCATGCTTTCTCTCTTTCTGTCGGCTAGTGCCTTCAGGTACTAACCTAACCTAGCCGGCATGAGACCAGTGCCAACATACCCTGTGTATCCTTTCACAGTCTATTGTTGAGACCAATCTTATATTGAAGTGAAGTATTCCTTCAATACACTGATGAAAGTCATCAGATCATAATTCACCCCACAGTATTAATACTTTTATGAAAGGGGTAATGTTAGTATACACTAATTCTAACTCTAGAAGTTAGAACCCTTCTCCCTTGATTATCCTTTAATAAGGATATTCTAATATTAATATTGGGGGAGGTCACAGCAATTGGCTGGACAGGAGGCACAAGTATGTGTCTTTCCTATTTCCTTTCTAGCTTACTATCCTAAGCTATAATAGTTAAGATACCAAAAAAATTATTGCATGACGTTTTTATTTATGAAGTGTGATAAATTACATCATACTCATTTCAATTTCCTTTCTTTACAGAGAAGCAGAAAGTGAATTGTGAGGTGATCTACTGTAACCACAAAAGTAGGAACTTTTGTGGTCACACTATGTGCAGGTCTCATGCTGCCTGCGTTGGTACAACCGAAACCTTGAGGTATTGGGACCCCAAGGACTGCAAGGTCTACTCGGCCTTGGTGGCCGAGTGTTTCGTCGACCCCAAGACAGAGGAGTCGAGGGATGCAGCATGCGAGAAGCTTCGCAAATGGGTACGAGGGTTCCAAAGAACTCTCCTAGACCGTACCTTCCCAACGATAGGATGTGTAGCTTGCTGTTCCCGAAAGCTACAACTGATGCCGTCGTACCCCAGGCACGACCCGGGCCTCCCTGCTTCCAGATCGCAGTCGAGGCTGATGTTACTGAGGCATTGCAAGGCATGGACATCGATCAAAAGGAAAGGATGTCTGAAGTGTCC
Source organism: Palaemon carinicauda (assembly GCF_036898095.1). NCBI lineage: Eukaryota > Metazoa > Arthropoda > Malacostraca > Decapoda > Palaemonidae > Palaemon > Palaemon carinicauda. Next base: position 35,925,445 of record NC_090755.1, on the reverse strand, counting down.
ACGGACACAGAGAAGGATCTCCTTCGGGACGAGCCTGAGGAAGAGTCTACTCTACCACCCGGAGGAGATGAAGACGATGACTCGACAGAAGCGGAGGAGCCCCTGCTGCCTGTGCCGGCAGCAGAGCCGACACCGTCTACATCTTCGGCTCCTACCCCTCCATTGGATGCAATGGGTCAGGCAGTTTTGGCCCACATTACCGCCCTAATGGAGAATTTACATAAGGAGAACATAGAAAGGGAAGCAAAGATGACGAGAGAGCTCCGTGAAGCGACTCGGACCGTCACCTCCCGAGGGTCTTACAAGCGACCCAGAGTACAAGACCTGCCATCCTTTTCCGAGACCAATCCCTGGAGGTATGCAGAGTTCATGCCTATCATCAACGGCAAACTCTACATCTCGGAGAAGTTGGGAGATGTCCCCCTGGACGACATTCATTTCTGGCCGAACTTCAACGCCTACCCGGAGTGCTTCATCAGGCTGAAGCATGAACCAGCGTCAAAAGAGGAGACGGAACCAAAGGAGGTCATAGTATTCGACCACGACAAGGCACAGGCTCTCTTGACGAGTAGCCTGAAGAAAGGAGGTTATACCAACTCGCGAGTGTCTGCACTGAGCAAGAAACACCTTACCTTTCTTGCTCCTTCTTCGAGAGCCTTCCCCTTCCCGTCGATGGCTTTTCAGAGTGTTGCCAAGGTGGTTGAGGCAGGTAAACCATGTCCTACACTAGAGAAGTGTAGGCCTCTGTCTCTGGCCTTGCCCACGGATTAGAAGGAATGGAAGGAGGTCCACCTAACCTTCTCAGTAAGAACACTTGAAGCTGATATCACAGGACAGCAGTTCAGTGAGAACCTACCGAAGCTATCGGACTTTCTCTTGCGAAGGGAGCAAGAGACAAAAGAGAGGCTAGCCGCCTCTCTTCCCCTCCAGAACTGCATAGAGATGTGTGCAGGCCACAACAGTACCCCAGATATGCTCACGGTCCTGGCCAAGATGCACATGGCCACCCTCGTAAAGGAACTGTACGCCTTCATGAAGGCCAGGAGAGCCTGTAGGGAGTTCGTGTTTGCTGCAGCAACAGTGAAACACGAACCCAGGAAGCTAATTTCTTCTAGTATCTGGGGTAAGGACCTCTTCTCAAAAGAAATGGTCCAAGAGGTAGTTGAGAAAGCCACTACGGAGAATTGGAACCTTCTCCAAAATTGGGGTATCTCCTCAAAGGGGAAGTCATCCCCGGATGTGGGTCCCCAACCCAAACGGAAGACAAAGAATCCAAGACTACCTTCTCGGCCTTCTCAGCAACATCCCATGCTCACCATGACCACGATGCCCCAAGTGGTCGCTCAGCCACAGACCACCTTCTAAGTGGTGCCTCAACAGCTGGTTGCCCAGTCACCAGCTTTCAACCCACGGTTTGAGAGGCACACTACTACCTTTCGTCCTCAAGACACCCCTCACGAGGCAGGGGAGGACGCGGTCAGGGTGGCAAGCCCTCTGGACCACCTAAGCAATGAGATGCTACAGGTAGGAGGAAGACTCTGTCTGCTAGGCCAGGGAAGGGAGAATTGTCATACAAAACTCCCAAGTATGGCCTAGGGAGGTCTAGCCTCCTGAAAGGGCAGCTTAACCTGACCTGGGAAGTCATTTCACCAGGACAGGGAGATGCCTAACACAGACTAATACTCTGATGTCCCGTCCTAAACTCAAAACCGACTCAGTGGTTAGGAGAATGAAAACGGAACGTCTCAGTAAAACTTTGCCAGAACTCGGTTCACAGCAAAGAAATCTGAGAATAGCCTAGGCTAATGAGAGGGAAGGGGATTGCTCTTAAATCTCCTAGGAGATTGGTATCGACTTAAAAGGTATAGGAGGGGTCAGTCTCCCCTTAAAAGGCAATACAAGAGCAATGGGGACATGTATGAAAGTATACTAAAGCCCCTAGGCTAGTAGCCTAGGAACATTGAGAATCGATCACCGAAACTCTCTGTATACTATCTTGGAAGGGGAAAGCATAATCAATATCAAACAAGTGTAAAAAATTTGCCTGTGCTTCAATACAACTTTATGAGGATGGTTATATCATACATGAAGTGTGAGGGTGCCTAGGCTAGGAAGCCTAGCACTCGTGAGGCTCGTCAGAATAGCCATATTCACGACAACATAGACATGATATAAGAATCCCTAGCTAAAAATCTAAATAGCTAAAGTTATTAAAGCGTATAAATGCCGGGAAAAGGTCGTTCTGGCTAACTAAATGAACAGAAGAATGACCGCGTCACTGACGCCATCCGGCTGGCAACAGCTCTTGTTACGTTAATTACGATCTCAATCGAAAAGCAAAACTGGCAAGAGCTTACATTTACACAAGATAAAGATATTACTTAACTTTCCAGAGGCTGATGAGGCTGGGGAAGACATCAGAGACTCCAAAAACTCCAAAATAGCGCGAAAGAATTGGGAAATCACCGGTCTATTGAAGCTACAAGCGAAAGAATGGCGGTGGCGCCTCAGGTGGCGGACAGGCGCATTATTTGCGGTACAGTAGTGACTCATCGAGAGCGATGTCTCTGGAACGACTCACCCTATTCTTGCCTCTCTTTTCCCTCGTAGTGAAAGCTCTATTGGGGGTGTAGATAGCCATGAGACGTGTCAAGAATACGTCCTCTGATATTACGCGATATCCCTTCGTAAAAGTTTAAGGGATATTCGCTCCAGGAGTTAGAATTCTGGATACCTTTGGTAAATTCTCTGGCATATATCACTGTAGTCAAATATACCTAGGAAGCTACCTTTGAAGGAACTTCAATCACGACGACATGGCCTGAGCCCAAAAAAGAGCAAATGTATTTTAGAAGTTGATTCAGTGGAATACTTAGGTTTTGTAATAAATGGCAAGGGTATTCACAAAACTAAAGAGAAGATTAAAGCTGTACAATCAACAAAAGTGCCAGAAAATGTTAAGGAATTACAATCATTTCTAGGTTTAGTAACATTTTATGGGAATTTCATTCAGAATTTGTCTACAATTGCACATCCATTGTATAATCTGTTGAATAAGGGTGTAGAATGGAAGTGGACAAAAGAGTGTCAGGAATCTTTTGAAAGAATCAAACAGGAAATAACATCACCTACATTCTTAGTACATTATCAAATGAATTTACCAGATAAATTAGTATGTGATGCGTCAAACATAGGTTTAGGTGCAGTATGATCTCATGTAATGCCAGATGGAACAGAAAAACCAATTGCATTCACTTCTAGAGTATTGAACAAGGCAGAAAGGAATTACTCTCAAATAGAAAAGGAAGGTTTAGCATTAATTTATGGAGTTAAAAAATTCCATATGTATCTTTATGGTAGGAAAAAGTTCACACTTGTTACAGATCATAAACCTTTATTAGCAATATTGGGTCCAAAAGCAAGTTTACCTACGTTGGTAGCTGCAAGACTACAGCGTTGGGCAATTACGTTAGCAGCGTACCACTATGATATAGAATACCGTCCAACATCAAAGATGGGTAATGCGGATGCTTTATCCAGATTACCCGTAGACAAAGCTCCAGAGGAGTATGATGACAGTGTTCTGTTAATTTCTGTAAATAATGTACCCATAACTGCAAAAGATGTAGCACACAGTACCAAGAGAGACCCAGTACTTAGTAAGGTTTTGGAGAGTTTAATGGCAGGTAGGGACTTAAGTGGAAAAGAGGAAAATTGTAAACCGTATAAGGATATATGGTATGAACTGAATGTAACACAAGGAATAGTGATGAGAGGTTCAAGGGTAGTTATTCCTAATTCACTGAGAAATAAGGTTTTGCCTGAAATACATGCTGATCACCAAGGTATTGTAAGATCAAAGTCAATTGCGAGAACTTATGTATGGTGGCCAGGTGTAGATAAAGATGTGGAATCTTATATAAAGAATTGTATGAATTGTGTTATGCAACAGAACAATCCTCAATTTGCTAGAATGCAACCGTGGGAGTTACCCAGGTATCCATGGCAAAGAGTGCATATAGATTTTGCAGGTCCTTTTTTAAATTACTTGTTTTTGATAGTAGTAGATGCTTACAGTAAGTGGCCAGAAATTATCCCAAATGAAGACGACAACGTCTTACCCCACAATAAAAGAGTTGATGCAAATGTTTTCTACACACGGTATTCCAGAAAGAATTGTTACAGATAATGGTCCATAATTTACCTCACAAGAGTTTAAAGAATTTTGTAATGTCAATGGTATAAAGCATACATTTTCAGCAACATATCATCCATCTACTAATGGAGAGGCTGAAAGATTTATCCAAACGTTTTAACACAATATGAAGCGTAGAAAAGCAAATTCAGGTAATATATTTTTGCATGTATCAAAGTTTTTATTGTCTTAGAGAACAATGCCGCACAACACAACAGACGTGACACCCTCAAATTTGTTGATGGGGAGGAGGATAAGGTGTAAGTTAGATTTGTTGTATCCAAGTTTGCAAAGTGATTTAGAAGATAAAGGGTATAAACAAGTAGTAAAGCTTCCTAATGTAAGACATTTTTTACCTTTATCTGATGTCATGGTAAGATCGTACAACACTCCAGAGAAGTGGGTACCAGGAGAGATTGTAAGAGAGATAGGAAATTTACATTATGATGTTCGTGTTGGTGATAATGTTGTAAAACGTCATGTTGATCAATTACAGCCATTAAACAGAAAGACAGTAGAGCATGTGAATGTCAGAGATGAGAAACTTAAAGAAGTAGTTAGATCAAATGAGTCAAATATTAACCAAGATGCTCCAACATCAAATGTAGATTCAGAACCAATTCATGTACCAGTACAAGATGAGGTTAAAGTGCTTCCTAATAGGATTAACAGAGGAAAGCCCCCTGCGAGATTAGATTTATAAAGATTTTTACAATGTCAAGTTAAGGGGGAGGAGACTGTTATGTATTATTGTAATAATGTACTATATTATTTCAAGTGTTACAGGTATTGCGCAACATTGCATCATATTGCATGAATAAAATATGTTATGCTTTGTACATAAGTGTAATGATTTATTTTGGTATTAGGATTCAAACATTTGTTGATTACCTCAAAGATAGGATGTAATTCTTTATAGTTTTGTACTGGAGTAGGATTTAAGTCTTTTCAGAGCGATGCTCTTTTTTTTAGCAATGTTTTGGTTTTGTCAGATTGTGTATGACGCTCCACACACACTTAGGAGTCAGCTGTCATAGAGCAATGTAGTCACAAGATTTATTAAACTTGTATTTTAAGAATACCAACGTATCATTAAATCCCACCAAGAAAAATTGACGACCAAAGATGGGATCAGCTGAGAAATAATTACTAACAATTCTTCATCTATGTTCCAGGTAATTATCATGGTTAATAGAAACATCCTCTCAACACATTCACATCAACCTAGCTCTTTCATTTTGTGTTTGAAACATTTGGACACAAAATTACTGCCATTATTACTTTGCATAAAGGAAGGCAAACCAAACTTGGAAAAATAGTTCAACAAGCGTTCAACTACAGTTTTCGCATTGCAGCTTCTTACTAGGATTGCTTCTGGATAATGGGTTAGTCTGTCAATGATTGTTAATAGATATATATTCCCTCCTTTACTTCTAGGCAAAGGTCCAACTATGTCAATTACTACATTCTCAAAAGGTTCTCCCACCGATGGAATATTACATTAGGGAGCCCTGGGAATTACTTGATCAGGTTTAGCAGCAATTTGACATTCGTGACAGCTTAATACATATCTCCTCGGGTCACTTTTCATCTTAGGCCAAAGGTTTGTCTTACTTATACACTTGAAAGTTTTATTTACCCCTAAATATCATTGATCATCATGTGCTAATTTTAGAATTAATTCCTGAAACTTCCTAGGAATTACGAATTGTTCTATAACTTCATCATTGCTAACTGACTTGGGACGAACATAGCGACACAAAATTTCGTCTTTTAAACAATGGGCTTCTTTACAAACATTATCAGGATCATCATCCAATTCCCTTTCAAAAATTCGAGACAGTGTCTCATCCTCTCTCTGCAACTTAAATAGTTCATCTCTGTTCAAAATGTTTGTGCCTAAACCATTGCAGTAACTATTACTTGAATCCACTACATCGACTACATCTACGTCACTACTTTCGACAGCTATATCATCAACTTGGCTAACACTGATGATGATTGTGATTGGGAGATAACACTGCCAATAAGGGACAGAATGAAGATCCTGTATGAGGAAGGGTTAAGGCTTACGTTAGAGGGGAAACTGAAGAATTTCCTACTGATGTCTCGCTTCCATCTAATAGATTTGTGATAGAAGACGATGTTTTAAATGTTACTGATTTGAAACGAAACGAGTTAATTTATCGAACTGTACTACCCACTCCTTTCATAAGGAACGCTATGTCATTATCGCATTCATCGCCAGTATCCAGTCATGTGGGCGTGGCAAATACACTCAGAAGAGCCACTGACCATTTTTATTTTAAAGGCATGAAACGAATGATAAAGAATTATGTAGACGCGTGTCACCTTTGTCACCTGTTCCGATCACATAGATAAAATGTACCTCCCACCCGAGTCTGGCCTTTAGTTAAAGAGAAATGGCAACGTGTACACCTTGAATTGATAGGCCCCTTGCCTGTATCTCACGCAGGACATAAGTATATTTTTGTTCTAGTAGATGCGCGAACTAGACATACATTCGTGAAACTTTTGATTGACAAGTCTGCACAGGAAGTCGCTAGAGTGCTTAGAGCTTTTATTGAACTGTTCGGTACTCCTAGAGAAATTGTGTCAGATCACGGAACTGAATTTGTAAATGAAGTATTCAGTCGAATATCTGAATTGTATGGCATTAAGCATTCCCCCATTCTTGCATATAGGCCTAGTTCAAGTGGATTGGTAGTCTAAAAATCGGGTCCTAATTAGTATGCTTAAATACCTAGTAGCAGATAGCCCGAATATGTGGTCTGATATGTTGTCTACAGTTCAGTTTGCCTTAAACACAGAAGATAATGAGAGTGTTGGCGATACACCTTATTAATTGTTTTCGGTCAAGATCCAAATTTGCCATATGATGTTTTCACGAAAAAGGAGAAATTACCTGTGTATAACGTAGAATATTTTTGCACTTATGTTGCCAACATAAATAAGAAGGCTTTTGAAGTTACAAATAAGTTTTAAAGATAGTCCAGGAGAGGAACATCGTAGTTACAACAGGAGATTTAAAACAAAATCACATGAGATTCAAATTGGTGATCGTGTATATATAAAGGGGCTTCAGGGCAGAGAGCATAAGTTCGAATCAGCTTTTATTGGTCCATTTAGGGTAATACATACTAACCATGATAACATAACTGTGAAGAGCATAACTAAAGGTAATGTATGTAAGGTTCATGCCTCGATCGTTAAGATCGTGGCAGAAAATGAGATGACGAGTTCAGACAATCGGAATGTGTCAGCAATATACCCTGGCCAATGATCGATCACCTGAGTTTCAGCACATTCCTTGAACTCCCTCTTCTGCTGAGAGAGAGAGAGAGAGAGAGAGAGAGAGAGAGAGAGAGAGAGAGAGAGAGAGAGAGAGAGAGAGAGAGAGAGAGAGAGAGGTTTTCCTCACGTCTCACACCCAAGTGTGAGAATTTGGTAAATTTCCCCTGCCTGGGAGAGACAGTCACAGAAAATTATGATGTAATATTTTTAGTGTAAGAGCACTTATCACTTTGATATTAAAGACGCTTTCCAGAATTTTCATTAACTTAGAAATTCATGAAGTGCTCAAGAATGAACTTGTGAAGTTTTCATTTAAATACAAGAAAGTTTGAAATGCAGATTAGTCTCTTTCTTGTCCCGTTTCTTGAACTATATTTTTTATTCAATTTGTCTGTCTTGACAATATATTTATATATTTATGTATATATATATATATATATATATATATATATATATATATATATATATATATATATATATATGATAAATTTTTTGCACGTTTAAACGGGTTTCTTTCATATTTCAAATAAGCCCTATATATTAATACATTAAAGTCTGGATTCTCTTAACGACCTCGGGATCAGAGCCCAAGGCGGAACCGCCCAAGGACTATGATATCGGACCGGCGGGGATTTGAACCCTCGCCAGGATATCTGTATGGTCACTGGCATACAGATATCCTGGCGAGGGTTCAAATCCCCGCCGGTCCGATATCATAGTCTTTGCAAAGACTATGATATCGGACCGGCGGGGATTTGAACCCTCGCCAGGATATCTGTATGGTCACTGGCATACAGATATCCTGGCGAGGGTTCAAATCCCCGCCGGTCCGATATCATAGTCTTTGGGCGGTTCCGCCTTGGGCTCTGATCCCGAGGTCATTAAGAGAATCCAGACTTTAATGTATTAATATATAGGGCTTATTTGAAATATATATATATATATATATATATATATATATATATATATATATATATATATATATATATATATATATATATATATATATATATATATATGTATATATATATAAATATAAATATTTATATATTATATATATATAGATATATATATATATATATATATATATATATATATATATATATATATTTATATATATTTAAATATACTTACAGTGGAACCTCTACACGTGAACGTATCTACATCCGAATTTTCCAACATCCGAAGTAAAATTCGAGCAATTTTTCGACTCTACACCCGAATTTTATTTCGACACACGAAGTAAGCAATTTTCGTCGTACCGGTTGTATCCGAATTTTTCGATACGCGAAGTACAATTCGAACACGTTCCTACTCTACACCCGAATTTTTTTTCGACACCTGAAGTAAACAATACCAGTGCACGTAGATGGTACTCATAGCACCGGATGTATTTTTTATTTCCGCCGATAGAAGGCAGCATTTCTACCTCGGAGGGACCCTCAATTAGCGTGGCTTGGGACATTCCTCTGTTCTCGTCGGCTTCGTGTGGTTGTGCCCTGTGCGTTCTGCTATTAAATGTGTTTTAATCATGATTTTTTACGTTCATCCTTTTACGGTACTTTACGTAAATCATGGGTCCTAAAAGGCTTAGTTTCGCAAGTGGTAGTGGTAGTGGTGAGAAAAGGAATAAGGAAATGCTTTCTTTAGAAGTAAAGCAAGGAATTATTGAAAAGCATGAGCTTGGCGTCTGTGTGAGTGAACTTGCAAAAGAACATCACGACGAACTTACTACTGAGGAGCTGAAGGAACTTCATGCTATGTCTGAGCACATGAGTGATGACAAGGAAGGGATCGAGGAGGTAGAACATGTGTTAGGTTCGGCGCAAATAAAAGAGGTGTTAGGAAAATATCAAGACGTGGTCGACTTCATCGACAAATACCATCCAAAGAAATTGCAGGTTTGTCGTGTAGTTGCACAGTTTGGTGTATGTGTTTGAGTGTGATACTATGTGTGTATTAGAATACTGCAGAAATGACACATATTCGATAATAATAAATTATTTTTATCAATTAGACATCAGAATTATATGATAGCTTTTATTAGCAGAACAGATGAATTCTTTCTGATAGTCTTCCCCCTCCAAAAAATAAAAAGGGAAAAAAAAAATCCAACACACCAACTTCTCGCCCTCCAGAGAGAATCCCAGTAATTCGCCCTCTCCGTGAAAAATGTGTCATTGGGCTCCTCCGGGAGACACCAGAGGTGGTGTTCTCAGATGAACTGAAAACCCTTGATTCCTCCGGAATCGTCGGAGGTGATTTTATTATTCATTTTGATTCAGCTTGATATTAGAAAAAGACAGATGACCATTCTCTTGCCTTCTACAATTTCTTGAAGACATTATGATCGAATGTAACTTCCATATGAGGCTCCAGAAACTTTTTGTGTTATCCAGTCACAAGCATTCTCCAAAGTCTTCAAAAGAATACCACGACTTCAAGATCGCTGAAATATTAACGATGTAAGGATCAGGAAAGGAAAATGTGGATTTGGGAATTTTTTTCAGCAGGAATGAAGGAATCTTCGCTGTAGCTTTATGAAATTATCGATTTATGAAGAATAATTGATGGCAAATGGTTCATGTTGTTATATGATAGATTTCTATGTAACTAGAAACTGATTACTCATGATTCTTCTTCTTCTTTGTCTGCATCTCTTCCCACTTCTATGTGGGGTCGATGTTTCTGGCCAGCTTTATCCCTCTACCTCTGTCCCACACTTCATCACCAGTTAATCCCTTTGATCGAAGGTCATCCTTGATACAGTCCATCGACCATCCCACAAGATATCTATGCCTTCCTCTTCAACACTCCAAGACTCTTCCATACCTCTACTGGTATATTATCCAGTCCGGCAGCTTTACTATTTTTCATCTTCTTTACTGCTTGTTCTACTTCTCTTCTAGTCACTCCTATGGTAACTGCCTCGTTTGGGAGTCCATCTTCAAATACAGTTCTTGGGTTCTCCACATTCAATAGTTCTTCAAAATAAGTTTCCCACCTTCTTTTAATTTCATTCTCTTCTGCTAGAACTATACCATTGCTATCTTTTATTTGCCTTATATGTGTCAGGTCTTTAGATGCAGCGTCTCGGGCCTTAGCGATTCGTAATATTTTCTTCTCTCCTTCTGGTGTTTCCATCTTTTTATAGACTTCATTTAATGTCTCTGCCTTTGCCTTTGCTACTGATCTTCTTGCTTCTTTCTTTGCCTTTTTATAGTTTTCTTTATCCTGCTCATGTCCTGATAGATCTGCCTTCTTCTTAGCTTCTTTCATGGTTTTTACCCGTTCTTACACCTCATCATTCCACCACCATGATTCTTTATCATTTGGGGGTCTCCTTCCTGATGACTTTCCAAGTACTTCCTCACCAATCCTTAGAATAACTTTTTTGGGTTCAGGCCATGTCATCCTGATGGAAGTTCCTTCAAAGGTAGCTTCCTAGGTATATTTGACTACAGTGATATATCCCAGAGAATTTACCAAAGGTATCCAGAATTCTAACTCCTGGAGTGAATATCCCTTAAAATTTTAAAAAGGGATATCGCATAATATCAGAGGACGTATTCTTGACACGTCTCATGGCTATCTACACCCCCAATAGCGCTTTCACTTCGAGGGGAAAGAGAGGCAAGAATAAGGAGAGTCGTTAAAGAGGCGACACTCCTACTGTACTGTAAATAGTGCGCCAAATCGCCACCGCGAGCCGCCACCGAGCCATTCTTTCTCTCGTAGCTTCGTTGACCGGTGTTATCCTGTGTTATCTCGTTATTTTGGAGTTTTTTGGTCGCTATGATGTCTTCACTAGCCTCATCAGCTTCTGGAAAGTTAAGTAATATCTTTGATTTGTGTAAATGTAAGCTCTTGCCAGTTTTGCTTTTCGATTGAGATCGTAATTAACGTAACAAGAGCTGTTGCCAGCTGGATGGCGTCATGGACGCGGTCGTTCTTTCTGTACATTTAGTTAGCCAGAATGACCCTTTCCCGGCATTATTCACTTTAATGACTTTAGCTATTTAGAATTTTAGCTAGGGATTCTTATATTATGTCATTGTTGTCATGGATTTGGCTATTTATTTCGAGCCTCACGAGTGCTAGGCTTCCTAGCCTAGGCACCTACACACTTCATGCGTGATATAACCTTCCTGGTAAAGTTTTATTGAAGCACAGGCAATATTTTACACATTTATGATATTACTGTTTTATGCTTTCCTCTTCCAAGATAGTATACAGAGAGTTTCGGTGAACGATTCTCAATGCTCCTAGGCTACTAGCCTAGGGGCTTTAGTATACTTTCATACATGTCCCCATTGCTCTTGTATTGCCTTTTAAGGGGAGACTGACACCTCCTATACCTTTTAAGTCGATACCATCTCCTAGGAGATTTAAGAGCAATCTCCCTTCCCTCTGATTAGCCTAGGCTATTCTCAGTTTTCTTTGCTGTGAACCGAGTTCTGGCAAAGTTTCACTGAGACGTTCCGTTTTCTTTCTCCTAACCACTGAGTCGGTTTTGAGTTTGGAACGGGACATCAGAGTATAAGTCTGTGTTAGGCGTCTTCCTGTCTTGGCGAAATGATTTCCCATGTCAGGTTAAGCTGCTCTTTCAGGAGGCTAGGCCTCCCTAGACCATACTTGGGGGTCTTTGTATGACAATTCCCCCCTTCTTGGCCTAGCAGACAGTCCTGTGCTAGTAGACCTTAGACCGAAGAAATGACTTCTTCACTGCCTAAGGTCTCTGGCACGAGATTCTGTTCTCTTATGAGATGGTATCCTACAGACACTCTCTCACTTGACTAACCCAACCTGGGGAAATGATTTCTCCTACCTGAGGTTACTCCATGAGACCAGAATCCCTTAGGTTAAGTAGTGCCTTCGGGCGTTACCTTACCTGTAGGACACCTACCCCCTCCCCTCTATCTCTTTCGTGTTGAATGAGCCAACACCCTCCTGGCCGTCGTTCTACATTGACCCTAAGGGTTATTGTAGGAATGGCCTGAGGTTCCCTGTCTGCCGCCGGGCGAGCCGGCTGCCGGCAGGTACCCTCATATTCTTTAGAGTGTTCTTCAGTCCTCCCTTGGACTGCCTTCCATAGCCCTTATGACTGGGATATGGTTGGGTGGAAGCCCGAAATTATTCCCCCTTCCACTTGAACCCTCATTCTGGATGCAGGCCGGCAAGGCTGAGCTCTTGTCTTCCTCCATCCTCTCTTTCTCTCTTGCTTTTGTTACTGGGCTATGTCAATTGTCTGCCGGCCAGCAGTTGCCCTGCCGCCGCTTACTGTGAGCGTCGTTGATCGACAACCCAAAGACAATAAATATACTGGGACCGGCTGCCGGCTGCTGAGTTGCCGGCCGGCAGACGGCCACCCATACCTGGTCATCTGCCGCTGGGTCCTACTTGATGGAAGGATCCTCGGCTGCCGGCCAGCAGAGCCGCCGCCCCCGCCGGCAGAGCCGCTGCCAGCGGCCTGCCACCCATTATTCTGAAGACAGTAATTGCCTTCAATAGCCCAGAATAGGCCGGCATGTGCCGCAAGGCCTGACGGAACTGGCAACTTGTTGCAACAGTCAGTACTGTAGCCCAAAGTTTTTTTCCAACCTACAAGGTGCTTCATGGGCAGTCTATTGTGAGACCATCACATATAAGAGAGCGATTCTCTCTTCCATTAATGGTTATTATCCATTATTGTCCTTAATCCCCAATATTGAACCTGGAAGATTGTGTCAAGAAGACACCTTATATCAAAGGATATCATCTTCCCCTAAGAATTCCTAAAAATTCTACTTTCAATATTGGAGGAGGTCATAGTAATTGACTGGACAGGAAACACATGAAGGTGTCTTTCCTATCTCTAGCTTACCCTATTCAAGCTAATATTATTAATATTATGTATGCTGAAATCTGAGAATTTCACCGAATACTTATATGCTTTTCTTTCTTTACAAGAGAAGCATCCCGAGTGCGGGAACAGTATTTGCAGGGTCCGTAGTAAGAACTTCTACGGACATGACATGTGCAGGGCCCATGCTCGCTGCGCAGTCACCAAGGGGGCTCTCAAGTACTGGGACCTGCAAGGTATGTACCGTTTGCGTAAAACTGGTAAGAGAGGCTTTTGACGATCAAAAGTCCACTGAGTCAAGGGACGCAGCAAGGGAAATGCTGCGAAAATGGGTTAGGGGCTTCCAGAAGAACACTTCTGGCCCATACCTTCCTAACGAAAAGATGAGGGCTTGTCTTTTCCCTAGGGCATCTTCGGATGTGGTTATTCCCCAGGCTCAACCTGAGATTCCCCTGGTTCAGATTCCGGTAGAATCTGAAGTTTCGGATGCCTTGGAGAGCATCCAATTAGAGGACAACATGTCAGTTGTCTCAGAGGAGACTGAGAACAATCTCCTAGTGGAGGAATTGGATCAGGCGGATGACGTTCCACCTGAGACAGAAGTCATCGGCCACAGTGAGTGAGCCGGTGCCTGCGACCTCTTCCACTGCACCCAAACTAGATTCCATCACGAGTACGTTGCACTCGTTGTTGTCCATGGTGCAGGACATTCAAAAGAAATCGTCCGAGAAGGAGGCCTCTCTTCGGACGGAAATGCATCAGCTAGTTGCAACACGTTTGGCCCCGAAGAAGCTAAACGTTAAGGATCTCCCCGCCTTCTCTGACGTTAACCCTTGGAGGTACGCAGAGCACATGCCCATGTCGGGGGGGGGAAGATCTTCTCCGAAAAACTGGGCACTGTCCCAGTGGAGGAAATTGAGTTCTGGCCCAGCAAAGGGGCCTACCCGGATTGCTATGTCCGTCTTAAGACGGAACCTGCATCCAAAGAGGAGACAGAGCCGAAGGGAACTATTGTCCTTGAACTCTCTAAGGCTCAGGCCTTATATACCACCACCTTAAAGGAGAGGGCCTTTACTAGCTCTAAGGTGCCGGCTCTGAGCAAGAAGCACCCGTCCTTCATTGCTAACCCCAAACGTGCCTTTCCCTTTATGGACAAAGGGCTTAGGGCAGCCTTAAAGGCAGTTGAGGCAGGGAAACCATGCCCTACACTGGAAGAGTGTAGACCCTTCTCCCTTGCCTTCCCATCAGGCGATGCGGACTGGAAGGATGTGCACAACACCTTCACAGTTGGGAAGCTGGAGGCAGATATTGCCGGACGACAGTTCGGCGAAGACCTCCCGAAGCTGTCAGACTTTCTCCTGCGTAGGGAACAGGAGACAAAAGAACGTCTTGCTGCTTCCTTGTCTCTGCAGACTGGCCTGGAGACAATGGCAAGCATCCCAGATACACCCGACATGTACATGGTCTTCGCAGAATCCCATTTGGCGACAGTAACCAAAGACCTGTACAACTTTATTAAAGCCCGAAGGGCTTGTAGAGAGTTCGTGTTCGCCTCGGCTGCGGTGAGACACGAACCAAGGAAGCTGATAGCTTCCAACATCTGGGGAAAAGACCTCTTCCCAAGTGAAGTGGTCAAAGAGGTCGTGGACAAAGCCGCCACTGAAAATAGAAACCTTTTCTCTAAATGGGGCTTGTCCTCTAAAAGAAAATCTTTAGCTGATGAGGGTCCCCAGCCGAAGAATAAACCAAAACGACCTAAAGTGCCCTCTCGGCCCAAGCAACAGCAACAGCTTCCCGTGGCCACGGTGTCCCAGACGGTGGCACAACCACCCACCACCTTCCAACTGGTGCCCCAAACGCTGGCGACACAGTCACCAGTGTTCACCCCAGTGTTTGAAAGGCAATCTACGACCTTTCGGCCGAAGTCTCGAGGTTCCTTTCGAGGTTCCTCCAGACGCCCCTTAAGAGGTACGGGCAACAGAGGTGGACATGGTCAAGGAGGTAAATCCTCCACCCAGCACTCAAAGTGAGATGCTACTGGTAGGAGGGAGACTCTTCTTCTTCCGAGATCGTTGGAGCTTCAATCCCTGGGCCCACAGCCTAATCAAGAACGGACTAGGGTGGAGTTGGAGCTCAACTCTACCGACCTTCCGTCAATTCTTCCAACACTCAACCCCCATATTGGAAGAATATGTTCAGGAACTCTTGAACAAAAGAGTTATAAGGAAGACGAAGTCTGTCAGATTCCAAGGAAGGCTATTTTGTGTTCCGAAGAAGGACTCGGAAAAGCTCAGAGTAATTCTGGACTTGTCACCACTCAACAAGTTCATAGTGAACTACAAGTTCAAAATGCTGACGCTTCAACACATCAGGACCCTGTTGCCCAAACGGGCATACACAGTCTCCATAGACATGACGGATGCGTACTGGCACGTTCCGATCAGCCGTCAAGTTTCCCCCTACCTGGGATTCAAACTACATAGAAGACAGTATGTTTTCAGAGCCATGCCCTTCGGTCTAAACATAGCTCCAAGGGTATTCACAAAGCTTGCGAATGCAGTCATTCATCAACTACGCCTAAAAGGAGTCCAGGTGGTAGCCTACCTGGACGACTGGCTGGTGTGGGCAGAATCCGAAGAAGAGTGCAGGCAAGCCTCCAAGGAAGTGATCCGGTTCATGGAACACTTGGGATTCAAGATCAACTTGGAAAAATCTCGACTGTTTCCAGCTCAAAAGTTCCAGTGGCTGGGCGTCCACTGGAACTTGCAGTCACACTGCCTTTCCATTCCATCAAAGAAAAGGAAAGAGATAGCAGGATCTGTCAAAAGCCTTCTTCGGTCTACAAGGATATCAAGAAGGCAACAGGAGAGAGTGTTGAGGTCTCTCCAGTTCACCTCAGTGACAGATCCAGTATTGAGAGCACAATTAAAAGATGCATCAGGAGTTTGGAGAAAATACGCATCAAACGCTCGAAGAGATCTACAAAGACCGATACCAAATCGTCTGCGATCCCTATTCAAGCCATGGTCAGAGGCCAAAAACCTAAGGAACAAGGTTCCCTTACAACCGCCTCCACCGTCAGTCACCGTTCACACGGATGCCTCGAAAGAAGGGTGGGGAGGTCACTCTCATCATCGGAAAGACCAAGGAACCTGGTCTCCTCTCTTCAAAACCTTCCACATAAACTTCCTGGAAGCCATGGCAGTTTTTCTTTCCCTGAAGAAAATAAAACTCTGCTGCTCAATCCACATCCGTCTGGTTCTAGACAGCGAAGTCATAAGATGCCTAAACCAACAGGGCTCGAGATCGCCTCACATAAACCAAGTGATACTAGCCATCCTCCGCCTAGCGGAGAAGAAGAGATGGCATTTGTCAGCAGTCCACCTTCAAGGGTTCCGCAATGTGACAGCGGAGGCTCTATCCAGGACCAAACCGATAGAGTCAGAACGGTCCCTAGACGCAAGATCGTTCTCCTTCATCTTACGCAAAGTCCCGGGACTGCAAATAGACCTCTTCGCAATGAGCGACAACAAGAAGCTACCCCGGTATGTAGCCCCATACGAGGATCCTCTAGCGGAAGCAATGGATGCTATGTCCATAGACTGGAACAGATGGTCCAAGATCTACCTATTCCCTCCAACCAACCTTCTGCTGAAAGTCCTCGACAAACTGAGATCCTTTCGAGGGACAGCAGCAATAGTGGCCCACAAGTGGCCCAACAGCATTTGGTTCCCTCTGGTAATGGAACTACGCCTGAAGCTGATCCCGTTGCCAGACCCAGTTCTGACTCAGCAAGTGCAGAAATCGACTGTCTCAGCTTCATCAGTGAAAACCCAGAACCTTCATCTCATGATTTTCTCGCCTTAGCGGTCAAGAAACGGTTCGGGATTTCTAGGGACAGTATTAACTTCTTAGAAGAATACAAGTCAAAGTCAACAAGAAGACAATATGAGTCTTCCTGGAAAAAATGGGTGGCCTTTGTCAAGGCGAAGAAACCTACGGAGATTTCTACACATTTCTGTTTGTCCTTCTTCATCCATCTTCATGAACAACGTTTAGCAGCCAATACGATTACTACATGTAAATCTGCCCTAGCCAGACCAATGCTTTACGCCTTCCAGGTAGACTTTTCCAAGGAAATCTTCAACAAGATTCCTAAAGCCTGCGCTAAACTTCGGCCCGCAGCTCCTCCTAAGCCCATTTCATGGTCTTTGGACAAAGTTCTTCACTTAGCATCAACCCTGAACAATGAGGATTGCTCGCTGAAAGACTTGACTCAGAAGGTGATATTCTTATTTGCACTAAACCTCGGGAGCCAGAGTTAGCGAAATAGTGGCCCTTTCGAGGGATGATGGCCACATTCAGTTCACAGACAACGGAGAACTGAACCTCTTTCCGGACCCGACGTTTCCCGCCAAGAACGAGGTGCCCACTAAGAGATGGGGCCCCTGGAGAATCTGCCCTCTGAAGGAAGAAGCATCCCTCTGCCCAGTGGAATGCCTAAAGGTCTATCTTCGTAGAACTTCAGACTTTAAGGGAGGTCAGCTTTTCAGGGGAGAGACTTCCGGTTCAACGTTATCCTTGAAACAGATAAGGGCGAAAATCACCTACTTTATACGCAGAGCGGATCCAGACAGTACGCCCGCAGGTCATGATCCGAGAAAAGTTGCCTCGTCTCTGAATTTCTTTCAGACGATGTCGTTTGAAAGCCTTCGTGCTTATACTGGATGGAAGTCTTCCAGAGTCTTCTTCAAGTACTACGCGAAGCAATTACAAGAAATTAAATTTCATGTGGTGGCGGCGGACAGTGTAATAAAACCTGCTGCTTGATTACTGCGAAGAACAGTGCACTAATTGGGACTTTTAGTGAAGGGTGTACATGATAGACTCGTAAGACATATCATGTTGAGTATTGTGTTTAGTGATAACACTATAGACTGTTCTCTCTACACAGGTGACATTAAGCATAATAGACAGACACAAGTGCCAGGCATACTTATATGCATAGTGTTCCTAGTAACAACAGACTGCACAGTGAAATTTTATATTTCCCTTAGAGTGGCTAATGTTTCCTTTTCAGATGAAACTTATTTTATTTCTGTTATTACTGTTTATGCTTTTATGCAGAATTGTTCAGCGTAATATGTAATTGAATACAACCATGATTTCTATTTTTGTAATAAACAATAGAACGAATCTTTGCGTCTCTTTCGCCCCAAACATTCCAGTGTATGTATAAGTCAGAGCATCCTTGACTCTTTTGATATTTAAGAAAATATCGGAACTAAGATTCATATTGTTCCAAGCAAACAGATAAGATCTTATTGTACTAGACTGTTCATTTTACTGTTTAAGGTTTCCTACACGTATATAAACCTGTCCGTCTCTTTTTCGACAGACCTGGGAGGTACAGTAACCTGCACAGATCAATACCATCCTAATACAGACTATACTTTACGTATATGATGACACTAATATACAAACTGTTTGCTAGATTGTTTCCTTGAACTCACAATCCTCGGGTTTTTTCCTTGAGTCTACCCAGACTCTTCCCTGTAGGGGGCAGGAAGCACTAACATATTTCATGATCAGCTGATTGATGTATAACGGTAACATCGTGTCTCTAAGTCTAAAAGACCAAAAGGAAAGATTTATCTCGAGATGAACGGCACTATTGAAAATCCACAGATACATTAATGCTCTGGTAAACTTCCATCACGACGACATGGCCTGAGCCAAAAAAACGGATTTTGAGCGAAGCGAAAAATCTATTTTTGGGTGAGGTAGCCATGTCGTCCTGATGGACCCACCCTCTTTTGAACAAAAGGATAATGAATCCCTCCCTATGGTACTGTATCTGCAACACCTACAAAGCCACAAAGAATGGCTCGGTGGCGCCTCGCGGTGGCGATTTGGCGCACTATTTACAGTACAGTAGGAGTGTCGCCTCTTTAACGACTCTCCTTATTCTTGCCTCTCTTTCCCCTCGAAGTGAAAGCGCTATTGGGGGTGTAGATAGCCATGAGACGTGTCAAGAATACGTCCTCTGATATTACGCGATATCCCTTCGTAAATGTTTAAGGGATATTCGCTCCAGGAGTTAGAATTCTGGATACCTTTGGTAAATTCTCTGGGATATATCACTGTAGTCAAATATACCTAGGAAGCTACCTTTGAAGGAACTTCCATCAGGACGACATGGCTACCTCACCCAAAAATAGATTTTTCGCTTCGCTCAAAATCCGTTTACTATTCTTGGTCTACCATTCTTGTACATCCTCATATAACCTTACTGCTTCCAGCACTCTTTCCTTAAACAAGACTCTCAGTCCTTCCTCTTTCAATTTCCACCACTTAATCTTTGGGTCAATTCTCGTCTTTTTACTTCTACAATTCCTAAGTCTGCAATCAATTACCACTAACCTATGTTGCACTGCTACACTCTCCCCATTTATCACCTTGCAATTTCTAACCTCCGTCAGATGGTCTCATTTACACAGTAGCAAATCTATCTGGCTCTCCCTGCCACCGCTACTGTAAGTAATCAGTCTGTTAATCTTATTCTCAAAGAAGGTGTTGATCATTGCTAGGTCAAAAGTCACTGCAAAATCAATCACTTTTTCTCCCCCATCATTTCTCTCACCCACACTCCAACCTCCATGCACTCTCTCTATCCTTTCCCTACTAATTCCCAAGTGGCCATTCAGATCTCCTATAATTACCCTTTCCTTTACAGGAATTATTCCAAGCTCCTGGTCCATCTTCTCCCAGAATGTATCCTTCTGCTCCTCTGTACATCCAGTTTGCGGGGCATAGGCATACACCACATTGACTATTGTTGCTCCCAGTCCCAGCTTTAAACTCATAATTCTGTCATTTTTTTTATTCACCCCAATCAAAATTTCCTTCAAATATTTCGATAATATTATTCTTACACCATTTCTTCCTTCCATATTTGCTCCACTGTAATGAAATTTACAACCTTTGCCTAGCCTAGTTCACTTGCCTTATTTCCCATCCACCTGGTCTCCTGCACACACAGCACTCCAATCTTCCTTCTCTCCATGAGGTCAACCAGCTCTCACCCTTTTCCAGTCATAGTTCCCACATCCAAAATTGCTACTCTCATCCTCTCCTCAGATATTTTCCTCTGAGCTTACCTCTTTAACCCATCCCACTAATGACTGGGTAGCCCTTGCCGATTTTTCGGAGGAATCAGGTGAGGTCCCAACGCATCGCCTACGGGAAACACTCTAGCATTAATTCTATTCTCACAATCTTCACTGGCCATATTGGATTTGGCTAAATTTTCATGGCCGGATGCCTTTCCTGCCGCCAACACCCCCTCAGTGGCTGGGTTGATTACTCATGGTTATGGTAAACGAATAACTTTGAAATAAGTGAAATTAGTGATTTGGAATTAGCCATGCATTATAAATAATTATTATGACATATATCCGTCTTAAATTACTGCTTATTCAGAATCAATTTCATTAGACTGAAAGCTTCAAACTCTCCGTGTTGTCTCTGAGGAAATCCAACACTTTCAGGATTCCATTGCCAGGAGACTTTGTGGATTCATATCATAAAATGGTAATTCTTTCACCATAATGTCAATTGTGATTTGTCGGCAGTATCTGGTAATGTATTGGCATAAAGTCACCTGGTTCTAGAGATCGGAAGGAACTCATGGAATGATTGATAAAAAGGATCACTAAAATTCCCTAGAATTCCCATTCTAGGGAATTTTAGTGATCCTTTTTATCAATCATTCCATGAGTTCCTAGAGAGAGTGTGTGATTTACAGAGAACCAAAAGTCTCCGGAGCCTCAGATGTGGGCTTCAATGGATTATAGTGTCTTCAGGGGATTGTAGACGGTAGGAGAAGGGACATCTGTCTTTTTCTACTATTAGGCTAAATCAAGATAAATGATGGAAGCACCTCCGGCGATTCCAGAGGAATCATGAGTTCTCGGTTGAGTTGAGAGCCCCTCCTCTGATACCTTCCAGAGGAACCCAGACCCAATTGCCACCAAGAGGGACTATTACTGGTTTTCTCTGTAGAGGTTAGGAAAATTGGTTTAGTGAGGAGAATCTTTGGATATTTTGTTTCCTTTTTGGTATTGAAAAATATTTCTTCATTGGCAAATATCACTCATTACATATCAACCTTCCTTCCAAGATAATATATATATATATATATATATATATATATATATATATATATATATATATATATATATATATATATATATATGTATATATATATATGTATATATATATATATATATATATATATATATATATATATATATATATATATATAAAACGGATTTTGAGCGTAGCGAAAAATCTATTTTTGGGTGAGGTAGCCATGTCGTCCTGATGGAAGTTCCTTCAAAGGTAGCTTCCTAGGTATATTTGACCTACAGTGATATATCCCAGAGAATTTACCAAAGGTATCCAGAATTCTGACTCCTGGAGCAAATATCCCTTAAAATTTTACGAAGGGATATCGCGTAATATCAGAGGACGTATTCTTGACACGTCTCATGGCTATCTACACCCCCAACAGAGCTTTCACTACGAGGGGAAAGAGAGGCAAAAATAGGGTGAGTCGTTCCAGAGACATCGCTCTCGACGAGTCACTACTGTACCGCAAATAGTGCGCCTGTCTGCCACCCGAGGCGCCACCGTCATTCTTTGTAGCTTTGTAGGAGATGCAGATACAGTACTATAGGGAGGGATTCATTATCCTTTTGTCCCAAAAGAGGGTGGGTCCATCAGGACGACATGGCTACCTCACCCAAAAATAGATTTTTCGCTACGCTCAAAATTCGTTTTTTTGGCTCAGGCCATGTCGTCGTGATGGAAGTTTACCAGAGCATTAATGTATCTGTGGATTTCCAATAGTGCCGTTCATCTTGAGCTAGATCTTTCCTCTTCGGTCTTTAGACCTAGAGACACTTGATGTTACCGTTATACATCAATCAGCTGATCATAAAATAAGTCAGTGCTTCCTGCCCCCTACAGGGAAGAGTCTGGGTATACTCGAGGAAAAAACCCGAGGATTGTGAGTTCAGGGAACAATCTAGCAAACAGTTTGTATATTAGTGTCAACATATACGTAAAGCATAGTCTGTACTAGGATGGAAATGGCTTGGGAAGATTACTGTAGCTCCCGGGTCTGTGAAGAGACAGACAGGTTTATATATGTGTAAGAACACTTAGAACAGTAAAATGAACAGTCTAGTACAACAAGGTCTTACCTGTTTGCTTGGAACACCATGAATCTTAGTTCTAGTATTGACTTAATTATCATAAGAGTCAAGGATGCTCTGACTTATGCATTTAAAGAATTGTTTAAATGACTATTTGAGTGAATATTTGGGGCGAAGGAGACGCAAATATTCGTTCTATTGTTTATTACAAAAATAGAAATCATGGTTGTAAACAATTACAATGTATGTTGAATAATTCTACATACGAGCATAAACAGTAATAACAATAAAAAAGGGGTTTTGCCTGAAAGGGAAAACATTAGCCACTCAAGGGAAACATGCAGTTTCGTTCTATAATCTGTTGTTACTAAAACACTGTGCATATAAGAATGCCTGGCACTTGTGTCAGTCTATTATGCTTAATGTCACCTGTATAGGGAGAAGGCTATAGTGTTATCACTTAAACACAAAACTCAACACGATATGTCTTACGAGTCCATCGTGTACACCCTTCACTATAAGTCCCTAATAGTACACTGTTCTTCGCAGGAATCAAGCAGATGGTTTTATCATACTGCCCGCTGCCACCACATGAAACTTAATTTCTTGTAATTGCTTCGCGTAGTGCTTGAAGAAGACCCTAAAAGGACTTCCATCCAGTATAGGCATGAAGACTTTCAAACGACATTGTTTGGAAGAAATTCAGAGACGAGGCAACTTTCCTCGGATCGTGACCTGCGGGTGTACTGTCTGGATCCGCTTTGCGAATGAAGTAGGTGATTTTCGCCTTTATCTGTTTCAAGGATAACGTTGAACCAGAATTCTCTCCCCTGAAAAGCTGACCTCCCTTAAAGTCTGAAGTTCTACGAAGATAGACCTTTAGGCATTCCACTGGGCAGAGGGATGCTTCTTCCTTCAGAGGGCAGATTCTCCAGGGACCCCACCGTTTAGTGGGTAGCTCGTTCATGGCGAGAAACGTCGGGTCGGAGAGAGGTTCAGTTCTCCATTGTCTGTGAACTGAATGTGGCCATCATCCCTCGAGAGGGCCACTATTTCGCTAACTCTGGCTCCCGAGGCTATTGCAAACAAGAATATCACCTTCTGAGTCAAGTCTTTCAGCGAGCAATCCTCATTATTCAGGGTTGATGCTAAATGAAGAACTTTGTCCAAAGACCATGAAATGGGCTTAGGAGGAGCTGCGGGCCGAAGTTTTGCGCAGGCTTTAGGGATCTTGTTAAAGATTTCCTTGGAAAAGTCTACCTGGAAGGCTTAAAGTATTGGTCTGGCCAGGGCAGATTTACATGTAGTAATCGTATTGGCTGCTAAACGTTGTTCATGAAGATGGATGAAGAAGGACAAACAGAAGTCCGTAGAAATCTCCTTAGGTTTCTTCGCCTTGACAAAGGCCACCCATTTTTTCCAGGAAGACTCATATTGTCTTCTTGTTGACTTTGACTTGTACTCTTCTAGGAAGTTGATACTGTCCCTAGAAATCCCAAACCGTTTCTTGACCGCTAAGGAGAGAAAATCATGAGATGAAGGTTCTGGGTTTTCACTGATGAAGCTGAGAGAGTCAATTTCTGCACTTGCTGAGTCAGAACTGGGTCCGGCAACAGGATCAGTCTCAGGCGTAGTTCCGTTACCAGGGGGAACCAAACACTGTTGGGCCACTTGTGGGCCACTATTGCTGCCGTCCCTCGAAAGGATATCACCTTATCGAGGACTTTCAGCAGAAGGTTGGTTGGAGGGAATAGGTAGATCTTGGACCATCTGTTCCAATCTATGGACATTGCATCCATTGCTTCCGCTAGAGGATCCTCGTACGGGGCTACATACCGGGGTAGCTTCTTGTTGTCGCTCGTTGCGAAGAGGTCTATCTGCAGTCCCGGGGCTTTGCGTAAGATGAAGGAGAACGATCTTGTGTCTAGGGACCATTCTGACTCTATCGGTTTGGTTCTGGATAGAGCGTCCGCTGTTACATTGCGGAACCCTTGAAGGTGGACTGCTGACAAATGCCATCTCTTTTTCTCCGATAGGCGGAGGATGGCTAGTATCACTTGGTTTATGTGAGGCGATCTCGAGCCCCGTCGATTCAGGCATCTCATTATGACTTCGCTGTCTAGAACCAGACGGATGTGGATTGAGCAGCGGAGTTTCAGTTTATTTAGGGAAAGAAAAACTGCCATGGCTTCCAGGAAGTTTATGTGGAAGGTTTTGAAGAGGGGAGACCAGGTTCCTTGGACTTTCCGATGGTGAGGGTGACCTCCCCACCCTTCTTTTGAGGCATCCGTGTGAACGGTGACTGACGGGGGAGGTGGTTGTAAGGGAACCTTGTTCTTTAGGTTCTTGGCCTCCGACCATGGCTTGAGTAGGGATCGCAGACGATTTGGTGTCGGTCTTTTTAGATCTCTTCGAGCGTTTGATGCGTATTTTCTCCAGACTCCTGATGCATCTTTTAATTGTGCTCTCAATAATGGATCTGTCACTAAGACAAACTGGAGAGACCCCAACACTCTCTCCTGTTGCCTTCGTGATATCCTTGTAGACCGAAGAAGGCTTCTGACAGATCCCGCTATCTCTTTCTGTTTCTGTGATGGAATGGAAAGGCAGTGCGCACGGACTGCAAGTTCCAGTGGACGCCCAGCCACTGAAACTTCTGAGCTGGAGACAGTCGGGATTTATCCCGATTGATCTTGAATCCTAAGTGTTCCAGGAACTGGATCACTTCCATGGAGGCTTGCCTGCATTCTTCTTCGGATGCTACCCACACCAGCCAGTCGTCCAGGTAGGCTACCACCTGGATCCCTTTTAAGCATAGTTGATGAATGACTGCATTCGCAAGCTTGGTGAATACCCTTGGAGCTATGTTTAGTCCAAAGGGCATGGCTCTGAAGACGTGCTGTCTTCTTTGTAGTTTAAATCCCAGGTAGGGGGAAACTTGACGGCTGATCGGAACGTGCCAGTACGCATCCGTCATGTTTATGGAGACTGTGTATGCCCGTTTGGGCAACAGGGTCCTGATGTGTTGAAGCGTCAGCATTTTGAACTTGTAATTCACTATGAACTTGTTGAGTGGTGACAAGTCCAGAATTACTCTGAGCTCTTCCGAGTCCTTCGGAACACAAAATAGCCTTCCTTGGAATCTGACGGACTTCGCCTTCCGTATAACTCTTTTGTTCAAGAGTTCCTGAACATATTCTTCCAATATGGGGGTTGAGTGTTGGAAGAATTGAGGAAAGGTTGGTAGAGTTGAGCTCCAACTCCTCCCTAGTCCATTCTTGATTAAGCTGTGGGCCCAGGGATCGAAGGTCCAACGATCTCGGAAGTAGAAGAGTCTCCCTCCTACCGGTAGCATCTCACTTTGAGTGCTGGGTGGAGGATTTACCTCCTTGACCACGTCCACCTCTGTTGCCCCTACCTCTGGAGGGGCGTCTGGAGGAGCCTCGAAAGGATCCTCGAGACTTCGGCCGAAAGGTCATAGACTGCCTTTCAAACACTGGGGTGAACACCGGTGACTGAGTCGCCAGGGTTTGGGTGGTTGTGCCACCGTCGCCACGGGAAGCTGCTGTTGCTGCTTAGGCCGAGAGGGCACTCTAGGTCGTTTTGATTTATTCTTCGGCTGGGGACCCTCATCAGCTGAAGATTTCCTCTTGGTGGACAAGCCCCACTTGGAAAGGAGGTTCCTGTTTTCAGTGGCGGCTTTGTCTACGACCTCTTTGACCACTTCACTTGGGAAGAGGTCTTTTCCCCAGATGTTGGAAGCTATCAGCTTCCTGGGTTCGTGCCTCACCGCAGCCGAGGCTAACACGAACTCTCTACAAGCCCTTCTGGCTTTAATAAAGTTGTACAGGTCCTTAGTCCCTGTCGCCAGATGGGCTTTGGCGAAGACCATGTACATGTCTGGTTTATCTGGGATGCTTGCCATTGTCTCCAGGCCAGTCTGTAGAGACAAGGAAGCAGCTAAGTGTTCTTTTGTCTCCTGCTCTCTACGCAAGAGAAAGTCCGACAGCTTGGGGAGGTCTTCGCCGAACTGTCGTCCAGCAATATCTGCCTCCAGCTTCCCGACTGTGAAGGTGTTGTGAACATCCTTCCAGTCCGCATCATCTGATGGAAAGGCAAGGGAGAAGGGTCTACACTCTTCGAGTGTAGGGCATGGTTTCCCTGCCTCGATTGCCTTTAAGGCTGCCTTGAACCCTTTATCCATAAAGGGGAAGGCACGTTGAGGATCAGCAATGAAGGACGGGTGCTTCTTGCTGAGAGTCGGCACCTTAGAGCTAGTGAAGGCCCTCCCCTTTAAGGTGGTGGTCAATAAGGCTAGAGCCTTAGAGAGTTCAAGGACAATCGTTTCCTTGGGCTCTGTCTCCTCTTTGGACGCTGGTTCCATCCTGAGACGGACGTAGCAATCCGGGTAGGACCCTTTGCTGGGCCAGAATTCAATATCCTCTACTGGGACAGTACCCAGTTTATCTGAGAGGAAGATCTTCCCGCCCGACATGGGCATGTGCTCTGCGTATCTCCAAGGGTTAACGTCAGAGAAGGCAGGAAGATCCTTAACGTTCAGCTTCTTCGGAGCTAAACGTGCCGCAATAAGTTGATGGATTTCGGTCCGAAAAGAGGCCTCCTTCTCGGTCAATTTCTGTTGCATGTCTTGCACCATGGACAGCAACGAGTGCAAAATACTCGTAATCGAATCCAGTTGGGGCGCAGTGGAGGAAGTAGAAGGCACCAGCTCATTTCCTATGGCCGATGACACCGAAATCGTATCGGCTTTCTCCGGTAGTGGTTCGGGTGGAACATCATCCGCCTGATCCAGCTCTTCCACTAGGAGATTGTTCTCCGTCTCCTCTGAGACCAACTGACATGTTGTCCTCAAGTTGGATGTTCTCCAAGGGATCCGAAACGTCAGATTCTACCGGAATCTGAACAAGGGGAATCTCAGGTTGAGCCTGGGGAATGACCGCATCCGAAGATGCCCTAGGGAAGAGACATGCCCTCATCCTTTCATTAGGAAGGTATGGGCCGGAGGTATTCTTCTGAAAACCTCTAACCCATTTACGCAGCTTCTCCCTTGCAGCGTCCCTTGACTCAGTCAACTTTTGGTCATCAAAAGCCTCGGTTACCAGGTTAGTACAAACAGTACATTCCTCTGAGTCCCAATATTTGAGAGCCCCCTTGGTGACAGCGCAGCGAGCATGGGCCCTGCACATGTCGTGGCCGCAGAAGTTCTTACTGCGGGCCCGGCAAAAACTATTCCCGCACTCGGGATGCTCCTCCTGTAAAGAAAGGAAAAGTCTATTAGTATTCGGTGAAATTCTCAAATTTCAACATACATAATATATTATATTAGCTTGGATAGGGTTAGCTATAGTAGGAATGACACCTACATGTGTTTCCTGTCCAGCCAATTGCTATCACCTCCTCCAATATTGAAAACAGAATTCTTAAGAATCTTTAGGGGAAGATAATATCCTATGATATTAGTGTATCTTAACACAATCTTCCAGTTTCAATAATGGGGATTAAGGACAATAATGGATCATATCCATTAAAGGAAGAGAGAATCACTCTCTTATATGTGATGGTCTCACAATAGGCTGCCCATGAAGCACCTTGTAGGTTGGAAAAAAACTTGGGCTACAGCACTGACTATTTGGCAACAAGTTGTCAGACTTGTCAGGCTTGCCGGCATCTGCCGGGCCTGCCAGCATCTGCCGGATCTGCCGGCATCTGCCGGGCAGGTCGGCACATGCCGGCCTATACTGGGCTATTGAAGGCAAGTATTGACTTCATAACATTGTGTGATAGGCCGCCGGCAACGGCTCTGTCGGTTGCCGGCGGCGGCGGTGGCGACTCTGCCGGCTGCGGCGGCGGCGGCGGCACTGCCGGCTGCCGGCGGCGGCAGCT
The DNA here is from genome assembly GCF_036898095.1 of Palaemon carinicauda. Taxonomy (NCBI): domain Eukaryota; kingdom Metazoa; phylum Arthropoda; class Malacostraca; order Decapoda; family Palaemonidae; genus Palaemon; species Palaemon carinicauda. The sequence goes on along the minus strand of NC_090755.1, from coordinate 35,896,968 downwards.
CTGCCAGCCGGCAGCCAAGGATCCTTCCATCAAGGGGAACTAAGGCAGTCGGCGGCAGAGGACCAGGATTGGGTGGCCGGCTGCCGGCCGGCTACTCAGCGGCCGGCAGTCGGTACCCAAATGTCCAATATCTTTGGCCCAGTATGAATATTACAAGAGAAAGAAAGGATGGAAGAGGGCAAGGGTTCAGCCTTGCTGGCCTGCATCCAGAATGAGGGTTCAAGTGGAAGGGGGAATTAAATTTGGGCTTCCACCCAACCATATGCCAGTCATGAGGGATAATGGAAGGCAGTCCAAGGGAGGACCGATGAACACTCTAAAGAATATGAGGACACCCGCCGGCAGCCGGCCTAGCCGGCGGCCGATAGGGAGCCTCAGGCCAGTCCTACAAGAACCCTAGGGTCAATGTAGAACGAAGGCCAGGAGTGTGTTGGATCATTTAACACGAAAGGGATAGCGGGGAGGGGTAGGTGTCCTATAGTTAAGGTAATGTCCAAAGGCATTACCCAACTTAGAGGATTCTGTTGTCGTAAAGTAACCTCAGATAGGGGAAGTAATTTCCCCATGTTGGGTTAGTTAAGGGAGAGGGTGTCCGTAGGACCCCAACTCGCAGGAGAGCAGAATCTTGTACCAGAGACCCTAGGCAATGAAGAAATCCTTTCTTCGGTCTAGGGACTATTGGCACAGGACTGTCTGCTAGGCCAGGGAAGGGAGAATTGTCATACAAAACTCCCAAGTATGGCCTAAGGAGGTCTAGCCTCCTGAAATGGCAGCTTAACCTGACATGGGAAGTCATTTCACCAAGACAGGAAGATGCCTAACACAGACTAATACTCTGATGTCCAGTCCTAACTCAAAACTGACTCAGTGGTTAGGAGAAAGAAAACGGAACGTCTCAGTAAAACTTTGTCAGAACTCTGTTCACAGCAAAGAAAACTGAGAATAGCCTAGGCTAATCAGAGGGAAGGGGATTGCTCTTAAATCTCCTAGGAGATTGGTATCGACTTAAAAGGTATAGGAGGGGTCAGTCTCCCCTTAAAAGGCAATACAAGAGCAATGGGGACATGTATGAAAGTATACTAAAGTCCCTAGGCTAGTAGCCTAGGAGCATTGAGAATCGATCACCGAAACTCTCTGTATACTATCTTGGAAGAGGAAAGCATAATTAAGTAATATCAAACAAGTGTAAAAAATTTACCTGTGCTTCAATACAACTTTACCAGGACGGTTATATCATGCATGAAGTGTGAGGGTGCCTAGGCTAGGAAGCCTAGCACTCGTGAGGCTCGTTCAGAATAGCCAAATTCACGACAACAAAGACATAATATAAGAATCCCTAGCTAAAAATCTAAATAGCTAAAGTTATTAAAGCGTATAAATGCCAAGAAAAGGTCGTTCTGGCTAACTAAATGAACAGAAGAACGACCGCGTCACTGATGCCATCCGGCTGGCAGCAGCTCTTGTTACGTTAATTACGATCTCAATCGAAAAGCAAAACTGGCAAGAGCTTACTTTTACACAAGATAAAGATATTACTTAACTTTCCAGAAGCTGATGAGGCTGGGGAAGCCATCATAGCGTCCAAAATATCCAAAATAGCACGAGAGGACAGGGAAAATCACCGGTCAAGCGAAGCTATGATAGAAAGAATGACGGTGGCGCCTTGGGTGGCACACAGGCGCACTATTTGCGGTACAGTAGTGACTCGTCGAGAGCGATGTCTCTGGAACGACTCACTCTATTCTTGCCTCTCTTTCTCCTCGTAGTGAAAGCTCTGTTGAGGGTGTAGATAGCCATGAGACGTGTCAAGAATACGTCCTCTGATATTACACGATATCCCTTCGTAAATTCTAAGGGATATTCGCTCCAGGAGTTAGAATTCTGGATACCTTTGGTAAATTCTCTGGGATATATCACTGTAGGTCAAATATACCTAGGAAGCTACCTTTAAAGGAACTTCCATCACGACGACATGGCCTGAGCCCATATATATATATATATATATATATATATATATATATATATATATATATATATATATATATATATATATATATATATATATATATATATATATATATATATATATATATATATATATATACGTGTGTGTATGTGTGTATACAGCATATACATACATATACAGTATATATATACATATATTCACACACAGATATATATATATATATATATATATATATATATATATATATATATATATATATATATATATATATATATATATATATATATATATATATATATTTATATATATATATACATATATTAATATATGTGTGTCTATATTAATATACATATTTATGCATACATTATATATATATATATATATATATATATATATATATATATATATATATATATATATATATATATATATATATATATATATATATATATATATATATATATATATATATATATTTGTAAGAGCAAGTGTTAACTAATTCGTCACAGACCAACAGTTACCACCGAGTCAGTAATCTTGGTGTACTGAATTACTGTATAACAAAAGCAAAGGTTAATATTTATGACAAAATTAATACCTTCTTTATTTTGCATTTGGGTTAAAAGTGACATATACGGAAATTGTCTTAAGATATTTCATTCTATATATGTTGCGTTATAAGAAAAACACGAGAATATCGTACGAAAACACTATATTTACCCACTGTAAAATATTTAAGAAACTCGAAATCTAAAAATCCCTTCAACAGTGAGTAGCGTCCCGCCAACTCCCCCCACTCTTTAGTTACGCTACTGATCTTATTGTTTCTTCACACCGTCTATCCCACCTTTCTAGATCTTCATTTTCTCTTAACGTCTCTTCTTCTAACTTAACATTTACACAATTTTATCATTGTCTGGTCTCTCAACATAAAATTAATACATCTTTAGTAATACATCTATCGATCTCCACGTTACTCTTCCTATCAGTTCTTACAAAACACATACAGAAAAAAAAAATTTCCCTTTCATCCACACTTTATTCCATAAAGGAGGGTTAGTTCAACAATCCTTTCACACTCCATATCAGCTTCCATAGAGGATTCAATTATCTTGCTAATCTTTTGCACATATCTTGATACCTCTTTGCTTCTCCTATTCTGGTATTCCATCGATTCTTTCATTTTTCCGCTATCTGCTATATTCACTTTCAGATTCATCTATGACTCAGCCATTTCTATTCTTCCACACAAACATTCATTAATCCGTCTTTCTGTTTTAAGTTTATTTTCATGACTTTACAGTCACTGTTGACTTGCTCTCTTGCAAGGGCTGTGAAATTTATTCATTTACTGATGATTATCCCCCTTTTCTCTCTAAAACTGAGATTAGAAAACCTTCTGGAAAATTGCGCTGCTCTTGAAAAGAAGAAAATCAGATCAATAGAAAAGATGTCATGAAATTATCGCGACTGAAGCAGCTATCATTACTCTTATCACTTTTATTTATGTTGGGTACATTCTTATGGAGGAAACTTGAAAAGGCATAAATGTGCCAAATAAACTTATTCAAAATAGAATAAAAATCCGAGATATAAGTAAAATAAAGAACAAGAGATATCGAAGAATTGTAAATCAACAAACTAGAGAGGAACTTACCTACAAGAGCACCATGGCTTTAATTCACTCTTTCCAGGATATAATTGATTGTAATGAACCTCTTGACGCTAAATCATGCAATGAGTCATAGACTGTATATGTACAATTTCCTTTATTCACAATTTGGGAAACTAAAGCCGGCCATACACGTAGAGGACTGACCGTATGCTTTGTTCTGCTGGACTGGAGCGTCCCTCCAGTCTGGTGATAAATGCCCACACGCGATACGGACTTGCCTGCTTAGTTCAAGAGGATTAGGCACCAAGGATTACATGGTTAAGATTTTTGGTACTTGTGTACCAAATTTGGTACATTACGGAGTATCAAGTACAATTCACACAATTAATTTTGAAAATGCGAAATTTTGGTACTTTTTACTTTCTTTACTTTTTTACTTATGAGATCTGACTTGAAACAATATGAAGGATCGTGATAGGCATTCTTTGTCGGCTTCTATAAAGGCCTTTGTCCACTATGGGGCTAATGGACTCACTCCTTATGAAGTATGAATTGAGATGTCAAAGACAATGACATCAAGAAGAGAGATCGAAAGGTTTAAAGAAGTGAGAAGGATCAAGATGGGTCAGTGTCTAAAGAAAACAACATCAATATATATATATATACATATATATATATATATATATATATATATATATATATATATATATATATATATATATATATATATATATATATATATATATATGTAATAGACGGTAGGATAAGCGTCTCGATTCGTCTGAGTGGATTCTTATTGGTTCAGTGTTTAAACGCTGATGGATATGACGTAGGTTTATTCCATAAAACTCCACCTGACAAACAATCAATAATATACAAATTGTCAGATAGATACACATATACACACTTTAGTGACTAGAATATTACAACATAGTATAGCATAGTTATCACAATTATCCTCAGCAATATTATATTAGGTTTAAAGATATATCTTCTGCAAAGCACTCGACACAGACTATTAGGGATTTTAACAATGGCAATTAAACGGATCAATAATAATAATAGATTGAATGCTGGACATTATAGAAATCCAATCGGAATGCATATTTTTCACAATACACCTGAAAGCACACACTCCTACTGACCTGTAAAGAATATTTGGGAAATATTCCACAATATATCACCGTAGTACGGCGTAGGCTAACAAAGCCTGACAACCTGGGGGCACCAGGCAGAGACGCCATCGAGACTTTGTTGGCCCGAGCTACGTGTTAACGCTGGGAGGACCAAAGACCGAATCACAAGATTTGTCTTTCTAAATTCTCGCCAATAACCATGCTTGGTTAATGTAAACAAAAACCTGTTAACGAGGTGTACTCCGCAATTAATCAATTAGTCTTAACTATAGTTACTTAGCATTTCCCACCAACTGAGATTTAATGAGGTTTACTGCTATTGACTTCTTAAAACACCTAACAAGCTAAATAAGACGAAGAAGATACATACATGAACACAAACACATTATATTTGTTCCTGTCACATACTCCCCCCTTTCGAGAAAATGTCGTCCCAACATTTGTAAAGGAGTATGTACCTAAATACATGGACACATGGTTAAGTAATTGGTATATATATATATATATATATATATATATATATATATATATATATATATATATATATATATATATATAACGGATTTTGAGCGAAGCGAAAAATCTATTTTTGGGTGAGATGGCCATGACGTCCTAATGGAAGGTTCCTTTAGCAGCTTCCGAAGGGTATATATGACTACAGTGATATTCCCAGAGAATCAAACCAAAGGTTTCACAGAATTCTAACTTCTGGCGCGAGTACCTTTAAGATTACTCTCAAGGGTATCGTATATCATCAGGGGACGTATTCTTGACACGCCACATGGCAATCTGCACCCTGAATAGCCTTTACGCCTCTAGGGGGAAAACATGGCAGAATAGAAGGGTAACCGCAACAAAGATTACCCTGGTTCCCCTACTATAATCGTATCAAAACCGCGCCAACTCCCTCTGGCGGTCATTCCTTGTAGCGTTGAGCAAGGTGCTACAGATACAGTAGATCAGGGGGGGAAACCGTGAAGATCTTTTCATAGAAAAGAAGGGTGGGTCCATTAGGATGTCATGGCCATCTCACCCAAAAATAGATTTTTCGCTTCGCTCAAAATCCGTTTTTTGGGCTCAAGCTATAACGTCCTAATGGAAGCATACCAGAGAATTAATGTATCTGTGCTTTTATGTTAGTGCCTTAACCTTGGGGCAATATTTCCACGGCCAAAAGGGACAATTGAGACAAATGACGTTACCGTTATCCGTCATCATCACTAAGCATAATAATGTTACTGCTTCCTAACCCCTGCAGGGAAGAGTCATTTTTAGACGTAGGAAAAGGGCCTCAAGGTAGCATATATTGTATGAACAAACATAAGTATACACTGAGAGTACAACCGGTCTCAAGGATTGTATATATTGCGGAACCAATATGCTTACAATCCATTGATTGTAAGCATACAATGATATGAGAAATACTTACATGAGTAAGTTAAGGAACTCTGGTATTCTAAAACATGCAATTGTTGGGCGAATTAGGACGCAACTGCATTTTAATAGACATTTATTCCTAATAAATGACTACATGCTAAATGAATGTAGCATGATAAGGAAATTATACGAGAGACATACAGAGAAAATAATGTTCCCCTTTTTGAAAGGGGGAAATGATGAGTGCCACTCTCAAACTGAAGAAAAGCTCTTTTAACAAGACTTTTCTTTATAATTTCTGTACATGAAATAGTCTAACAAAACTGTGTACTATGTACACACGGCACTGGTGGTATCCGTATAATATCACACCTGAGATTCTGAACAGATTTAGTGTTACCTTGGCAACACTTATTCAAAGGGAGGTCACACGAAAATTGCTGACCCCTTCTCCTTTTAATTGATAGTCCCAATCAATTTACTGTTCATCGCAGAGCTAGACGACAGGGTCCAAATAGCAACTGCCGCCACCACATAATGCTTCAATCCATAGATTTGCTTAGTATAGTGTCTGTAAGACGCATTGGACAACCTCCGATCAGTAGGTGAACGAAGAGGCTGAAGTCCACACACTGAAAGGTTCAGTGATGAAGAAACTTTCCTCGGATTTTTTATCGGCAGGAGTACTGTCAGGATCCGCTCCGCGAAAAAGGTAGGTAAGCTTCGCCCTCAGTTGTAGGGATAGTTTGATCCAAAGTTTTCTCCTGTAAAGAGCTGTTCCTCCTGAAGTCTGAAGTTCTATGAAGATAGACCTTAGACGCTCTAGCAGACCTAGAGAGACATCTTCCTTCAGAGGGCAGATTCTCCAGGAGCCCCACCTCTTAGTAGGTAGGACGTCTTTAATGAGAAAGGTTAGATCAGAAAGAGATGCAGATCTCCCACTTAATGTGACCCTCAGGATAGGGCCCCTATTACACTAACTCTAGTCCCAGAGGCTATAGCGAACCGAAAAAAATAACCTTTTAGGTTCGATGGTTGAGGGAACAATCCTCATTGTTCACAGGTGAGGCATAATGTAGGACCTTGTCCAAAGACCATTAGATGGGCTTTAGTGGCGTTGTGGGCCTAAGCCTGCACATGTTATCGGGAATTTATTAAAGATTCCATTCGTTAGATCCATTTAAAGGGCATATTGAAGAGGTCTAGTCGGGGCTGACTTGCACAGAGATAATGGTCCATGGATCCAAAGATCCCATTAAGTGACCTCTCTCGCAAAGTCGGCCATACCCTTGGTGCTTACTCAAGGGTTTATATGGAGACAAGGCCGAAGAACTAGCATTCTCATAGTATTCAAGGATACACTGCCTCCTTCCTCAAAGGCCAACGTGCTGTCGGCCGCCAGACCCTGAATATAGGGGTGGACAGAGAAGGACAGGCAGAAGATCATGAGATTTGCTTTACAAAACAGTTTACTTTCCCAAGAAGACTCGTATTGTATTCTCGTTGACTAGACTTGTATTCTTCTAGGAATTCTATTTTGCCCTTAAGATCCCAGTCTCTTTCCTAACCGTTAAGGGCAAGGAATTCGTAAAATGAAGGGATCAGGTGTACTGTGATAAATAGAAGGCAGAAAACTTCTGAACCTCCTGGATAATCCTAGGTGCCTAACTAGGACTAGCCTCAGCCTCAGTTCCTTCATTACAGGGAACGGGATGTTCTTGGGCTTTCTGGGAGCCAATAGATCCCCTCTTCCTTGGAATGGTCTCAGCATGTAGAGGGCCTTCTGGAGGAAATTTTGATGGGCTGAATAGGAATTCTAAGTTCATCACTTCTAATGTAGAGACATGATGTCTGTTACCTCCATTAGAGGGTCCTCGTATGGGACTAAATAACGAGATAGTATCTTGATAACGCTCATGATGAAGAGAACGATCTGCAGCTCGGGGACTTGTCCCTTTCTGGGAGGGAATGGGTCTGCGTCCGTGTACCATTCCAACTCTATTGGGTGGAACCCGAGAAGAGCATCCGCTGTCACATTGCGGATCATATATAAACGAGCTGCTGATAGGCGCCATTCCCTTAAGGAAGGGATGGCTAGCATTCCCTAATGAAATGAGACGTCCCTTATCCTCGACAGTTTCGACGCCTCATTATCGCTTCGATGCTCTAGATCAACCTGAGGAGGTCCGATCTGTGTGGAGAGAGTTTATCCACCCATTACAGGGCTAAAATGGCCTACGGGTCCGTGGCCTTTGGTCATTGTAGGGTAAGCGGAGAGGGAATGACCATCATTGGTCCTATTAGATCTCTTCGAGCGTTTGATGCGTATCTTCTCCAGCCTCTTAGCGCATCTTATAGTTGTGCACATAGCACTGGGTCTGTCATCATCGTGAACTGGAGAGAGTTCGAAACTCCTCCCTGTTAGCGTTATGGAATCCTGACTGATTACCATAGTCTCTTGACAGACCTTGCGATCTCCTTTTACATCCCCAGGGGAAAAGGGGGCGTTAGGATGACTACAGGTTTCAATGATTTTTTAAAACATTGAAGCCCCTGAGCTGGAGAGAATCGAGATTCTATTATTTGCATCCTCAATGTTCCAGGGCCGGATCATCTCCATGGATGCTCTTAGACAGTAATTTCGGGTGCTGCCCACCCCAGCCTGTCGTCCAGGGCCATCGTTGCCTGAACTCTTTCTAGGCTTGGTTTCGCTTGACTGTCTGCTAATTCCGTAAGGATCCTAGGACCTAAACTAGTCCGACGAGAATCTCGTCCAGGATATACGTTATTTTCCATAACTTGGATCCTAGGTAGGAGGGGAGGGGGTAACTGACTGGAAGTTGCTGAGAGACATCTTCCAGGGCTGGCTAGATTGTCAACACCGCTTACTGAATAGGGTCCTTATGTTAGGAAGGATTATCATTCTGAACTTGCTGTTCTATTGGAACTTGTTGCGTGGCGCCAAGTCCAGAATGACTCAGAGATTTCTTGAGTCTTTCATGTGAACACTAAACTGCCTTCATTGGAAATCGATGGACTCTACTTTCCTCACCGCTAGTATGCTCTAGAGCTTTAAGGTATACTCTTCTAGGGGGAATTTGAATATAAGAAGAGTTGAGGAAAGGATGGTGGAGGTATGTCCATTTCCATTCTAGTCTCATCTTGGTCAGGCCTTGGACTCCAGTGATCAAAGGTCTGACGATCCAGGAGGAACTTCCCTCCTACCAGAAGCGTCTGTTTGCTTCGATTGATCCGAAGGTGTATAAATCTGACTGTCTGTGGAACAACAGTCATTGTAACTGTGGGATGCAGTTTAACTTCCTAGGGAGAACTAAGAAACCCTTCCGTTCTCCTTTCAGGCCATACCTGACTGTTTGCCTATATCAGCTTTTCAGTGTTTCACTGTAATAGAAGATTCCTTTCTATTGTATAAAGCTTAGGATAAGTACGCTGGAAAGAGGAGACACACAGACGTGCAAATCCTTCCAGCCAACTGCTGCGGTCTTCCTAATTATTGATTCTAGGGCATCCCCTTTCAAGAAGAGGCCGATGGAAGATTCTAGTCCATAGGGATAGAGTAGCGCCCTACATCCGGGGAATTAATAATGAGAATCAAGAGGCTGATGAAGCATCAGCGTAAGGAAAAAAAGGGGGGGGGGAGTGGATCCCCCAAATCAGGTAGGTCTCAGCAAGGGGTTGTGCTTAGAAGTACAACGTACTGGAAAACCATTCTATTGTATGGTTATGTACCAAGGATTTCTGTCTGCGATATGGTCCTAAACTGCAGGTGTACAGGGTATTGTATACCCCTATACAACTGGCATGTTACCGTCAAGGCTAGTGCTTGGGGGCAAGTTAACTGGCTCAGTACTTCAGTACCGATATGGCTAGCAGGTCTTCGACATATCAGTGACTTGTCGGCAGTCAGCGGGTCGCTGACAGACGTCACACCATCCTAGCCAGTATTCAATGTGACTGGGCAGTGGTGAAAACTATACGCATAGTCAGCGGATCTCTGAACCAGAGGAGATTCCTCGGGCTGTCGGCAGACCACTGGGAATCGGCGGGCTGTCGATTGAAGGTATACCAACTCAGCTATTGACTGGGTGGTGACCAAGCGCACACACTGCCGGCTCTTGGCGGCGGAGTCAGATGTGACAGTGAAACAATGACTGCTGTTGTTGATTTCACTACAAGGTGTGGCTTGAATGTGGAGTCTCTGCCCGGTGTTTGTCAGTCGGGGGTTCAAGTCCCGCTCAGACTCACCAATGCCGTTAGTGTCTGCAACCTCAACTTGAGAGGTAGGGTTGGGGGTTTAGACCTTAAAAACCTTTAAAAGGAGCAGTAAATCGGCATTTTTAGTAATGAGAAAGTGAATATTTCGGTCCAATTCCCGTAGAGTTTTCGCATTTTACGGGTTCGCAGTTGAACCGCATTTTAAGAGATAAATTTCGAAACGAAACCAACCACAGTTCGACAGGTCTAGACTGCCGTACTGTAGATTGGGGATTTTGGAAATAATATTGCTGGGGGAACCTGCATATATTATGTCCGTGAAAAGGCTCATCTTTATAACTGCAGAAGACTGCAATGCATCATCTGGTGTCCCTCCTGTAAGGAAGGGAGAACAGAAAGGAGTATTCAATTGATTATCGTATCGATAAACAATTTGCAAAATTGTCTTTTGACAAAATAGCTTAGGACAGAAAGCTAAAAGAGATAGTGGGAGACACATACCCGTGTATCCCCTGTGAGCCAATGCTGTTACTTCTCCTCAGTCTTAAGGAAATTCCTCCAACCGGGGAATTCCCCGAAGAAAAGGGGGCTCGAACACCTAGGTGTAAGGAAGTGTACATGCACTGTCTCCTTCTATGCTTAATGCTGTGAGGTAAGGAGGATTGATACACAATCAGAGAATCGAAGGAATGTCATTCTTTCAAAATAGGAGCGGTAACAGCAGAAGCTCGCATCCAAGATATGTTGATTAGAAATTAAAAGACATATATTTGTCTATCCCAACCCATCTATTTGCTGCAACCTCCCTTACAATATTAAATCAGGAAGTTTCCTGAACAGGGAAACTCAGGGATAAGGGCTCTCCCCTTTTAGGGGTTAGAGGCGTCACACCACCGGCCCTTTACGAAATTTAATATTGCAGGGTAAATAGAAACTGATTTCAAATCAGAATATTGATGAAATATTATTCCATCAATATAGAATTGGGTTCACCAAATATCTGGGCAGGGATACCCAAGATATATTGGAAATAACTACTAGTATAATATATATGATAGTTATTCATCTGCTGTATATACTATACTGCAATTATACTGATTACCTGTATAGACATATACTGTAGTTCAGCCGGCATATTGCCGGATTAGCTAGCTATTGTCGGAGCATCTAGCAAGCTAGAAGAGAGAGAGAGAGAGAGAGAGAGAGAGAGAGAGAGAGAGAGAGAGAGAGAGAGAGAGAGAGAGAGAGAGAGAAAGCATGGAGTGAAGGCTATCTATTACTGTATATGTATACAGTAATAAAAGATGTAAAAGTCTAATTTTACTGCCTTTCTCCGAAAAGAAGGTTCCCTTCCATTTAGCCACAGTACTATTGCCGGCTTACTACTGTAGGCCAGCCTCCGGCAGCACGAGTACAGTCGGCATACTACCTACTGAGTCAGTATCTATCTGTGCCGGTCTACTGCCGGCCAGAACAATACGCCGACAACAGAAACTGTGGCTAGCAGTTCAAGGGAGAACTGGAGAACCTTGGTGACAAAAGGGGCCTCCCATCCACAGCCGCCAAAGCTGCTGGAAGCCGGCAGTCGCCAACAGCCGTCATGGCCGTTGGCAGTCGGCAGTCGCCGACAGCTGAAGACTGAGGAGGGGGGGTGGCCTGGGCGGCTCCAGCAACCCACCTGCAATGGTAAGGTTGCAGGACTCCAGCACAGGAAAGACAATGGCTCGGCCATCGTAAAAGAACAGAGAGGGGAGGGGAAAGGGTCCTATACGAGGTATAGGAGGGACCGGCAATGTTGCCGGATCTACACACCTTGAAGAAACTCTGTTTCAGTACCGGCACGACCACAAGCGGCAGGAGAATCATTTATTCTCCAGCTTAGGAGGTGCTAATGCAGTTAAGGGGACGGCAGCTCATGCCGTTCCTCTCAACAAGGGAGAAACAGAGTTCCAATGCCGGCGCCATCCTGGCCACAAGAGTATACGACTCTATAGCCTAGGGTCGGCGAGCATAGGACTAGTCTACTAGACCACAGGGAGAAGGTGGCGGTAACATTCGACCACTTCAGGTGTAGTCTAGGGAGGGCTAGCCTCCTATGCCGGTAGTTCCGACGGCAAGGGAATGCAATCACCTCGCCGACTGACTGCCGACAAAGACTAAATACTCTGAGGTTCTGATCGAATCCCAAAACTTGCCGACGGCCGTTAAGGGATGAGACAGAAAACTCTAGGCTAGTCATGCCTGAATTCGAAATTCAAGGCTGACGCAGAGAGTTGTAGCCTAAGGCTACTCTCAGAGGGAAGAGAGATTACCCATAAATCTCTAGTGAGATTGATGATGATTAATATAATTCCAGGAGATATCGATCTCCAGGAATGATAACCAATACACAAGGGTAACCGGGGAAATGACGAAAGTATATGTTGTCTAGGTTATGTTACCCAGACATGACGAGATTTCGGTTACCTAAATCACCAAAACTCTGACATATACGATCGCCACGGAAAGGGAAAAATATGCTTGTAGATATCTTTACAATATATAATGCCTAAATAGCTTTTATAACAATGAATAAGCTATTTACACCGGAATGTCGTTCTGCTGACTAAATAGAACATGTACAAAGAACGACAGCGCCATGGCAACACCGGCAATCGGCGAAGATCCGCACACAAGAAATACACAATTTCATTGCGAGGCTGGAACTAAATTACATATTGTAAAGAATCAATACTCAACTTTCTAGATGGAGAAAGAAGCCGTAGAAGCATAAAGATTCCCAGAAATCGATCGGAAATGTCAGATCGACAGGGAACACCACCGTAGCGAGTCGCTACAGATAAAGGAATGACCGCCAGAGGGAGTTGGCGCGGTTTTGATACGATTGTAGTAGGGGAACCAGGGTAATCTTTGTTGTGGTTACCCTTCTATTCTGCCACGTTTTTCCCCTAGAGCCTAGAGGCGTAAAGGCTATTCAGGGTGCAGATTGCCATGTGGCGTGTCAAGAATACGTCCCCTGATGATATACGATACCCTTGAGAGTAATCTTAAAGGTACTCGCGCCAGAAGTTAGAATTCTGTGAAACCTTTGGTTTGATTCTCTGGGAATATCACTGTAGTCATATATACCCTTCGGAAGCTACTAAAGGAACCTTCCATTAGGACGTCATGGCTTGAGCCTATAAAATATATATATATATATATATATATATATATATATATATATATATATATATATATATATATATATATATATATAGGCGAGGAGCTCGACTATGAGGAAGATCAGGTGGAATACCCTGATTCGGAGCATGAGGTCGCTCCCGCTTCTACCCCTGCACCAACTCCTACACCGACTGAGGAATCACTTCCTTCAACGTCCACTACCCCGGACCCCATCCCATCAGGCACTCAGGAGATCTTCAAGATGCTTGAAGCTCTCATGGATAAGAAACTTCGCGAGACTCATGAGCTTTTCAAGTCTAACCTCGGAAGTTCTAAGCAACAGAAAAGGATTTCGGTTAAGGACCTCCCTGCCTGCTCGGATACTAACCCATGGAGGTATGCCGAGCACATGCCGATCACCACGGGCAAGATCTTCATCAGCGAGAAGGTCGGCTCGATCGCGTTGGAAGAAGTGGAGTTCTTCCCGAACTTTGAGGCTTATCCGGACTGTTACGTCCGACTCAGGTCCGAACCCGCCTCTAAAGAAGAGACCGAACCGAAGGAGGTTATTGTGTTCGATCTCTCGAAGGGCCAGGCTATGCTAGCCAACGCAGTGAAAAGTAGGGGCTTCACCAATTCAAAAATGCCGGAGCTTAGTAAAAAGCACCCGACCTTCGTCGCACCGGACAATGCGACCTTCCCCTTTCTTGAAAAGGCCTTCACTGCGGTACAGAAAGCAGTGGAAGAAGGGAAACCTTGCCCTGTACTGGAGGAGTGCCGGCCCTTCTCCCTGACTACTCCCCCTGATGATAGGCACTGGAAAGACGTCCAGTCGACATTCATAGTGGGGAAGCTAGAGCCTGACGTTGCTGGTCGTCAGTTTAACGAGGACCTCCCAAAACTCAACGATCACCTCCTTCGTAGGGAACATGATACGAAGGAAAGGCTTGCCGCATCTATGTCCCTCCAGGTACAGATTGAAGTCATGGCCGGTGACACTAGGGTCCCAGACTTCTACATGGTCCTTGCCAAAACGCATCTGGCAACGGTCATGAAGGATCTGTACAGCTTCACTAGGGCTCGTAGAGCCTGTCGTGAATTCTTGTTCGCGAGCGCTACAGTGAGACACGAACCCCGGAGGCTGATTTCCTCCAACATCTGGGGTAAACACCTCTTTCCCTCCTCCCTAGTGAAAGAGATCACCGACAAAGCCGCCACGGAGAACAGGAACCTACTCCATAAGTGGGGCATGTCGAAGAAAAGGAAATCCTCTCAGGACGACGGCCCTCAACCTAAGAGGAAACCTACGAAGCCAAAACCCCAGCAACGTCAACAGAGACGGCAGTTTCCGGGTTCCGCTACTCCCCAAGTGGCAGCTCAGCCACAACAGACCTTTCAGCTGGTCACCCAACCGGTCCTGTCACAGTCACCGGTCTTCACCCCTGCATTTGAGCAGCAATCCACTACCTTTCGTCCCAAAGGTAGAGGCTCAAGCAGAGGCTCAGGCAGGGATGCGTCTCGCCGTCCCTCCAGAGGCAGAGGAGGAAGGGGAGCTAGCGGCCGAGGTAGCAAACCCTTGGGAAGCCAGAAGCAATGAAGTGCTTCCGGTGGGAGGAAGACTCCGCCAATTCCAGGATCGTTGGACCTTCGATCCCTGGGCACACAGCATCGTCAAGAAGGGACTAGGCTGGAGCTAGACTCAACCACCCCCAACCTTCCAGCAATTCTTTCAACAGTCAACCCCCCTCCTGGAAGAATATGTCCTAGAACTCTTGAACAAGAAGGTGATAAGGAGGGTAAAGTCAACCAGGTTCCAATGGAGACTGTTTTGCGTCCACAAGAAGGACTCCGACAAACTCAGAGTCATTCTAGACTTATCCCCCCTCAACAAGTTCATCGCGAACAACAAGTTCAAGATGCTGACTCTTCAACAAATACGGACCCTTCTGCCTCAAGGGTCCTACACGGTCTCGATAGACCTGGTGGATGCCTACTGGCAAGTTCCAATGAACCATCACGCTTCCTCCTACCTAGGATTTCGACTCCAAAGGAAAAGCTACGCTTTCAGGGCCATACCCTTCGGGCTCAACGTGGCCCCACGGATCTTCACCAAGCTGGCAGACGCCATCGTTCAACAGCTCCGCCTCCGCGGCGTCCAGGTGATGGCCTACCTAGACGACTGGCTGGTCTGGGCGACATCACCCGAAGATTGTGTACAATCCTGCAACAAAGTCACCCAGTTCCTAGAACACCTGGGATTCAAGATAAACACCAAGAAATCTCGCCTCTCTCGAGCTCAGAAGTTCCAATGGTTAGGAATCCATTGGGATCTTCAGTCACACCGCCTTTCCATCCCACAGAAGAAAAGGAAGGAAATAGCAGGGTCTGTCAAAAAACTGCTGAAATCCAAAAGGATCTCAAGACAACAGCAGGAACAAGTTCTAGGCTCTCTACAGTTCGCCTCTGTGACAAACCCAGTGCTTCGTGCACAGCTAAAGGATGCCGCGGGAGTCTGGAGACGTTCTGCATCCATCGCTCGAAGAGACCTCAAGAGACGGCTCCCAAACAGACTTCGGTTACTCTTAAAGCCGTAGTCGGAAGCAAAGGCCCTGAAAAGGTCCATTCCTCTTCAACACCCACCTCCATCACTCAACATCCACACGGACGCTTCACTGGAGGGTTGGGGAGGTCACTCCCACCAACAACAGGCTCAAGGGACATGGTTTCCCCTATTCAAGACGTTTCACATCAACATCTTGGAGGCCATGGCGGTCCTTCTCACTCTGAAGAAACTCTCTCCGCCTCCCTCGATCCACATCCGTCTGACTCTGGACAACTCGGTGGTAGTCAGATGTCTCAATCGTCAGGGCTCGAGATCGCCCCAGATAAATCAGGTGCTTCTTCCGATCTTCCGCCTGGCAGAAAAGAAGAAATGGCACCTGTCTGCAGTTCACCTACAAGGATTCCGCAACGTGACGGCGGACGCTCTATCACGGACAAGCCCGATAGAGTCGGAATGGTCTCTAGACGCAAGATCATTCTCCTTCATCTCTCACCAAGTCCCGGAACTTCAGATCGATCTCTTCGCAACGAGCGACAACAATCAACTTCCTCGTTATGTGGCCCCGTACGAGGACCCCAAGGCAGAAGCAGTGGACGCCATGTCACTGGATTGGAACAGATGGTCTAGGATATACCTGTTCCCTCCCACCAACCTTCTGCTGAAAGTCCTCTCCAAACTGAGAACCTTCAAAGGGACAGCGACCCTAGTGGCTCCCAAGTGGCCCCGGAGCAATTGGTACCCCCTGGTCCTGGAGCTGCAGCCCAAGCTGATCCCCCTCCCGGGCCCAGTTCTCTCTCAGCAAGTACAGAAGTCGACTGTCCTCGCTTCATCACTGAAAGTCAGGGACCTTCATCTCATGATTTTCTCTCCCTAGCCGCGAAGAAAAGGTTTGGGATCTCGAAGAAAAGTCTAGACTTCCTCGAGGAATACAAGACCAAATCCACACGACGACAATACGAATCATCCTGGAGAAAGTGGGTCTCGTTCGTCAAAGCAAAAAACCCTACAGAAATCACCATTGATTTTTGCATGTCCTTCTTCATTCACCTTCATGGACAAGGCTTAGCAGCCAACACGATTTCTACCTGCAAATCGGCTTTGACTAGACCACTACTGTACGCCTTCCAGATTGATCTGTCCAGCGATATCTTCAATAAACTACCAAAGGCATGCACTCGACTACGCCCAGCACCTCCGCCAAAACCTATCTCCTGGTCCCTGGACAAGGTGCTCCATTTTGCCTCTAACTTGGACAACGATTCGTGCCCTCTCAAGGATCTGACTCAAAAAGTTATATTCCTTTTTGCTCTCACCTCGGGAGCCCGAGTCAGCGAAATAGTGGCATTATCAAGAGACGAGGGTCATATCCTGTTCACAGACTCAGGAGAACTTACCCTCTTCCCTGATCCGACGTTTCTTGCGAAAAACAAATTACCCACCAAGAGATGGGGCCCCTGGAGAATCTGCCCCCTGAAGGAAGATGTCTCTCTATGTCCAGTAGAGAGTCTCAAGGTCTATCTTCGAAGAACTTCAGACTTTGGTGGAGGCCAACTCTTCAAAGGAGAAACATCGGGTAGCGACCTGTCACTGAAACAACTAAGAGCAAAAATCACCTACTTCATTCGCAGAGCGGATCCTGACAGTACACCCGCAGGTCACGATCCTAGAAAAGTTGCATCTTCTCTGAATTTCTTCCAGAGTATGGATTTCGAAAGCCTCAAGAGCTTCACAGGATGGAAATCTTCGCGCGTTTTCTTCAAGCTCTACGCGAAGCAAGTGCATGAAGTAAAACATTTCGTGGTAGCCGCAGGTAGTGTTATGAAACCTGCAGTTTAACTCTGCATAGAACAGCGAGTTACTTGGGACTTTAACTCTACGGGTGCCTGTGTTGACCCTCGTGTGATACATAGTGATTTCATGGACACTTAGTGTTTCTAATAGACTGTTCTTTACAAGGTGAAATGTCATAGACTTCACATGAGTGCCACATGCCTAGGGCATGATGTTTTTTTTCCTTTTTTAAAGACTGACGTTCCTCTGGAACTTGTGCTTTCTAATAATTTGAAATTTCTTTCAGATTCAAGATTGAAGTCTTCTAATTTCTATGTACATTATTTATTATTGTAAATTAACTTTACATCCCTTATTGCATTTATTACTACTATAACCTGCAATTGTGAAATAAAATGTCTATTTTATTACTTGTGCGTCTCTCTTTGCTCCTATTTACACTAAGAAATACATGAATGTCATAGTTTCATTTACCCCTTTCTTTTGAAATGAGAAGAATAATATGTTTTGTCTGTATTATATACTCACCTATGCTGTGTAATATTCCTAATTGAATACTTACTTACGCCATACCTTCGAGACCAGATTGTTCTCTAACCATGGAATATAGTGACTAACCATCACTTATCTACTGTTGAGAATGTTCCTACACAAATATTGACCATTCTGTCTTGTCTCCGAGTCCTTCACAAACTCTCCGCAGGGTGAGTAGCCCTTCGATGACCACTTTGAATTTTGGTATAACCCGTTGGGACTTCTCTGCCAGGGGGGGCAGGAAGCTGTATCCCCACGGAACCTCTACCGAGGTCACAGTGCATACCTCTATTCAAAGCCCTTGGCACTTACTCTAATAAGGGGAAATTTTCCACGATACATTGATTCTCTGGTACTCTTCCATCAGGACGTCATGGCTTGAGCCCAAAAAACGGATTTTGAGCGAAGCGAAAAATCTATTTTTGGGTGAGATAGCCATGACGTCCTGATGGACCCTCCCTGCTATTCTAGTCCAGCCTTTCAGGCCCCGCCCTGTCCTGCTGTATCATGGAGATTAGCAAGCAGCTGGCATCAGGATGAGGACGGACGTGACGTCATTTAGCAATGGCGCCCGTTTGTTTACATTTCGAGTACCAAAAGTAGCCACGGACGAGTGTAACTGTGGAATGGCTCCCCAGTTATTCTCCACCTTTCCATATCGAAGTGTTAACTCTATATGGGGTGCAGATAGCTATGTGGCATGTTAATACATGCGTCCCCTGTTGATATACGATGTCTTAAAGGGAAACCTTTAGGATACTCGCACCAGAAGTAAGAATTCTGTGATAACCTGTGGTTTAATTCTCTGGGAATATCCTTGTAGTTAATATACCTAAGGAAGCTACCAAAAGGAACCTTCCATCAGGACGTCATGGCTATCTCACCCAAAAATAGATTTTTCACTTCGCTCAAAACCCGTTCTTTGAATTGTGTATATGTAAGCTCTTGCCAGTTTTGCTTTTCGATTGATATCGTAATTAACGTAACAAGAGCTGCTGCCAGCCGGATGGCGTCATGACGCGATCGTTCTTTTGTTCATTTAGGTAGCAAGAACGATATTCCCGGCATCCTTGCTTTAATAACTTTAGCTATTTAGTATTTTAGCTAGGGATTTTTATATTATGTCATTGTTGTCGTGAATTTGGCGATAATTTCGAGCCTCACGAGTGCTAGGCTTCTGGCCTAGGCACTTTCACACCTCATGCAAGATATAACCTTCCTGGTAAAGTTGTATTGAAGCTCAGGCAATATTTTATACAATTAAGATATTACTATTTTCTTTTCCTCTTCCATCATAGTATACCAGAGTTACGTAGAACGTTCTCTAAGCTCTCTAGCTTAATAGCTTTAGTGCTTTAGTATACTTTATATGTCCCCATTACTCTTGTATTGTCTTTAGGGGTAAGATAGATATCATTGCCCCTTTAAGTCAATACTATCTCTATGAGTTATAAGAGTAATTCCCTTTCCCTCTGATTAGCCTAGGCTATCCTCTGTTAATTTACTGTAACCTATGGTTGGGTAAATTTTCTGGGGCGTTTCGTTTCCCTCTCCTTTTCTCTGAGCTGGCAACTGAGTAGCTTGTCAGCATTGAGTTTGGAGTTGGGGATGGGACATCAGAATAAGTCTGTGTTGGCATCTAGCTACCTGGATTTATACCCGCAACTGAGTAGCTTGTCGGTATTCCAGTAGGGCTAGTTGCTGTGCAGGAGGCTTGCCTCCCTAGATCTTGTAGAGGCTATTGTTGCACAATTTCCTCTTTAGGTCTAGCAGACAGTCCTGTATCAGGGGTTTTTAACGGGAGGATAGGTTTCTTCCCGGTTTAGACTCCTGGTACGAGATTCTGTTCTCTTGAGTTCGTTTTTGGACGTTCTCTCATTGCCTAACCCAACCTAGGGAATTGACTTCCCCTAGTTGAGGCCTATATGAGGACAGAATCCTTCAGGTTAAGTAATGCCTTAGGGTATTGCTTTACTTATGGACTATTCACCCCTTCCCCGCTATCTCTTTCGTGTTGAATGATCCAACACCCTTATGGCCATGGTTCTACATAGGCCCCTCTGGATGTCTGTAGACCTGGCTTGAGTTTTTCTGTCAGTGCCTCGTTAGGTTACTGACAGATAACCTCATATCTATGAGTGTTCCTTAGAGTCCTCCCTTGGACTGTCTTCCATATCCCTTAAGATGGGATATGGTTGAGTGGAAGCCCGAATTGATTTCCCTCTTCCACTGGCACACTCTTTCAGGATGTAGACGTCATAGCTGATTCTTTGCCATCTTCTATCCTTATCTTTCTCTCTTTCTTTCTATCATGGGCTGCCGACAATTTGGGTTGGCTAGGCTAACAGTTTGCTGTTTCTCTTACCTCGGGCATCGTTGTTCGATGCCGTTGGTGAGTGGGTAGGCCTGCCTCCCGGCAACTGAGTAGCTTGTCGGCAACTGGCCAATGCCTTCCACCCATAGGGTAGCCAGCAGTGGTCTGCCGGCCTGCTGGCATATGCTGACTAGCCCATCATGCCGACAATGTCGGCAGGTCGACACTATTTTTATTTACGGTAGTTGCCGGCAGGCTAGGCAGACGCCTGCCTGTCGGCACTTACCGATTGGCCCTACATACCGACTGGCAGTATCGGCAGGGCCGGCAGTGTTGGCAGGGCGAGGCCGGCAGTGTCGGCGAGGCCCAGCGTAGCGTGTCGGCGAGGCCGGCAGCGTCGGCGAGGCCGGCAGCGTCGGCGGGGCCGGCAGTGTCGGCAGGGCCGGCAGTGTCGCATGGCCGGCAGTGTCGGCGGGATCTGCAGTGTCGGAATGGCCGGCAGTGTCGGCATGGCCGGCAGTGTCGGCAATGTCGGCAGGGCCGGCAGTGTCGGCGGCATGCTGCCGCTGGCAACTGCTGTATCCAGAAAAATATGATAAATTTTTCCAGCCTACAAGTGGTTCTTGTGTAGCCATTTGTGAGACCATCATAGAAAGATGATTCTCTCTTATTTTAATGGTTATATCCATTAAAATTATCCTCTGTTTTGAACATTATAAGAGGTTGTGTCAAGTAGACACTATATATCTTGGATATTCCCTGTTATTTAATTCCTTGTGAATTTCATGGTTCAATACGGGAAGGGGTCATAGCAAATGGCTGGATGGGAAACACATGTGGGTGTCTTTCCTACTATAGCTTACCCTATCCAAGCTAAATATAATAAATGTATTATGTTGAAATTTGGGAATTTCACAGAAAACTCATTTGCTTTTCTTTTCTTTACAGGAGGAGCATCCCGAGTGCGGGAACAACTTTTGTAGGGTCCGCAGCAAGGACTTCTACGGACATGGCGTGTGTAGGTCTCACGCCCGCTGTTCTGTCACCAAAGGGGCTCTCAAGTACTGGGACCCAGAGGCTTGCACTGTGTGTGACAAGTTGGTTAAGGAGGCTTTTGATGATCAAAAGTCTGCGGAGTCTAGGGATGCAGCTAGGATTACGCTGCGGAAATGGGTTAGAGGTTTTCAGAAGAATACCTCGGGCCCATACCTTCCTAATGCTAGGATGAGGGACTGTCTCTTCCCCGGAGCTCGTGACGAGGCCGTCATTCCCCAGACTAAACCTGCGATCCCCTTGGTGCAACTCCCGGTTCAGAAACCTGGAGACCCTGACGTGGCGGATGCTTTGGAGAGCGTCCACCTGGACGACAATATGTCTGTCGTTTCCGAGGAGACTGAGAAGAATCTCCTCGTAGAAGAGTTAAAACAGGAGGCAGTTGTTCCTCCTTCTAACGAGGTTGAGAATGCTGAAGCGGTATCGGTTTCTTCAGCGGCTGTGGTGGAACTAGCTCCATCAACCTCTTCGCAACCGCCTCATCTGGAGGCACTTACGACCACCTTGCAATCTCTGATGTCGATGGTGTACGACTTGCAGAAGAAGTCGTCCGAGAAAGAAACTACTTTCCGATCAGAGATCGAGCAATTGGTTTCTTTGCGCTTAGCCCCGAAGAAACTAAATGTGAAAGACCTCCCTGTGTTCTGCAATGTTAACCCGTGGAGGTACGCGGAGCACATGCCTATGTCAGCAGGCAAGATTTTCCTTTCGGAGAAACTGGGTACCGTCCCAGTGGAGGAGGTACAGTTCTGGCCCAGCAGGGCATCCTACCCGGATTGCTATGTTCGGCTCAGAACTGAACTGGCATCCAAAGAAGAGACGGAGCCCAAGGAAGTAATTGTCCTTGAGCTCGCTAAAGCACAGGCTTTGTTTTCCGCAAAGCTAAAGGAGAGGGCATTCACTTGCTCAAAGGTGCCGGCATTAAGCAAGAAACATCCATCGTTTATTGCTGACCCTCAACGTGCTTTTCCCTTTATGGATAAAGGGTTTAAAGCAGCTCTGAAGGCTGTGAGGGCAGGAAAGCCCTGCCCCACACTGGAAGAAAGCAAGCCTTTCTCCCTCGCTTTTCCTTCAGATGACAAGGACTGGAAGGACGTTCACGTTACCTTCTCAGTCAGGAAGCTGGAGGCCGATATCGCTGGACGTCAGTTCAACGAGGACCTCTCAAAGCTGTCAGAGTTTCTCTTGAAGAGAGAACATGAGACAAAGGAGCGCTTGGCAGCGTCCATGTCTTTACAAACGGGGCTAGAAACGATGGCTAGCATCCCGGATTCTCCAGATATGCATATGGTCTTTGCCAATGCGCACTTGGCTACGGTTACAAAAGACTTATACAACATTATCAGAGCCAGGACGGCTTGTCGGGAGTTCGTGTTTGCTTCTGCCTCTGTGAAACACGAACCAAGAAAGCTGATAGCTTCTAATATCTGGAGAAAAGACCTCTTTCCTAGTGATGTGGTGAAAGAGGTCGTCGACAAGGCTGCTTCGGAGAATAGGAATCTCCTCTCTAAATGGGGCTTATCCTCCAAGAGAAAGTCTTCCGCTGACAGGGGTCCCCAGCCGAAGAACAAGTCGAAGCGGCCTCGCATGTCCTCTCAGCCAAGACGGCAACAGCTTCCCATGGCCACGGTGCCCCAGACGGTGGCGCAACCTACCACCACCTTTCAACTGGTGCCCCAAACACTGGCGACTCAGTCTCCGGTTTTCACCCCAGCTTATGAAAGGCAGTCGGCTTCTTCTAAGCCAAAGTTTAGGGGATCCTTTCGAGGCTCCTCTAGACGCCCCTTCAGAGGAAGAGGCAACAAAGGTGGTCGTGGCCAAAGTGGAAAGTCTTCCACCCAGCACTCAAAGTGAGATGCTGCCGGTAGGAGGGAGACTGCTACATTTTCAGGATCGGTGGACCTTCGATCCTTGGGCCCACAGCCTGATTAAGATAGGACTGGGATGGGGTTGGACCTCATCTTTACCAAGCTTTCCTCAATTCTTCCAGC
This sequence comes from Palaemon carinicauda, assembly GCF_036898095.1. NCBI lineage: Eukaryota > Metazoa > Arthropoda > Malacostraca > Decapoda > Palaemonidae > Palaemon > Palaemon carinicauda. The sequence goes on along the minus strand of NC_090755.1, from coordinate 35,873,227 downwards.
CTTCAACCCCAGTTCTGGAAGAATACGTTCAGGAACTATTGAACAAGAGGGTAATAAAGAAAGCAAAGTCCATCAAATTCCAAGGAAGGTTATTCTGTGTTCCGAAGAAGGATTCGGAAAAGCTCAGAGTCATTCTGGACTTATCCCCACTCAACAGGTTCATTGTGAACTACAAGTTCAGAATGCTGACGCTTCAGCACATAAGGACCCTTCTGCCCAAAGGGGCATTCACAGTCTCTATAGACATGACGGATGCATACTGGCATGTGCCAATCAACCGCCAAGTTTCCCCCTACCTGGGATTCAAGCTCCAGAAAAGAAAATTCGTTTTCAGAGCCATGCCTTTCGGTTTGAATATTGCCCCAAGAATATTCACAAAGCTTGCAAATGCAGATGTTCGACAACTACGCCTAAAAGGGATTCAGGTGATGGCCTACCTGGACGACTGGCTGGTGTGGGCAGCATCCAAAGAAGAATGCTTGCAAGCCTCCAGAAAAGTGATCCAATTCCTAGAGTACCTAGGGTTCAAGATCAACTTGAAAAAGTCTCAGCTGTCTCCAGCTCAAAAGTTCCAGTGGTTGGGAATCCACTGGGACTTACAGTCACATTGCCTCTCCTTGCCAAAGGCAAAGAGAAGGGAGATTGCAGGGGCCGTCAAAAATCTACTTCGGTCACGAAAGATTTCAAGAAGACAACAGGAGAGAGTGTTGGGGTCTCTCCAGTTTGCCTCTTTGACGAACCCACTTTTGAGAGCACGATTAAAAAATGCCTCAGGGATCTGGAGAAAATACGCTTACAACGATCGAAGAGATCTACTAAGACCGTTACCAAATCGTCTGCGATCGATTCTTGAGCCATGGTCGGAGACAAAGAACTTAAGAAGAAAAGTATCCTTGCAACCACCTCCTCCTACAGTCACCGTCCACACGGATGCTTCAAAGGAAGGATGGGGGGGGGGTCATTCTCATCTTCGGAAAGTGCAAGGAACGTGGTCTCCCCTGTTCAAGACCTTCCACATCAACTATTTCTTTCTCTGAAGAAACTGAAACTTCGCCGATCAATCCACATTCTCCTGGTCCTAGACAGCGAAATAGTGATGAGATGCATAAATCGTCAAGGTTCAAGATCTCCTCAGTTGAATCGGGTGATAATAGCCATTCTTCATCTGTCCAAGAAGATGAGATGGCACTTATCAGCAGTCCACCTTCAAGGATTCCGCAATGTGACGGCAGACGCTCTATCCAGGTTCGACCCGATAGAGTCCGAATGGTCCCTAGACGCAGGATCATTCTCCTTCATATTGAGCAAAGTCCCAGGATTGCAAGTAGATCTCTTCGCAACGAGCGACAACTAGAAGTTAGCCCGGTACGTAGCCCCGTACGAGGATCCTCTAGCGGAAGCGACGGACGCGATGTCTCTAGATTGGAACAGATGGTCCAGGATTGACCTGTTCCCACCAACCAACCTGTTGTTGAAAGCCCTCGACAAATTGAGATCCTTTCGCGGGAGGGCAGCGATAGTGGCCCACAAGTGGCTAGGCAGTGTCTGGTATCCACTGATAACAGAACTACGCCTGAATCTGATCCCGTTGCCGGAACCAGTTCTGACTCGGCTAGTACAGAAATCGACTGTCTACGCTTCATCAGATAAAACCCAGAACCTTCATCTCATGATTTTCTCGCCTTAGCGATCAAGAAGAGGTTTGGGATTTCCGAAGACAGCATTAATTTCTTAGAAGAATATAAGTCAGTCAACAAGAAGACAATACAAATCTTCCTGGAAGAAATGGGTGGCCTTTGTTTAGGCGAAGAAACCTCAAGAGATTTCTACGGATTTCTGCCTGTCCTTTTTCATCCATCTTCACGGACAAGGACTAGCGGCTAATACGATCACTACGTGTAAATCTGCCTTAGCTAGACCGATTCTATATGCCTTCCAAGTGGATTTTTCAAGCGAAATCTTCAACAAGATTCCGAAAGCCAGCGCAAAACTTCGGCCTGCAGCTCCTCCTAAGCCTATTTCATGGTCTTTGGATAAGGTTCTTCATCTGGCCTCTACCTTGAACAATGAAGATTGCTCGCTGAAAGACTTGACTCAGAAAGTGATTTTTCTATTTGCACTAGCTTCAGGAGCCAGAGTCAGTGAAATAGTGGCTCTCTCGAGGGATGAGGGTCACATTCAGTTTACACCGAACGGAGAACTAAATCTCTTTCCGGATCCGACTTTTCTCGCCAAGAATGAGCTACCCACTAAAAGATGGGGTCCCTGGAGAATCTGCCCTCTGAAGGAAGAAGCATCCCTCTGTCCAGTGGAATGCCTAAAGGTCTATCTTCATAGAACTTCAGACTTTGGGGGAGGCCAGCTTTTGAGGGGAGAAACTTCGGGTTCAACGTTATCCTTGAAACAGACAAGGGCGAAAATCACTTATCTTATTCGCAGAGAGGATCCTGACAGTACACCCGCAGGTCATGATCCGAGGAAGGTTGCCTTGTTTCTTAACTTCTTTCAAACTATGTTGTTTGATAACCTACGTGCTTATACTGGTTGGAAGTCTTCCAGAGTCTTTTTTAAGCACTATGCGAAGCAATTGCAAGAAATCAAATTTCATGTGGTGGCTGCAGGCAGTGTAATAAAGCCTGTAGTTTGATTACTGCGAAGGACAGTGCACTAATTGGGACTGTTAGTGAAGGGTGTGCATGATAGACTTAGGTATATCATGATGATTTTTAGTGTTGACATAAACATTATAATCTGTCTTCCATAGTTAAGTGAACTTAGAAGCATAATTCTTTGACATGTGTGCCAGCATATTTATGCTTAATGTCTTTTAGTAATAACATATATATTGAAATTTCCTAATTTCATGGAGTGGCATTGTTTTCTCTTTCAGATAAAACTTTTTACCTTGTTATTACTGTTATGCTTGTTATGTCTATGTTTACCATAAACATTTTGCTTAGTCATGACTTCTGTGTTTCTTGTAAATAAACTATAGAAGGAATCTTTGCGTCTCTCTCGCCTTAAGATTATACATTATATTCAGAGTATTTTTGATCCTCTTATGGACTATGTGGGACAGAGTTTCCCTTACCATACAATCAGGTAAGTTTGGTTGTGCTATGTTTGTCTACTGTATTACGTTTCCTACGTGAACATAAACTCGTCTGTCTGATCCAGACCTGGGAGGTACAGTACTCTATTCAGAACTCTAGTACAAACTACGCTTTACATATATACGACACGATATACTTTCTGCTTGCTTGTTGTTCTTTGAACTCACAATCTCGGGTTTTTTCCTAGAGTCTATACAGACTCTTCCCTGTAGGGGACAGGAAGGGCTGGCATATGGTATGCTCAGTTAATTGATGTATTACGGTAACATCAAGTGTCTTTGGTCGTGGCGACCGGTTAGGAAATAGTCAATTCGAGATAACAGCACTATTAAATCCACAGATACATTATTGCTCTGGTAAACTTCCATCAGCACGACATGGCCTAAGCCCAAAAAACCGATTTTGAGCAAAGATTTTGAGCGAAGCGAAAAATCTATTTTTGAGTGAAAGAGCCATGTCATCCTGATGGACCCACCCTCCTTTAGTAAAAGGATGTTAATCCCTCCCTTTTGGTACTGTATCTGTAAAACTTAGAAAGCTACGGAGAATGGTTTGGTGGTGCCGTGATGCGGCGGATGGCCGAACTATTGACAGTACTTTAGGAGAGTCGAACAGTTTTACCTCTTGAACGACTCTCTTATTTTCTTGCCACTTTTCCTCTCGGAGTGAAAGACTATTTGGGTGTAAATAGCTATGAGATGTGTCAAGTTACGTCCTTACGCGATATCCCTTGAAGAAATTTAAGGGATACTCGCTCCAGGAGTTAGAATTCTGGATACCTTCGGTAAATTCTCTGGGATATATCACTGTAGTCACATATACTTAGGAAGCTACTAATGAAGGAACTTCCATCAGGACGACATGGCTCTTTCACCCAAAAATAGATTTTTCGCTTCGCTCAAAATCCGTTAAGTGTTCCTAAGTTATAAAGATTTTGGCATTATTAAACATACTAGTTACTGTGATGTAAGTGTTCTCGCCTTCGGGGACCATACAAGGGACTGAGTTGGTTGTGTACCAACCCCCTCCTAACCTAATGTAGGAACCCTTGTATGCTCCCTATTCCCCCTGCCTGCGGGTAATTCCCTCTGGGTAAACTTGCTTTCCCTTCTATATAGGGGGATCTCGTCTACACCTAGAGTATTTATCGCTTCTCTGCTTACCCTACGGGATTGAACCCCCCTTAGGGTCGTGCCTGAGACCTTAGGAAGGGCTCTGCCCTTCCTCCAGTTGCACTTGGTTGGGTTACCCTTCCTCCCTGCAACTAGCGATGTGTCTTTCAGACTTTCCTAGCCTAGGAGTTAGTCCTCCTACTCTAGGTTAAGCTCTGGGGGTAGACTCTGTCTTATTATAGTTTGGGACAGTACATTAGTACTGTACTTGATCTGGGCTACCTATCCTAGGTTAGGGAGCGTTCTCCCTTGCCTTGGTGGCCGCTCTCATACAGAGTCTACCCATTTAGAAAGATCCCTACTTCTCCCTCCCCGCTCTATCCCTTTGGTGTAGGCCTGCCTACACACCCCTGTCCTTGGTCCTACAACTCCTCCCTTGGGTGGAGTGGTAGGGCTAGTATTGTTCTCCTGCTAGCTGGCTGCTCTGGTACACATACCCTTCATAGCGTTCTATAAGGGTGGTTGCCGGCGGCGGTCCTGCCAGCCGGGGATTCCCCCTCTTTGAGTGCCCTCTATCCCTCCCTTGGGTTACCTCAGGCTCCCAGCCGTCTGCCAGCCCACTGCCACTGGATGTTAGGAGTATCTACTCCTATCATGAGTGCACTCTCTCCGGGGGGATGCCGGAGGGGTATAGGATATTACCCCTCCCATCCCTCCTTACCTTTTTTTCTCTCTTTATCTTGGTGTCGGTCCCTTGCCGTCTCTACTGCCGGCGATAACCGCCACTACCTCAGGTGACCTTCATTCATACGATGCCTTCCCCCTCTAAGACGTCAGCCTACCGAGTGCCGGAGGCTGCCGCCTTTCGTCGACATACCGCCGACGTCCCACCCCTTATATTTACTTAGCACAGCCGGCCGACTTTCGGAGTCTACCGCCCACTTGCCGGCATTAATTGCCGGCAATCTAGGTATCCACCCTTATATATATATATCTCTCTTATGAATTGAACTAAGGCTCACCATGCCGTCAGCCTTCGGCTGCTGGAGCCAGCCGCCTCTGCCAGCGATCCGCCGCTGTACCGACGGTCGCCACTGTGATATTATCCATCTCGGTTGCTCAGTGTGTCTGCCTTGATGCTTTCCACCCTGCAGGACCAGCCTCCGGTGTGCCGTCGGTCTGCCGGAGCCCCCTCATGAGACGCTAAGGGACATGTACACCTTCCCTGGCTGCCAGCAACATGCCGGCAGTCAATATGATGCAGCCAGATAGCCTGGCCACCTCCATATAGGTATTGTTATACTAACTAAAATAGTGGCTATGCTGTTTGATTGCACATTTGTGACCCTCGGGTCCAAAGGAATTGTCTACGAATAAGGTTACGGTAACCGGCTGGGCGGGATTCACAAGTATGTGTCTTATCTACTTCCTCTCCCGCTCATCAATCTTGAACATTAATATGCTATTATAGATCAAGTTATTCTTAATTTTAGAGTAATGTAAGTCATTCTATACCTTCCATGTACTCATGATCTCTTTCTTTTACAGGAGGAGTACATGAAGTGTGAAAGCAACTTCTGTGGAGTGAAGCGGCCGGACTTCTACGGGCACAAGGCGTGCCGGACCCACGCCCCCTGCGCCGCCAAGAAAGGCGACCTGAAATACTGGGACCCGCAGAACTGTACAGTCTGCAAGAGTCTTCTTGTCGAGGCGTTCGACGATTCTCCTACCACGGAGGTAAGGGACATCACTAGAGAGAAGCTACGCAAATGGGTGCATGGCTTCCAAAAGAACGCCACTGGACCGTATCTTCCCAATGAAGACTTGAGGGCTTTGCTTTTTCCAAAAGCATCCAAGGACTCGGTGGTCCCTCAAGAACAAATCCCCACCGTCCAGATTGTGGTCGAACCCGACGTCGTCATGGCACAGTCCATGCGTAAGTGCGATCTTGATTCCGACAACGTGGAACGTATGTCGGAGGTGTCCGAAGAGACGGAGAAGAACCTCATGGGCGAGGAACTTGACTATGAGGAAGATCAGGTGGAATACCCTGACTCGGAGAACGAGGTCGCTCCTGCTCCCCCAGCAACTCCAGCACCGTCCGAGGAACCTGTTCCTTCGACTTCTGCCACCCCGGACCCTCTTCCATCGGCCACTTAAGAGGTCTTCAGAATGCTTGAAGCCCTCATGGACAAGAAGCTGTGCGAGACTCAGGAACAATTCCGGACGACTCTTGTCGGCTTCAAACAACCGAAAAAGATTTCGGTTAAGGACCTCCCCACCTGCTCGGAAGCTAACCTTTGGAGATACGCCGAGCATATGCCAATCACTACTGGCAAGATCTACATTAGTGAAAGGGTTGGCTCTATTTTGATGGAAGAAGTGGAGTTCTTCCCGAATTTCGAGACTTATCCGGACTGTTACGTCCGGGTCAGGTCCGAACCAGCCTCAAAAGAAGAGACTGAACCAAAGGAAGTGACTGTGTTCGATCTCGCGAAGGCCCAAGCTATGCTAGCTCAGGCAGTGAAGAGCCGGGGTTTCACAAACTCCAAGATGCCAGCGCTGAGTAAGAAGCATCCAACCTTCGTTGCTCCAGCTACTGCGACCTTCCCCTTCATTGAAAAGGCCTTCCAAGCGGTCATGAAGGCTGTGGAGGAAGGGAAGCCTTGCCCTGCACTGGAGGAGTGCAGACCCTTCTCCCTTACTCTTACCCCCGATGATAGGCACTGGAAAGACATCCAGTCGACCTTCACGGTAGGAAAACTAGAACCTGATGTGGCCGGTCGTCAATTCAACGAGGACCTCCCACGGCTGAACGATCACCTCCTTCGTAGGGAACAGGATACGAAGGAGAGACTCGCTGCTTCGCTGTCCCATCAGGTACAGCTCGAACTCATGGCAGGGACACTAGAGTCCCGGACTTTTACATGGTCCTTGCTAAGTCGCACCTGGCGACCGTGCTAAGGACCGTGACTACACGTGAAACACGAACCCCGGAGACTGATTTCCTCCAATATCTGGGGCAAACATCTCTTCCCGTCTACCTTGGTGAAAGAGATAGTGGACAAAGCTGCTACGGAGAACAGGAACCTTCTCCATAAGTGGGGCATGTCCCGAAAGGGGAAGTAGGACGATGGCCCTCATCCTAAGAGGAAATCCTCGAAACCCAGACCCCAGCAACGTCAGCCGAGACGACAGTTTCCGGGCCCCGCTACTCCCCAAGTGGCTACGTAGCCACAAACAGACCTTTCAATTGGTCCCCCAACCAGTGGTGTCGCAGTCACCGGTCTTCATCCCTGCCTACGAGCAACACTCGACTACCTTTCGTCCCAAAGGTAGGGGCTCAGGCAGAGGCTCTGGCAGAGATTCCTCTCGCCGTCCCTCCAGAGGCAGAGGAGGAAGGGGAGCTAGCGGCCGAGGTGGCAAACCCTCGGGACACCAGAAGCAATGAAGTGCTTCCGGTGGGAGGAAGACTCCGCCAATTCCAGGATCGTTGGACCTTCGATCCCTGGGCACACAGCATCGTCAAGAAAGGACTGGGCTGGAGCTGGGTTCAACCACACCCATCCTTCCAGCAATTCTTCCAACAGTCAACCCCCCTCCTGGAAGAATATGTCCTGGAACTCTTGAACAAGAAGGTGATCAGGAGGGTAAAGTCAATCAGGTTCCAAGGGAGGCTCTTTTGTGTTCCCAAGAAAGATTCAGACAAACTCAGAGTCATTCTAGACTTGTCCCCACTCAACAAGTTCATTGCGAAAAACAAATTCAAGATGCTGACTCTGCAACAAATAAGGACCCTTCTGCCTCACAGGGCCTACACGGTCTCGATAGACCTGGCGGATGCCTACTGGCACATTCCAATGAATCACTACGCTTCCTCCTACCTAGGATTTCGACTCCAAAGGAAAAGTTACGCCTTCAGGGCCATGCCCTTCGGGCTCAACGTGGCTCCACGGATCTTCACCAAGCTGGCAGACGCAATCGTCCAACAGCTACGTCTTCAGGGCGTCCAAGTGATGGCCTACCTAGACGACTGGCTAGTCTGGTCGACATCGCCCGAAGATTGTCTGAGAGCCTGCAACAAAGTCACTCAGTTCCTAGAGCATCTGGGCTTCAAGATAAATGCAGAAAAATCTCACCTCTCTCCAGCTCAGAAGTTCCAATGGTTAGGAATCCATTGGGACCTTCAGTCACACCGCCTTTCCATCACACAGAAGAAAAGGAAGGAAATAGCAGGGTCTGTCAGAAGGCTTCTAAAATCCAAATGGATCTCAAGACGACAACAGGAACAAGTTCTCGGCTCTCTACAGTTTGCCTCTGTGACAAACCCAGTGCTTCGCGCACAGCTAAAGGATGCCGCGGGAGTCTGGAGACGATTCGCATCCATTGCTCTTAGAGACCTCAAGAGACGGCTTCCAAACAGACTTCGCTTACTTTTAAAGCCATGGTCAGAAGCAAAGGCCCTGAAAAGGTCCATCCCTCTTCAACACCCGCCTCCATCGATCAACATCCATACGGACGCTTCACTGGAGGGTTGGGGAGGTCACTCCCACCAACAACAGGTTCAAGGAACATGGTCTCCCCTATTCAAGACGTTCCACATCAATATCTTGGAGGCCATGGCGGTTCTTCTCACCCTGAAGAAACTCTCTCCGCCTCCCTCGATCCACATCCGTCTGACTCTGGACAACTCGGTGGTAGTCAGATGTCTCAATTGTCAGGGCTCGAGATCGTCCTAAATAAATCAGGTGCTTCTCCCGATCTTTCGTTTGGCAGAGAGGAAGAAATGGCACCTGTCTGCAGTTCACCTACAAGGATTCCGCAACGTGACGGCGGACGCTCTATCACGGACAAGCCCGATAGAGTCGGAATGGTCTCTAGACGCAAGATCATTCTCCTTCATCTCTCACCAAGTCCCGGAACTTCAGATCGATCTCTTCGCGACGAGCGACAACAATCAACTTCCTCGATATGTGGCCCCGTACGAGGACCCCAAGGCAGAAGCAGTGGATGCCATGTCCCTGGATTGGAACAGATGGTCCAAGATATACCTGTTCCCTCCTCCCAACGTTCTGCTGTAAGTCCTGTCCAAACTGAGAACCTTCAAAGGGACAGCGGCCCTAGTGGCTCCCAAGTGGCCCCGGAGCAATTGGTATCCCCTGGTCCTGGAGCTGCAGCCCACGCTGATCCCCCTACCGGGCCCAGTTCTCGCTCAACAAGTACAGAAGTCGACTGTCTTCGCTTCATCACTGAAAGTCAGGGACCTTCATCTCATGATTTTCTCTCCTTAGCCGCAAAGAAAAGGTTTGGGATCTCGAAGAAAAGCTTAGACTTCCTTGAGGAGTACAAGACTGAGTCTACCAGACGGCAGTACGAATCTTCCTGGAGAAAGTGGGTCTCCTTCGTCAAGGCAAAAAATCCTACGGAAATCACCATTGATTTTTGCATGTCCTTCTTCATTCACCTTCATGGACAAGGCTTAGCGGCCAATACGATTTCCACTTGTAAATCGGCTTTGACTAGACCACTCCTATACGCCTTCCAGATTGATCTGTCCAGCGATATCTTCAATAAACTGCCAAAGGCATGCGCTAGACTACGCCCAGCACCCCCACCAAAACCTATCTCCTGGTCCCTGGACAAGGTGCTCCATTTTGCTTCTAGCCTGGACAACGATTCGTGCCCTCTAGAAGACCTGACTCAAAAAGATACCTTCCTTTTTTCTCTCGCCTCGGAAGCCCGAGTCAGTGAAATAGTGGCATTATCAAGAGAAGAGGGTCATATCCTGTTCGCCGAGACAGGAGATCTTACCCTCTTCCCCGATCCGACGTTTCTCGCTAAGAATGAACTACCCACCAAGAGATGGGGCCCTTGGAGAATCTGCCCCTGAAGGAAGATGTCTCTCTATGCCCAGTGGAGAGTCTTAAGGTCTATCTTCGAAGAACTTCAGTCTTCGGTGGAGGACAACTCTTCAAAGGAGAAACATCGGGTAGCGACCTGTCACTGAAACAACTAAGAGCGAAAATCACCTACTTCATTCGCAGAGCGGATCCTGACAGTACACCCGCAGGTCATGATCCTAGAAAAGTCGCTTCTTCTCTGAACTTCTTCCAGAGTATGGATTTCGAAAGCCTCAAGAGCTTTACAGGCTGGAAATCATCGCGCATTTTCTTCAAGCACTACGCAAAACAAGTGCACGAAGTAAAGCATTTCGTGGTAGCTGCAGGTAGTGTTATGAAACCTGCTGCTTAAATCTGCATAGAACAGTGAGTTACTTGGGACTCTAACTCTACGGGTGCCTGTGTTGACCCTATTGTGATACATAGTGATTTAATGGACACTTAGTGTTTCTAATAGACTGTTCTTTACCAAGGTGAAATGTCATAGACTTTACATGAGTGCTACATGCCCTAGGGCATGGAGTGTTTTCTTTGTATTTTAAAAGACTGGCGTTCCTCTGGAACTTGTGTTTCTAAAAAGCAAACTTTTCTTTTCAGAATCAAGATTACTGTCTTTCATTTCTATGTACATTATTCTTTATTATTGTAAATAAATTCTATAATCATTATTGTAATTACTTCCATAATGATCTGCAATCCTAAAAATAAAATGTCTATTTTATTTCCATGTGCGTCTCCTTTCGCTCCTATTCCTTTTCAAGAAATATACAATTGTTATAGTTTCATTTACCTCTTTAATGATGATCAAAAAGAATAATATAAGTAATTATGTTATATACTCACTCATGCCTTGATAATATTCCTACCCGAATATTAACCTTTGTCCTGTCTCCGAGACCAGCATGATCTCTCCTCCAGGGGAGTAGTAATTATGTTATATACTTACTTATGCTTGATAATATTCCTACCCGAATATTAACCTTTGTCTTGTCTCCGAGTCCAGCATGATCTCTCCACCGGGTGAGTAGCTCTTCAATGATCGCTTCGAGATGTTCCTATTGTCCACCAGGACTTCCCTGCCAAGGGGGCAGGAAGCTAGTTCATCATAGAATCTCTGGTAAGGACATGTTCTATAATACTGTTCGAAGCCCTTGGCACTTGGATTAAAGGGGAAAAAATCCACGATACTGTACATTAATTCTCTGGTACACTTCCATCAGGACGTCATGGCTTGAGCCCAAAAAATGGATTTTGAGCGAAGCGAAAAAAGGGATTTTGACGTAGGAAAAATCTATTTCTGGGCGACAATGCTCCTTTTACATCATTTCTAAGGTAAAAACTGCTATGAATTTACCAGAGAAAAATTTGTATAGGAATGCTAAGTTGAACCCAGCTCGCTCACCTTAATAATGTGTCGGTATAATACTGGGGCGCGTGAATAAATCACAACCAGAGGCCTCGCACCATTTAGATATCTCCTGTCAATATCCCCGAACAGCGAGGTGCCGTTCAACATCTTACTTCTACTAGCGATCCCACGCCAGTGACGTCACTCCTTATAGCACCACAGATTAGGGCCCAATTAGGGAGGGACGGGTGGGTTCACTGGGCGGCACGGGTCTCTCGCCCAGAAATAGATTTTTCCTACGTCAAAATCCCTTTTCTGGGCTCCGACCCGTGCCGCCCAGTGAAATTGTACCAGAGAATGGGGACCCAATATGGCTAACTACCTGAGGAGGGAATAACACAAAAATAACATAGCTGATGGGTTTTAATATAAAAAAAGAGGGATGTGGAAACCCGTAAAAATAGATCAACATGTATATGACAGTGATAAATAGACATGATAAACAATCAATAATGAAACCCGTAGGTAAAATTCAACAGATATGAATATTGGTAATCAAGCTTGGTAATCAAAAATGCAAAGGTAAAAAATTCAATCATAGATATGAATATGAGCATGGTACAAAATCCCATCAGGGGATGATAGAGAGAACCAAGCAAAAGTAAATCCATAACAAAGATTTAATATAACAAAATAAAATCAGCTCGGGGATTTCAAGAACAAGTGAAATCAAAACAATTCGTGAAATTGATCAATTGAATAATAAAATAATACACCATAAGGGGGGTATGGTAAACAAAACAGGTAGGAACAACAGGTAAGCCAAGCAGGAGGGAAAGAGGACAGAGCAAGACGTTGTGATTAGGACTCAGTACCTTCAGGAGGAACTATATTCCCTGCAGCTACTGTGGCAAATCTAAGAGCTTCTAAAGGTTTTAGGTAGTGGCGCTTGAAAACTTTAGGGGACTTCCAACCCGTATATTTTGAGAGCTCATCAAATTTCATATGGTGGAAAAAATTAATTGAGGTAGCCACAGCTCGAATATCATGGACATGTGGGAATGATTGAGGATTAGCTTGTTTAATAAAATAAAGAATTTGTTGCCTGATTCCCTTAAGGATAATAGTTCCTCCGTGTTCTCTAATGAATAAGGGCCCTGTGGTTGTAGTGGAAGTTCTACATAAGTAGGATTTCAGGGTGGTAACTGGACACAGGGATGGATCCCTAGGAAGTGGAACAATCTTCCAGGGAGACCATCTGTTTTGGGGGTCCTCATTTTTAGCCAGGAAAACTTTGTTAGGGGAGAGAAGGACCTCACCCAAAGAGAGAAACTCTATATGACCTGGGTCTCTAGATAAGGCTGACAATTCCGAGATTCTGGAGCCAGAGGCGAGGCTCAAAAGAAAAAGTGACTTTCTTAATAATGCCATATAGTTACAGGATTCATTTGGGGTGTCAAAGGCTAGCTTAAGAACATCGTTCAAAAACCAGGAAACTGCGCTAGGGCGAGTTGAAGGTTTTAGTCTGGCACAAGCTCTCGGAATGGATGAGAAATATGAATCCGTTAGATCAATGTCAATACCAATATGGAAGATCTTTTCCAAGGCTGACTTGATTGTAGTAATTGTATTGGCTGCCAGGCCTGATTCGAAGAGAGTTCTGAAGAATGTCACAGTTAGGGTCATCATCATTTTCTCAACTTGGGAATCTTTCAAGAACTTAGCTAATTTCTTGACAGCTGAGTCATATTGACGGAGAGTAAATTCCCTTTTGTCGGATTCCAGGAAAATAGTATTCAAAGGATCGATGTTTGCACTTCATTGGGCTGCGAACTTCATGAAGTCCATAAAGGTAGGGCATTCAGAATCCTTGAGGAAGCGAACACATTGCGAGTTTGTACTGTCTGTGTTAGCACCGGATTGGGAATCCGCCGGGGGCGGAGACCTAGTTCTAGCAACAAGGGGAACCAATTGCTCTTGGGCCAGTTGGGGGCTACGAGAGCCACTTGACCTTTGAAGGATCTGAGTTTGTGCAGAACTTTCAGCAGGAGATTCACCGGTGGAAACAGATAAATCGTCTTCCAGGTATTCCAATCTAGAATCATAGAGTCTGTGGCATAAGCCTGAGGGTCCAGGTTGGGGGCTACGTAACAATCTAGTTTGCGATTGGATTCCGTCACAAACAGATCCACCTGGAGACCCGGGACTTGAGATAGTATCCACTGGAAAGATCGATTGTCTAGTGACCATTCCGACTCTATCGGAGTCGTCCGGGAAAGTGAGTCCGCTACCACATTCCGGACTCCTGCTAGATGGACTGCTGACAGGTGCCACTTGTGCATTGCCGCCATGGAGAAAATCTTCAACATGATGTGGTTTATTTGGGCTGATCTGGAGCCTCCTCTGTTGAGGCAGCGTACTATGACTGCACTGTCGAGAACCAGTCTGATATGGAGATTATTGGCTGGATTGAGACGTTTTAAAGTGAGGAAGACTGCCATGGCCTCTAGGACGTTGATGTGCATTTGTTGGAAGACCAGTGACCATAACCCTTGGACTTTCTTGTGTTGGGAGTAACCTCCCCACCCTCTTAAGGAGGCGTCTGTGTGAACGACGAGTCCCGGGACCGGATGTTGTAAGGGAACCGACTTGGAAAGATTCTTGATCTTCGTCCAAGGCTGCAGACTTTTTCTCAGGATTGGGGGAAGGCGAGCACGTCTGTCTTGGCGTTTTGCGGTTGCTCTGGAGCGCCACACTCTGTTTATGTCCTTGAGTTTGGACCTTAGGACGATGTCTGTCACGGAGGCGAACTGTAAGGAACCTAGGATCCTCTCTTGGTTCCTTCTGGAGGTCAACTTTTCCCTGAGAAATTGTTTTGTATTCCTCGCTATCTCCTTCCTTTTGGCTTTGGGGAGGCACAGCATATGGGAGCACAGGTCCCATTGTAGTCCCAACCATTGAAACTTGGTCTCCGAGACCAGGCGGGATTTCTCGAGGTTGACTTGGAATCCCAGTTGTCGAAGGAAGGTGAGGACTTTGTTCGTTGCTATGCGGCAATTCTGGGCATTGTCTGACCAGATTAGCTGATCGTCTAGATAGGCCACTACCTGTATCCCCTGAGTTCGAAGCTCTTGAATTACTGTCTCTGCTAGTTTGGTGAAGATTCTGGGTGCTATGTTGAGCCCGAATGGCATCACTTTGAATGCATAGGTTTGTTTGCCTGGCTTGAAGCCCAGAAAAGGACGAAAATGCCTTGCTATTGGAACGTGATAGTAGGCATCTGTAAGATTGATGGAGGTGGTGATGGCCCCACGGGGAAGTAAGGTCCGCACCTGTAAGACGGTAAGCATATGGAATTTGTCGCAACGAATGAAGGAATTTAAACGAGACAGGTCCAGGATTACTCTTCGTTTATCTGAGCCTTTCTTTGGCACGCTGAACAAGCGTCCTTGAAATCTTAAGCAACGTATGCTTTGGATTGCATTCTTTAGTAGCAGATCTTTTGTGAAGGAACGTAGTTCTTCAGTTGGTAGTTGGTAAAAGCTGTTTGGTGGAGGAGGCCCCTGTATCAAGCTCCACCCTAGGCCTTTGGAGATGATGCTGGAAGCCCAAGCGCTGAACTTCCAATGGTCCCGAAATTTGTACAATCTCCCTCCTACCTGCAGTTTCTCAATGGTTGGAGGATGATTTGCCTCCTCTGCTTCCGCGGGAAGACTTGCCTCGGTGGTAACCCCTTCCGCCACCTCGGCCACGAAAGGCACCCCTGGAACCCTTGTGATGCTGGTAACCACGGAAAGAGCCCTGAGACTCATAAGTGGGGTTAAAGGCGGGGGAGAAGGAAGTTGAGGCGATCTGAGACTGAGGGACCAGGACGTATTGTTCTTGTTGTTGGCCCTTTGAGGTAGAAGGCTTGGGACCTTGAGGAGCAGGTTGGACTGAGACCGGTTGAACCACTTGCAGAGGTTGTCTGAATTGGGAAGATTGGAAGGGCCTCAATCTCTTCCTACCTCGAATTGGGGTACTAGTAGGCTCATATTTCCTCTTTGAAACCAGGCCCCACCTAACCTTGAGGTTTTGGTTGGCTCTAGCTGCCTCGCTAAGGACCGAGTTAACTAAATCCTCTGGGAAAAGATCCGGGCCCCAGACTGGAGCTTTGATAAGCCTATTAGGTTCGTCCCTAATCGTGGCTTCGAATAGGACGTGTCGTCGACAACGGGTCCTGGTGTTTGCAAAATCATAGGCGTCAGCCATAAAGTTTTGCAAATGCGACTTAGTGAGGACCTTAAGGAGGTCCTCCTCGTTGTAAGTGGCGACGGTCAATTCTGAAAGGGCAACTGAATTAAGGGATCTGCTGAATCTACACCTCGACTCATATTCCAATTTAATGAGAGACTCCAGGAGTTTGGGAAGCCATTCGCTGAACTGCGTCGAGGCACAGTCCGGGCTCAACTTACCTACCGAGAAGGTAGCTGGGGCGTTCCGCCAACATTCATTGTCTCCCGGAAAGAGAAGGGAGGTTAAGTCGGTCTCCCTGAGTTGAGGTTCTTCCTTGATAGCCTGAAAGACCGTCTCTATGATCTTGGTCGCACATGGGGTAGGGGTCTGGTCGTCGGCCACAAACATAGTATAAGAACTTTTGTAGGCCGTAATCATTGTGTTCAAGCAGTCCCACTCATTGAACACGCGGACCAAGACAGACTGTGCCTGTTCTTTAGGAAATATAACAGTTTCCTTTGGGACCTTATCCAATCGAATCAGAGCCTCTTCCGTGAGGCGAGCGTAGCCGGGGAAGGGGAATTCAAGACCCAGCGGGTAGAATTCATAATCCGCAAGAGGCCGGGTACCGAAACCTACGATTGACAACATACCCTCCGAGAAGGGGGCATGCAATGCTAACCTCCAAGGGTTATTCTTATTGAAAGGAGGAAGCTTGGAGGCGTCGGGGATGGGGTATTGCTGTTGTGGCGGTGGCAGCCCCGAGCGCATGAGTCCCTGAACTAGGCTCTCCATAGAAGCTATTCTCTCTTGTGATTGCTGCGTATGAGACGATAGCATCGACTCAAAATGAGCAAACATCTTCTCGGAAAAATCCACCGGGTTAAATGATTCCGCTGGGGGGGAAACAGGTGCCGGAACGGAGGCTACTCCATGAGAGGTTGAGGGCACAGCAATTGGGTCTTGAGAGACTCTGGTGGAGGAAGATTTAGCCTTTGAAGCTGATGATTTCGAAGACTTGTGGTCTTTGGAAGACTTGTGGGTCTTATATAAAGGCTTACGATGAGCCTTCACCTTGGGGATAACAGGCCGGGGACTGAGATCAGTCCCAGTTGTCCCCGGAAAACCTCGAAAAGAAGAGTGTTCTGAAGTAGAAGAGAAAACCGGGCTAGGGAGAGGAATCTTAGCCCGGGAACCACCTGACTCACCTACGTCCCTACCTGCGTCGGGATCATCCAGAGCCATGGGTTCCACATCGAGGTTGAGGGTAGCGACGTCCTCAGTTAGGGTGCCGCCCGTCTCTTCTTGGTCCGGGGCCAGAAGAAGGGATTCGATCCTCTCGATGATAGGATCCGCCAACTCTTTGGGGACCGCAGCTGAAGTTTTAGCATGGGGGTAGAGACGGGAACACTATTCCTCAGAGAGGATATAAGGCTGTTTGGCCTTCACGTTGGGGGCGAACCCGCCAATCCAGATCTTGAGGGTAGCCTGAGCTGTATCTTTTTTAAGTTAGGAGCTCTGAAAGAAAACAGACTATTAGCGAGGGATATTTGTGCCAAAGAAAAGTGGAGAAGTCCAAGGACTTCGTAGACACGAAGTGAAAGGCATGCGGGAAGTCCAGAGGACTGTGGCCTTAAAAATAATAATCGTAGTTAATGTAAACCATCGAAATTAATCGTAATTCTCTACAAGTCTACATTAATGAAAATGCACTCACCGAGTCAGATGTTAGAGTGGAGGTCATTGTGTAGCAGACTACACAATTGTCCGGATGCCAAACAGCTAAGTCATCCACTTGGACAGAGCAGTGGGCGTGCGAACGACACACGTCATGGCCGCAGGGTTGATGGAGGACAGCGGCACATGCCGTCATCGCACAGCGTACAGTCTGTAAGATAAAAGATACATGAGTATCTTAAAGGAAAGCAAATTAGGGGCCCGGAGGCCCCGGAGCTTAATATATATATATATATATATATATATATATATATATATATATATATATATATATATATATATCAATATCATGATAAAAATGTTTTATATATATACATCAAGTATCTTGAATGAAAGCAAATTAGGGGCCCGGGGGCCCCGGGTGCTTAAATTATATCAATATCATGATAAATCATTTTATTATGACTGTCTTATGAATAAGAATAAGTCAGTCCGTAACCGTGATCATATCAAAAGAGGGAAGGGAAGGTCGAGAACTAGGATCGTGAGATTCTGCGTGGTATGCTGAGCCCCAATAGCATCACTTTGAATGCATGGGCTTGTTTGCCTAGCTTGAAACCCAGAAAGGACGAAAATGCCTTGCTATTGGAACGTGATAGTAGGCATCTGTAAGATCGATGGAGGTGGTGACGGCCCCACGAGGAAGTAAGGTCCACACCTGCGAGACGGTAAGCATATGGAATTTGTCGCAACGAATGAAGGAATTTAAACGAGACAGATCCTGGATTACTCTCCGTTTGTCTGAGCCTTTTTTGGCACGCTGAACAAGCGTCCGTGAAATCTTAAGCGATGTATACTTTGGATTGCATTCTTTAGTAGCAGATCTTTTGTGAAGAAACGCAGTTCTTTCGTGAACTGAGACCGGTTGAACCACTTGCAGAGGTTGCTTGAATTGGGAAGATTGGAAGGGCCTCAATCTCTTCCTACCTCGAATTGGGGTACTAGTAGGCTCATATCTCCTCTTTGAGACCAGGCCCCACCTAACCTTGAGGTTTTGGTTGGCTCTAGCTGCCTCGCTAAGGACCGAGTTAACTAAGTCCCCTGGTTGAAAAGATCCGGACCCCAGATTGGACCTTTGATGAGCCTATTAGGTTCGTCCCTAATCGTGGCTTCGGATAGAACGTGTCGTCGACGATGGGATGGGTTCTGGCATTTGCAAAATCATAGGCATCAGCCATAAAGTTTTGCAAAAGCGACTTAGTGAGGACCTTAAGGAGGTCCTCCTCGTTGTAAGTGGCGACAGTCAATTCCGAAAGGGCAACTGAATTAAGGGATCTGCTGAATCTACACCTCGATTCATATTCCAATTTAATGAGAGACTCCGGGAAGTTGGGAAGCCGTTCGCTGAACTGCGTCGAGGCACAGTCCGGGCTCAACTTACCTACCGAGAAGGTAGCTGGGGCGTTCCGCCAACATTCACCGTCTCCCGGAAAGAGAAGGGAGGGTAAGTCGGTCTCCCTGAGGTGAGGTAAAGGCATCTCTTCCTTGATAGGCTGAAAGACCGTCTCTATGATCCTGGTCGCACATGGGGTAGGGGTCTGGTCGTCGGCCACAAACATAGTATATGAACGTTTGTAGGCCGTAATCATAGTGTTCAAGCAATCCCACTCATTGAACACGCCGACCAAGACAGACTGTGCCTGTTCTTTAGGAAATTCAACAGTTTCCTCTGGGCCCTTAACCAATCGAATCAGAGCCTCTTCCTTGAGGCGAGCGTAGCCCGGGAAGGGGAATTCAAGACCCGGTGGGTAGAATTCATAATCCGCAAGAAGCCGGGTACCAAAATCTCCGATGGACAACATACCCTCCGAGAAGGGGGCATGCACTGCCAACCTCCAAGGGTTATTCTTATTGAAAGGGGGAAGCTTGGAGGCGTCGGGGATGGGGTATTGCTGCTGTGGCGGTGGCAGCCCCGAGCGCATGAGTCCCTTAACTAGGCTCTCCATAGAAGCTATTCTCTCTTGTGATTGTCGCGTATGAGACGATAGCATCGACTCAAAACGAGCAAACATCTTCTCAGAAAAATACACCGGCCAGATAATTCCGCTGGGGGGAAACAGGTGCCAGAACGGAGACTACTCCGTGAGAGGTTAAAGGCGCAGCAAATGGGTCTTAAGAGACTCTGGTGGAGGAAGATTTAGCCTTCAAAGCTGATGATTTCGAAGACCTGTGTTCCTTGGAAGACTTGTGGGTCGTATATAAATTCTTACGATGAGCCTTCACCTTGGGATAACAGGCCGGGGATTGAGACCAGTCCCGGTTGTCCACGGAAAACCTTGAAAAGAAGAGTGTTCTGAAGGAGAAGAGAAAGCCGGGGTAGGGATAGGAATGTTAGCCCGGGAACCACTTGACTCACCTACGTCCCTACCTGCGTCGGGATCGTCAAGAGCCATGGATTCTACATCGAGGTTGAGGGTAGAGACGTCTTCAGTTAGGGTGCCGCCCGTCTCTTCTTGGTTCGGGGCCGGAAGAAGGGATTCGAGCCTCTTGATGATAGGATCCGCCAATTCTTCGGGGACCGCAGGTGAAGTTTAGCATGTGGTAGAGACGGGAACACCATTCCCAGGAGGATATAAGGCTTTGTGGCCTTCAGGTTGCGGGCGAACCCGTCAATCCAGATCTTGAGGGTAGCCCGAGCTGTATCTTTCTCAAGTTGGGAGCACTGAAAGAGAACAGACTATTAGCGAGGGATATTTATGCCAAAGAAAGTGAAGAAGTCCAAGGACTTCGTAGATACTAAGTGAAAGGCATGCAGGAAGTCCAGAGGACTAGTGGCCTTAAAATTAATATTTAAAATCAATGTTAACTCCCTACAAGTCTGTATCAATGAAACTGTACTCACCGAGTCAGATGTTAGAGTGGAGGTCATTGTGTAGCAGACTACACAAGCGTCTGGATGCCATACAGCTAAGTCATCCACTCGGACAGAACAGTGGGCGTGTGAATGACACATGTCATGGCCGCAGGGTTGGAAGATGACAGCGGCACATGCCGTCAATGTGTAATAAATGAAATAGTTAGTTATTACATGTTTAAAACACATGACGTAATATGTCATTGTGGTTGAAGATGCTAGCGTGAGATTTGCTGTAGTCATATAAAATCATAAACAGGATGTACTTTGCAGCCTCGGCAATGTAACATTTTTCTGAAACGTCAACACCAATGCATAGTGTGTGAGAGATTGTGTCGTCACCGGATGCAGGTGTCTTCCGAGAGAGAATGTAAAAGTTTCCATATTGTGTTTAAATGCTATGACAACTAAGCATACGATATCTGTGATATCGATAATTTAAGCAGTTCATATCTATACTTCACCTGAATTGGTCATCCGACCAAACCAGCTCCACTCCTGTGATGGAGATGTTTAACTCTGTTGTTTTTAGAGAATAAATACTTTTTAAAGTTACTAAGATGAACTTCATTATCAAGACTTAACATCTTAAACAACACATACTCAATGTGTGCTTATAAAAGTAGCACACTAATAAATGGTGGCAGCGGTTAAACTCTACGAATCAGAGAAAGATCTTCAAGTAATTATAATAATAAACTCTAAGAATTAGAGGAAGATCTTCAAGACATCAAAATAAAGCTGTAAAAACCAGAGAAAGATCTTCAAGAACTCAACGTTAATGTATCTACAATTTTGACTAAGTAACATAGTCCATCGAAATCTATAACATTTAATGAATGTTATACATACAAACTGATGAACTGGATCTTCAATCAACATCCTAGGAAACCCATGGACTGACGTTCAACGCTTACAAAACATATCCAGGAAGCACTACATTCAACGGAAACTCGAACGATACATCGCTAACATACATCAAGAGAGAGAGAGAGAGGATGTGACGACATCACACAGAACCATATATAAGCTAAGTACAATTTTTTAAATTCATTCCAGTTTGGGCAGTGAAGTGTAGTTATCACGAGTCGTTAGTCGATTATTACTGGGGTGAGTGGTTTGCTAATCTTTTATTTTCCTTTCATTAAAGGAAACTGTGTTCAACTCCGAATTCTCATCTAGAATTTTTTCTCTCTTTGTGCTAATTCCTTTTTCTTTCAGAAATTTACAGGAAATATCTTTGTGTTCGGTTTTCTTTCAGAAATTCTCGGGAAATGTCTTGGGATTAGTAACATTGTTTGGGGAATTTTATTATACATATGCGTTTACGCAGTGGACGTCTGTATTCGCATAGATATTTTGATAGAATTGCAAGGGGTCGAAGAGATAGGAAAAGAAATACAGCAGTCATGACGCCCCCTGTGAGCCCCACCCCTGGACCTAGTGGCGTAGGCCAGACTAATCCTCCCGCAATTGTGACGCTTGTAAATGCCAGGTCAGCAATCCTTCCTTTTCAGGGTCGAGTCAATGGGTTCTTGCCTCAAAATGTGGAGTCATGGATTTCATCCGTCGATGCCCATTTAAATGCCAAACAAATCGTAGACCCTTTTGTACAATTACAAGAAGCTAAAAGTTTTATAGATTTTTCTAAGGGGGATGCGAGTGTGTATTTAAGAGGTGTTTCATTTCAAGAAGCAGTTACCTGGGATGATTTCAAAGTTAGGTTACGCGCGGTCTATGGGGGTGAAGAAGCCTTGGATGTAGTATTAACGATAAGAAATACACTTAATCAAGCCACTATGAATCGGCTTAATGTTATTGAGAGAGCAGCTCTCATAGCTGATAGGCTTAATGAATATCAGGACATTTTAGGTAATTCCACTTGGCTTACTAGAGATAACATCTCCGTGAAAGATTTTTTACGATTAATGTAATTAACTTGCATGACACTTATGTTGCCTGAAGCTTTAGTGCGGTGTTTTGATAAAAAGTTAACGCCTGCAAGTACGGAATTGGATGTATATAAACAGATAAAAAAACACATGTCTAAGTGTCCAGATCTCGATCCCGTGTTAACTCAAGTTTTTGCAAAGAATGAAACAAAGCCACAAACAGTGAACGTAGTTAATAATAGTCAAGTAGCGGGAATGGCGTGTTATAATTGCAAACGTCAAGGTCACTTAAGCGCGGACTGCAGAACGAAATTCTGCTCAATTCATAATAGTTCGACACATTCATACAATCAGTGTTACTCGCGTAAGACACAACAGAATCCCAGAAATACACAGTCAATTCCACAGTCAGTTCCATATGGAAATAAAAAGAAAAATCCTCATTTTAACAATAAGAAGAAACAACCAAATGTCAATGCAGTTCAGAGTCCAAAGCAAACAAACACTTCTTCCAATATCGCTGAGCCTGGGTCGTCAAACCAAACCTCGCAAGGTCAGACTAATTTTCAGAATGTGCAGAGCAAAGCAAATACCACATAGTTAACTCCAGAGGGGAAGAGAGTGATGTTGGGTCAAGGTCATTCATGTCAACATCAATAGTATTGAATAATCAATTTAATGTTTTATCAGATAATTGTGAGGCAATAGATTTTCCTATGAAACACACGGCCGAATTAAGTAAAACAGTGCATGCTCCCGTAGATTTGCAACGAATTCATACAATAATAAGCCAAAATGAGTTACGACCAACCTTATATGCTGTAAATTTAGAACACAAATCCTTTACGTTATTTTTTTACTCTGGTAGTCCACGTAATATCATGGATTTGAAGACACATCATTTGTTGTTTTCGAACTTTCCGATTGAAAAATCCGAAGTTAGACTCTCGGGTATAGGAAATAATGAATTAAATGTCATAGGCATAACTCATGTTCAATTCAAAGTCGGTAAACGCACGTTTGCCGATACATTTGTTGTTGTACAAAACATTGATATGTATCCAGCTGTAATTATAGAATACCCATCTATGGGAAATCAAAACATTATCCTAGCCCCTGCCAAGCACGGCGTGTATATCAAAGGGAAATTCTATAAGTCTTCTAATACCTTAAAATCAGTTTTGGATAAAAAGGAGACGACAAATGTAACCGTAACGTACGTTGAAGAACCAATAACTTGTCTCACTAATAAAGAAATAATATACGCGACCCAGCAGAATTCTCGTTCACCCGTAATATCATCTTGCACGCAATCTATCGAGCCAAACGTACCTTCGAATTTAATAGTGCAAATAAAGAAAACATTACCGGGATCTGAAATATTAATCCTTTCCGACACTTTGAAAACTAACGGATTGTCTGTCACACAAGCTATTCATACAGTAGGCTCACATCAACAATGTAATATTGAAGTCTGTAATCATTTAAATAACACTTTAGTAATTCACAAAAATCAACATATCTTGGATGTAGAAGTTTATAAACATCGTATTCTTACCGTTGCTGAAATCAATCACTCTCAATCAGTTGCGGATGAATCCCTTTTGCGATCTATTAAAAATAAAATCAATAAAGACATTCAAGACGAAGAAATTCAGCAGAAAATTTTTGGGCTTTTAACTAAATATCATGATGTTTTTTCCACTACGGATGGATCCTTAGGAAAAACAGATGTGATCGAGCATCAAATAAGGTTAAAGGACAAGCAGAGAATTATCTATGTACCCTCGTACAGACTCCCTATGAAATTCCAGAATGAAATAAATGATGAAGTAGGTAAAATGCTAGAAGGAGTCATTAGGAAATCAAACAGCCCTTATAATTTTCCTTTAATAGTTGTACCGAAAAAAGATCGAACATGGCGTATCTGCGTCAACTTCCATCGTCTAAACGAGGAGACGATCCCTGATCGATTCCCAGTGCCATGTACTGACGATATTTTGTCTTTGTTAGGTCAGAATAAATATTTTACCAGTTTGGACTTACTTAAAGGCTTTCACCAGATATCATTAGCAGAAGATAGTATCCCATACACAGCCTTCAGCACAGCCAGGGGACATTATGAATTTTTACGGATGCCTTTTGGTTTACGTTGTGCTCCTATAACATTTACAAGAATGATTAACATAGTGTTTGGAGACTTGTTAGGGGATATATTGCATGCCTATATGGATGATCTTGTAATCTTTTCCAACACCTTAGAAGAACATCTACGTAAGTTAGAACTAGTACTACAGAGATTAAGACAACATAACTTAAGGGTAAAGATTAGTAAGTGTGAATTTTTCAAAACAGAATTAATATATTTGGGTTTCATGGTGTCAAGCCAAGGTCTTAAAGTAGTCCATGATAAGGTGTCGGCTATACGTAATTTTCCCATACCTACTAATGTCAAGGGAATACAGCAATTTCTGGGTTGTAGTGGATATTACAGGCGTTTTATACGCAACTATTCAATAATAGCCGCTCCTTTAACTGATCTTACGAAGAAGGGCGTAGATTTCATATGGTCTGAGCAACATCAACAGGCGTTTAATACCTTGAAAGATGAACTGTGTAGTTCTCCTATCTTAAAATTTCCTGACTTCGGTAAGGAATTCTTCATTGCAACAGACGCCTCAGACTTAGGAGTAGGAGGGGTATTGCTTCAGCAATATTTCCCGATAGCTTTCTATTCTCGAATATTGAGAACTTCCGAAAGTAAGTATGCAGTAATAGACAAGGAAGGGCTAGCTATTGTTAATTCACTAGTGCATTTTAAGTTCATAATTTACGGTTATCCCGTTAAGGTTCTTACTGACCATAAACCACTAACCGAGTTCTTTAAAGGCTTCAACCACAGCCCTAAACGAACTCAGTGGCATTTGATCATTCAAGATTTTGGTGCAAGAATCGGGTATTTACCTGGGAAAGCAAATATCATTGCGGATGCATTATCACGCAACCCCGTGTCATCTTGTACGGAGCCTTTAGCTGAATTAATAGATATATCAACATCCATGCCTATTGTTAAAACGATATCTGAACAAGAAGATTTAGGCTGGAGTGCTGAATTGTTACAGACTGAGCAAAGAAAAGATCAGAAAATAGAAACAATTATAAATGCTTTGAAAGGCAATCATAAGGAAAAGGGATATATAAAGTATAAGCAGCAGAATTATATAATCAAAGATAATATTCTGTGTAGGACTGTGACAAGGAAAACCCGCAATACACCACATGTAACTAACGACCAGGTAGTAGTACCAATATCACTTATTTCCACTGTCCTGAATTGGTTGCATTCAAATCCATTACATGGACACCCGGGGTTCTCATTAATGTCACAGAAAGCCAAATCATTGTTTTATTGGCATACAATGCTTACAGATATAAAAAGACACATAGCTAACTGTCGCACATGTCAGGAAAACAAAGGGCATACGAAAACACCTGTCAGCCTAAGGGCTTATCCCATGCCCAATCAACCCTTTGAAAGAATACATTTAGATTTGTTAACAGGATTTTACGAGTCAGACAGAGGAAATAAGCACCTCTTAGTAATTATAGATGCTTTAACTCGATATACAGAACTAATAGCGCTTAAAACTAAAACTGCGATTGAATGCGCTAGGAAGTTTTATGAGTGTTACATTTGTAAACATGGAATTCTACACATGATAATCTCAGACTCGGGTGGTGAATTTAATAATCACTTTCTTACCTCATTGTGTGAATTCCTTAGCATAAAGAAAATAAATACCATGATATATCACCCAGAGTCGAATGGGCTAGTGGAAAGAGCAAATAGGAAGATCTTAAATATATTAAGAGTAACACTAGGGGGATCAGACCCCAACTGGGATATTGCAATACCGGCGGCACCGAGTACTCTGAATCATTCATATCATATATCAATTAAAATGTCACCGCATGAAGCATTGTATGGTACCCCAGTTAGAATGCCTTTCCATGTATTAACGCCTACAACTAATCTATCAAATCCTTTAAAAGAATGTATAAATGCAAGTATAAGTCGATATTGATATCCTTCGAAAGAATTTAGAAGAATCACAAATCATAATGAAAAGGAATCATGATAAAATAGCGAAGCCAACTAAAACATATACCGTGGGTGATAACGTGTATATACAAATCAATGTGCGTAAAGGACTCAATTATAAACTAACATCTAAGTTTGAAGGCCCATTTAACATTTTGGAAACATTAACGGCCAATAGGTTTAGAGTTCAAAACGTATCCCAACCCACGGATGAGAGAATAGTACCACTGGCTCACATAAGAAATCTAAAAAAAAAAAAGAAAAAAGAAAAGAAAAAGAGAGGGAAAGAAGTGAGGGAAAAATTTTTTATTTCATGTGATTAAAAGTTTTCTTCTTAATACAGGAGTAATTACATATATTTTTCTCGTTACAGGTTTCCAAGATGAATTTTTTGTTGTTGGGAGTGATATTGTTCGCTCAGACATTTTTCTCGTGTGGGATGAGCTCTAAAACTAAAAGTATAGATTTTAAATATGGCACTATAGTTGAAAGACAAGAAGACGTTTTTATTACATCGAGCAACGTAGTTGTAGAAGTGAATATGCAAGCAATTTTTCTTCCAGAGAATGATGTCACTAGCTTAAGAACTGCCATTTCAAGGTTTTCTGTCTCATTGGATGAGTTGCAGAGAAGACATTTTCATTTGACTACAGAGAGTTTGCTTGGATCGACACTAAAAGTTGCAGAGATGCCATCTGATGACTTGAAAAATAAGACTTACGAGACAGGATCTTTGGCTTATGACCTTTTGATGTGGACTGTAGGACACGAACATAAAGAAAGACGAAATCCGTTTATTTATGCTGCATTAAACATCTTTGGGTCTATTGCAAGTTTAGGTTTAGGAATTTCCAATCGTCTTAAGATTAGTAATCAAAATAAGAAAATTGAGTTCTTGACTCATGAAGATGAATTGATTATGTCAGAACTAAGGAATCAGTTAGCTTCGATCAATCAAATTATGGATTTAGTAAATGAACATTCAAATAATATCATTCAGATTATGGAAGTACAGGATTTGTTGGCAACATTAACGTATTATGATTCAAAGATAGATCACATACATAACAGAATTGCACATTTCATTGAGAAATCCAAGGATTATGTAGAAGCTATCACGTTAGCAACTAAAGGTGTACTGTCGCCCCATTTGTTGCCTATAAGTTACTTAAAGTTAATTCTGGAGAACGGAAGGGATAAACTAGGCTATGTTCCTTTGTTAGGCGAACGTAGGTTAGAATTTTATTACAGCCTAATTACAGTAAGCGTTGATAATAAAAAGATTAGGATTACAATTCCCTTTGATTCTTCTGATGCCTGGCAATCTTACAGGATATCACCATTTCCGACTTTCATGATGAATCACTCAAATCCAGTAATATCCAGTTTGACAGGACACGTATTGATTTCCCCAGACAAGGAAACATATACGGTCATTAAAGACTTGAATCAATTAACTCACTGTTCAGACACAATGGATAGAAAAATATGTACAGCTGACTCATTTGAATTCCATAAAAACTTAATGGATTCATGCGAGTTAGGTATAGTGCTAGACGGTGCTCTCTCCCATACAAGTGAAAATTGTCTGGATAAGCTTTATCCCTTTGACAATAATGAGTTCAATTGCAGACTGAACAATGGCTCGTGGATACGATACGACAAGGATGGCTTCAATGTATCATGCCCTGACGGATCCACGTCATTCGCCCACATCTTTGTTGCAGCAGATGGTTGTATCGGGACTTCCCCTAATTCCATGGTGACCGGACTAAGGACACTCATCAGAGAACGAGCCTACTTCGCGAACTTCACGTGGATGTCTACAATGCCAGCACTACCTCTCCCGTTCAATCAACAGGTTGCCAAGCGGTTGATGAAATTGACCGAGATGGACCACCTGTCACCGACTTATAAGGAAATTCTTCACCCCATACTAGTAGCAGGATTAGGCATTACGGTGATGATATTTATCGCCGTGAACAACCTTCTTTGGCGTAGGTTACGGTACAGTTGGAAGCTAAAACAGAACGCTTCGCCATGTCCAGACAAAACTCCTTATTTAATTCAGTTTAAAGCCGTTTGAAGTGGCCACCTCATTCGCTAAAGGAGTAAATTGATCTGGAAAATGTGTTTGTACGAAAAGCTGTTAGTACGCTAGTAATATGTAATTGAAGAAATTATCTACATTGCATTGTTAAAAATACATTTAAAAAAAAAAAACATTTAAAAAAAATATAAATAATCTTTTCTTTCGGCATCTAATAAAATATATAAGCCGGAATGTAAAAAGAAAAGAGAAAAAAAAAATAAAAATAAAAGTATCTGTGGGCATCTAATAAAATATATCAGCCCTATATATAAATATATATATATATATATATATATATAAATATATATATATATATATATATATATATATATATATATATATATATATATATATATATATATATATATATATATATGTACGAAACCGTGGTACGTGTACGTACCAGGAATTCGTGTTTGTGCACTAAAATTGAATCTTTACCAAGGTAACAAATATTTTTTATTAGTTACCGTATTGTGTTAATCTATGTTTCTGACAAAGGTAACAATTATTCCTTAACAAGTTACTGAATCATATGTATATCAGTATTTTTTTTGGTACCATATAATCATTTGCTAGCAATGTACCATATATGTGATCTGTATTTATCATGCATTTTTTTTCTTTGCTTTGGTAATATCTTTTCATATGCATTATTGTTATTATTTTTTGATGTGCCTATTTGGACATTCGTCCTCATTTGCTTATGGCTAAAGTCAAACAAAGAATAATACATATGTCCCGTCACACCTAGTAAACATGTTTTGGCTTGTTGTTAAATTTTTTTTGAAAAATTGAGATAGCTGGCCGAGCTAATGTAATAAATGAAATAGTTAGTTATTACATGTTTAAAACACATGACGTAATATGTCATTGTGGTTGAAGATGCTAGCGTGAGATTTGCTGTAGTCATATAAAATCATAAACAGGATGTACTTTGCAGCCTCGGCAATGTAACATTTTTCTGAAACGTCAACACCAATGCATAGTGTGTGAAAGATTGTGTCGTCACCGGATGCAGGTGTCTTCCGAGAGAGAATGTAAAAGTTTCCATATTGTGTTTAAATGCTATGACAACTAAGCATACGATATCTGTGATATCGATAATTTAAGCAGTTCATATCTATACTTCACCTGAATTGGTCATCCGACCAAACCAGCTCCACTCCTGTGATGGAGATGTTTAACTCTGTTGTTTTTAGAGAATAAATACTTTTTAAAGTTACTAACATGAACTTCATTATCAAGACTTAACATCTTAAACAACACATACTCAATGTGTGCTTATAAAAGTAGCACACTAATAAATGCACAGCATACAGTCTGTAAAATAAAAGATACATGAGTATCTTAAAGGAAAGCAAATTAGGGGCCTGGAGGCCCCAGTGCTTAAAATATATATATATATATATATATATATATATATATATATATATATATCATGATAAAAAAGGGATTTTGACGAAGGAAAAATCTATTTCTGGGCGAGAGACCCGTGTCGCCCAGTGAAATGCTCCTATAGCACCATTTCTAAGGTATATAACTGCTATATATTACCAGAGAAAAAATTGCATGGGAATGCCTGGTTGAACCCAGCTCGCTCACCTGTATAAGGTGTCGATATAATACTGGGGCGCGATAAATCACAACCAGAGGCCTCGCACCATTTAGATGTCTCCTGTCAAAATCCCCGAACAGCGAGGCGCCGTTCAACCTCGTACTACTACTAACCAACCCACGCCAGTGACGTCACTCCTTATAGCACCCCAAATTGGGGCCCAATTAGGGAGGGACGGGCGGGTTCACTGGGCGACACGGGTCTCTCGCCCAGAAATAGATTTTTCCTTCGTCAAAATTCCTTTTCTGGGCTCCGACCCGTGTCGGCCAGTGAAATCGTACCAGAGAATGGGGACCCAATAAGGCTAACTACCTGGAGGGAATAACACAACATTAATATAGCTGATGAATTATAATATAAAAAAAGAGGGACATGGAAACCCGTAAACAGATCAACACGTAAAAGACAGAGACAATTAGACATGATAAATAAACAAAATGAAACCCGAAGGGAAAGTCAACAGGTATGAATAATGTTAATACAGCTTGGTAAGCAAAATGCAGTAAAGCATACAATCATAGATATAAATAATTAACATAACAAAGGAAGATCAGCTCGGGGATTTCAAAAACAAGTGAAATCAAAATAATTCGAGAAATCGATGAAGTTAATAATAAATAATACATCATGGTAAATAAAACAGGTAGGAACAGCAGGTAAGCCAGGCAGGAGGGAAAGAGGACAGAGCAAGACTTTGTGATTAGGACTCAGTACCCTCGGGAGGAACTACATTCCCCGCAGCTACTGTGGCAAATCTAAGAGCTTCTAAAGGATTTAGGTAGTGGCACTTGAAAACTTTAGGGGACTTCCAACCCGTATATTTTGAGAGCTCATCAAATTTCATATGGTGGAAAAAATTAATTGAGGTAGCCACAGCTCGAATATCATGGACATGTGGGAATGATTGAGGATTAGCTTGTTTAATGAAATAAAGAATTTGTTGTCTGATTCCTTTAAAGGTAATAGTTCCTCCGTGCTCTCTAATAAATAAGGGCCCTGTGGTTGTAGTGGAAGTTCTACTTAAGTAGGATTTCAGGGTGGTAACGGGACACAGGGATGGATCCCTAGGAAGTGGAACAATCTTCCAGGGGGACCACCTGTTCTGGGGATCCTCATTTTTAGCCAGGAACACTTTGTTAGGGGAGAGAAGGACCTCACCGGAAGGGAGAAACTCTATGTGACCTGGGTCTCTAGATAAAGCTGACAATTCCGAGATTCTGGAGCCAGAGGCGAGGCTCAAAAGGAAAAGTGACTTTCTTAATAATGCCATATAGTTACAGGATTCATTTGGAGTGTCAGAGGCCAGCTTAAGAACATCGTTTAAAAACCAGAAAACTGCGCTAGGGCGAGTGGAAGGTTTTAGCCTGGCACAAGCTTTCGGAATGGATGAGAAATATGAATCCGTTAAATCAATGCCAAAACCAATATGGAAGATCTTTTTCAAGGCTGACTTAATTGTAGCAATGGTACTGGCTGCCAGACCTGATTCGAAGAGAGTCAGGAAGAATGTCACAGTTAGGTTCATTGTCATTTTCTCAACCTGGGAATCTCTCAAGAACTTAGCTAATTTCTTGACAGCTGAGTCATATTGTCGGAGAGTAGATTCCCTTTTGTAGGATTCCAGGAAAATAGTATTCGAAGGATCGATGCTCGCACCTCGTTGGGCTGCGAACTTCATGAAGTCCATAAAGTTAGGGCATTCAGAATCCTTGAGGAAGCGAACACATTGCGAGTTTGTACTGTCTGTGTGAGCACCGGATTGGGAATCCGCCGGGGGCTGAGACCTAGCTCTAGCAACAAGGGGAACCAATTGCTCTTGGGCCAGTTGGGGGCTATGAGAGCCACTCGACCTTTGAAGGATCTGAGTTTGTGCAGAACTTTCAGCAGGAGATTCACCGGAGGAAACTGATAAATCGTCTTCCAGGTATTCAAATCTAGAATCATAGAGTCTGTGGCATAAGCCTGAGGGTCCAGGTTGGGGGCTACGTAACAATCTAGTTTGCGATTGAATTCCGTCGCAAACAGATCCACCTGGAGACCCGGGACTTGAGATAGTATCCACTGGAAGGATCGATGGTCTAGTGACCATTCCGACTCTAGCGGAGTCGTCCGGGAGAGGGAGTCCGCTACCACATTCCGGACTCCTGCTAGATGGACTGCTGACAGGTGCCACTTGTGCATTGCCGCCATGGAGAAAATCTGCAACATGACGTGGTTTATTTGGGCTGATCTGGAGCCTCCTCTGTTGAGGCAGTGAACTATGACTGCACTGTCGAGAACCAGTCTGATATGGAGATTCCTGGCTGGATTGAGACGTTTTAAAGTGAGGAAGACTGCCATAGCCTCGAGGACGTTGATGTGCATGTGTCGGAAGACTGATGACCATAACCCTTGGACTTTCATGTGTTCGGAGTAACCTCCCCACCCTCTTAAGGAGGCGTCTGTGTGGACGACGAGTCCCGGGACCGGATGTTGTAAGGGAACCGACTTGGAGAGATTCTTGACCTTCGTCCAAGGCTGTAGACTTTTCTTCAGGAGTGGGGGAAGGCGGGCACGTCTGTTGCAGCGTTTTGCGGTTGCTCTGGATCTCCACAATCTGTTTATGTCCTTGAGTTTGGACCTTAGGACGATGTCTTTCACGGAGGCAAACTGCAAGGAACCTAGGATCCTCTCTTGGTTCCTTCTGGAGGTCAACTTCTCCCTGAGAAATTGCCTCGTCTTCCTCGCAATCTCTTTCCTTTTGGCTGTGGGGAGGCACAGCGTATGGGAGCATAGGTCCCATTGTAGACCCAGCCATTGAAACTTGGTCTCCGGGACCAGGCGGGATTTTCCGAAGTTGACTTGGAATCCCAGTTGACGAAGGAAGGTGAGGACTTTGTTCGTTGCTACGCGGCAATTCTGGGCATTGTCTGACCAGATTAGCCAATTGTCTAGATAGGCCACTACCTGTATTCCCTGAGTGCGAAGCTCTTGAATGACTGTCTCTGCTAGTTTGGTGAAGATTCTGGGTGCCACGTTGAGCCCGAACGGCATCACTTTGAATGCGTAGGCTTGTTTGCCTAGCTTGAAGCCCAGAAAAGGACGAAAATGCCTTGCTATTGGAACGTGATAGTAGGCATCGGGGAAGTAAGGTCCGCACCTGCGAGACGGTAAGCATACGGAATTTGTCGCAACGAATGAAGGAATTTAAACGAGACAGGTCCAGGATTACCCTTCGTTTGTCTGAGCCTTTCTTTGGCACGCTGAACAAGCGCCCTTGAAATCTTAAGCGACGTATGCTTTGGATCACATTCTTTTGTAGCAGATGTGTCGTGAAGGAACATAGTTCTTCTGTTGGCAATTGGTAAAAGCTGTTCAGTGGAGGAGGTCCCTGTATCCAGCTCCACCCTAGTCCTTTGGAGATAATGCTGGAAGCCCAATCGCTGAACTTCCAACGGTCTCGAAAAAGGTACAGTCTCTCTCCTACCTGCGTTGTCTCATTGGGTGGAGGATGATTTGCCTCCTCTGCTTCCACGGGTAGACTTTCCCCGGTGGTAACCCCTTCCGCTACCTCAGGCGCGAAAGGCACCCCTGGCACCTCTGTGACGCTGGTAGCCACGGAAGGAGGTCTGAGCCTCATAAATGGGGTTAAAGGCGGGGGAGAAGGACGTGGAGGCGATTTGAGACTGAGGTACCAGGACATATGGCTCTTGCTGCTGGCCCTTTGATGTAGAAGGCTGGGGGCCTTGGGGAGCCGTTTGAACCCTGAATTGGGAAGAGTGGAAAGGCCTCAGTCTCTTCCTACCTCGGATTGGGGTACCAGTCGGCTCATATCTCCTCTTTGGGACGAGGCCCCACCTAACTTTGAGGCTTTGGTTGGCCCTAGCTGCCTCACTAAGGGCCGAGTTAACCAAATCCTCCGTGAAAAGATCCGGGCCCCAGACCGGAGCTTTGATGAGCTTATTAGGCTCGTGCCTAATGGTGGCTTCAAAGAGGACGTGTCGTCGACAACGGGTCCTGGCGCTTGCAAAATCATAGGCGTCAGCCATGAAGTTTTGCAGTAACGACTTAGTGAGGGCCTTAAGGAGGTCCTCCTCGTTGTAAGTGGCAACGGCCAACTCGGAAAGGGTGACCGAATTGAGAGATCTGCCGAATCTGCACCTAGAATCAAATTCTAATTTAAGTAGAGACTCTGGGAGTTTGGGAAGCCGTTCGCTGAACTGCGTCGAGGCACAGTCCGGGCTCAACTTACCTACTGGAAAGGTAGCTGGGGCATTCCGCCAACATTCATTGTCCCCCGGAAAGAGGAGGGAGGTTAAGTCGGTCTCCTTGAGTTGTGGTAAAGGCTTCTCATCTTTGATAGCCTGGAAGACCGACTCCAGAATCTTGGTCGCACATGGTGTAGGGGTTTGGTCGTCGGCCACAAACATAGTGTACGAACTCTTGTGGGCCGTAATCATGGTGTTCAAACATTGCCACTCATGGAACAGGCGAACCAAGACAAGACTGTGCCTGTTCTTTAGGAAAAATGACAGTTTCCTTTGGAACCTTATCTAAAGGGATCAGAGCTTCTTCTGGGAGGCAAGCGTAGCCGGGGAAGGGGAATTCAAGACCCGGCGGGTAGAATTCGTAGTCAGTAAGAGGCCGTGTACCGAAACCCTCGATTGACAGCATACCCTCCGAAAAGGGGGCATGCAATGCTAACCTCCAAGGGTTTTTCTTATTGAAAGGAGGAAGCTTGGAGGCGTCGGGAATGGGGTACTGCTGTTGAAGAGGTGGTAGCCCCGAACTCATGAGGCCTTGGACTAGGCTCTCCACAGAAGCTATCATCTCGTGTGATTGCTTCGTATGAGACGATAGTATCGACTCAAAACCAGCAAACAGTTTGTCAGAAAATTCCTCCATGTTAAATAATCCCGCCTGGGGGGGAACAGGTGCCGGAACAGAGACTACCTCTTGAGAGGTTGAAGGCACAGCAATTGGGTCTTGAGAAACTCTGGTGGAGGAGGATTTAGCCTTCGAGGGTGACGATCTCAAAGGGTTGTGGTCTTGGGAAGATTTGTGGGTTCTATATAAAGACTTGTGAGGAGCCTTCACTTTGGGAGGAACGGGTCGGGAGCTGAGATCAGTCCCGGTTACCTCAGGAAAACCGCGAAAGGAAGATTGGTCCGAAGTAGAAGAGAAAGCCGGGCTAGGGAGAGGAATCCCAGCCCGGGAACCACCTGACTCACCTACGTCCCTACCTGCGTCGGGATCATTCAGAGCCATGGGCTCCACATCAAGGTCGAGGGTAGCGACGTTCTCAGTTAGGGTGGCGCCCGTCTCCCCTTGGTCCGGGGCCAGCAAAAGAGAAGCAATGGTCTCGAAGATCGGGTCCGCTAGCGCTTTGGGGACCACAGCTGATGTTTTAGCATTGGGGTAGAGGAGGGAACACCATTCCTCAGAAAGGACATACGGCTGTCTGGCCTTCACGTTGCGGGCGAACCCGCCAACCCAGATCTTGACGGTAGCTCGGGCTGTTTCCATTTCAAGCTGGGTGCTCTGAAAGAGAACAGACTATTAGTGAGTGATAAAAGTGCCAAAGAAAAACTAAGAAGCCCAAGGGCTTCGTAGGCACATATAAGGCATGCAGGAATTCCATAGGACTGTGGCCTTACAGTACAATATAATAAAAGAGGACATTAAAATGTGACTCCCCATAAATATGTAATAAAGTAACTGCACTCACCGATTCAGATGTTACAGTGGAAACCAATTTGTAGCAGACAGGACAGTTGTCCGGATGCCAAACAGCTAGGTCATCCACTTGAAGAGAGCAGTGAGCGTGCGAACGACACACATTATGGCCGCAGGGTTGGTGGAGAACAGAGACACATGCCGTCATCGCATAGCGGACAGTCTGTAAGATAAAAGATACATGAGTATCTTAAAGGGAAGCAATTAGGGGCCTAAGGTCCCAGTGCTTGAATATTATAAAAGTTACTATCATGATATAAAAGTTGTATAGCTGTATATATATATATATATATATATATATATATATATATATATATATATATATATATATATATATATATATATATATATTCAACCCATGATAAAACTATCCATATAAGTGCCTAACATATGAATGAAGGCAAATAGGGGACCCTGGGGGGTTCGGGGGTTATAAGTCATATATCAAATAAATGATAAAAATTATTCATATATAATGCCTTAATAATTGAATGAAGGCAAATTAGGGGACCCCCCAGGGGACCCCGGTGTTTAAAAATTCAAATAACAGCTTTACATGATTATAAAATTATTAAATCAAATTAAATCAATGAATTAAATTAAGTCAAACCTTATTCGTGATTATATCATGGAAGGCAAGGTCGAGAACTAGGATCGTATATAATAGATAAAAGTGACTAAAATATAAAGGGAATCCAAGTAATAATGAATATTGTGGCTCCGGGGCTCAACTAAAAAACTCGACCGAATGGTAATGAATAAAAGCTACTCCCGGGGATCCCGTAATGGAAGTCTTTAAACATATATATATATATATCTATATGAGGTCCGTGAGGTGCATGACAGAGGGCGGGGGGGATCTTAAAAGGGTCCATGAAGTGCGGGACTAAGCGGGAGAAGCCCGTACACAACTTAATATTAAATAACATAACAAGGTACCACGTAACGAGTCGAGACTCCCCGCCGATTGTCGGCCAAACGAGCGACGGAAAGAAACGACTACGACCGGGTAGAGTAGTGGGGAAACGTAATGTACGTTAATGAATAATAATAGAATGCCTCACAGAACAACGGGAAACCGCCCGTGCAAAGCGGATGCCCCCGGGAGGAGAACATAAGCGCTTATAAGATATCGGCGGGAGGAGGCTAGGAGTAGGCAGGCTTCGAGACGATATCAGGTATACCAACCTGCCAGACCCACGAGTGATATGATCACGTGGAAAGGTTATAAACACTATAAAAAACATAACACATGGTAAATAAGAGAGGAAGGCATGCTGGATGATAATAACAATAATAAAATTAGCTATAAATCAATCGTAAAACAAACGAGGGCGCGAACAAGAGACAGAAAAGAACAAGCCTGACGGCGCTAGGAGTAGGCAGGGCTACCAACAGAACACAGGGTCAGTGAAGTGCTAACAAAATGAAAACTAAATTGTAATAACTGACTCATGAAAGCCCCTCGAACTAATGCAATCATACGAATGACGTTAAAATAGTAAGCGAGTCCGTGGCGTGCGAACGTAAATAAGCTAAGATATGATATGTGGAAAAGAACGCCGATGGCGATCAGGCATGCCAACCTCCAATATACGCATATGAATATGAAATAACTGTTATCATAAAACAGGACAATATAAAATTGATACGGTGTGTGAACCGTGGAGATCCATAAAGTTCACAACGAGAAACAATCAGTATGGAGGACTAATTGAAAATCGTTAGAACGAACGAGAGAGAGAGAGAGGAAGGAGCCTGTACCGAGGGAGACCCAGCAAGGTCGTGAATAAAAACTGAATAATATAAACCAAAACGGACAAGGCCCCCTCCAAAATCTCAAAACTCATAGCTCTGGTACTTAACTTAGATGTAGTGACAGTGGAGTCGAACATCTTGAGGTAAATCCAGAGAAAAACAGCGAAATTAACACACAACACAAAGTATTGTTATCAAACTGCGTGCTATAAAAGAAGTGACGTCACTGGCGTGGGTTGGTTAGTAGTAGTACGAGGTTGAACGGCGCCTCGCTGTTCAGGGATTTTGACAGGAGACATCTAAATGGTGCGAGGCCTCTGGTTGTGATTTATCGCGCCCCAGTATTATATCGACACCTTATACAGGTGAGCGAGCTGGGTTCAACCTGGCATTCCCATGCAATTTTTTCTCTGGTAATATATAGCAGTTATATACCTTAGAAATGGTCCTATAGGAGCATTTCACTGGCCGACACGGGTCGGAGCCCAGAAATGTTTTATATACATTCATCAGGAATCCTGAATGAAAGCAAATAGGGGCTCGGGGCCCCGAATTCTTAAATTATAGCAATATCATGCTAAAAAATTTACATATCAATATCACGATAGAAATGTTTTATATATATATATATATATATATATATATATATATATATATATATATATATATATACAGTGATACCTCGGTAGTCGAACGACTCTATACTCGAACAATTCGGAGTTCGACCAAAATTTTCGAGAAATTTTTGCTGCGGTGCTCGACCAAAAATTCGGTACTCGACCAGCCGAACACGTGACGACCGCATGGGCTTTGTGATGATCGCGCCATCTCGGCCACTCTCGCTTGTTCGGGAAGCATCAGTTCTCTCGAGAGCGTCACTCAGACAACGCGCGATCAGCATTCGTTGTGATTTAGTGATTTTCAGTGCTTTTAATTGCTTTTTTAGCTTTCATAATGAGTCCCAAGAAAGTAATGAGTGTTAAGGGGAAGGAGAAGAGGAAAACAGTGCGAACAACGATCGAGTTGAAGAAGGAAATTATAGCGAAATATGAGAATGGTGTACGAGTGTCCGATTTAGCGGTAGAATACGGAATGGCGAAGTCGACCATTTCTACGTTTTTAAAGCATAAAGAAATGATTAAGAAGGCGAATGTTGCAACGGGAGTTACGGCGGTAACTAAGCAAAGGCCACAAGTGATTGAGGAGATGGAAAAGTTGCTTTTAATATTTATTAAAGAAAAACAGTTGGCCGGGGAAAGTGTTAGTGAAGCGTTCATTTGTGAAAAAGCGTTGCATATCTATGAAGAATTAGTGAAGAAAAGTCCGAGTACCAGTGAAAGTGATTCATTTACATTTAAAGCGAGCAGGGGTTGGTTTGAAAAGTTTCGTAATAGAACAGGTATTCATCGTGTTACTAGGCATGGGGAGGCAGCTAGTTCGGATCAAATTGCAGCCGATAAATACGTGGGGGAATTCGATCGGTACATAAATGAACAAAATTTGATCGCACAACAAGTCTTTAATTGTGATGAGACTGGGTTATTTTGGAAGAAAATGCCAGCCAATACGTACATTACCAAGGACGAGACGAAGATGCCAGGTCACAAGCCAATGAAAGATAGGCTAACATTGTTGCTGTGTGCAAATGCAAGTGGCGATTGCAAGATCAAACCCTTGTTAGTGTACCACTCGGACAACCCCCGGGTGTTCAAACGAAATAATATTTGTAAAAGTGCACTACCAGTTATGTGGCGCTCGAACACTAAATCTTGGGTCACAAGACAATTCTTTACTGAGTGGATAAACGAAGTGTTTGCCCCCCAGGTTAAGGCTTACCTCATTGAAAAGAGCTTGCCAATGAAATGTCTTCTGGTTATGGACAATGCTCCTGCACATCCTCCAGGTCTCGAGGATGACTTGAAAGAAGAATACAGCTTTATCAAAATCAAATTCTTGCCCCCCAATACTACTCCCATACTCCAGCCCATGGACCAACAGGTCATTTCAAACTTCAAAAAACTCTATACCAAGGCCCTTTTCAGAAAGTGTTTTGAAGTGACCAGTGACACGAAGTTGACCCTAAAGGAATTCTGGAAGGAACACTTCAGCATCCTCAACTCTGTTAACATGATTGACCAAGCTTGGCGAGGTGTGACCTATAGGACATTGAACTCTGCCTGGCGTAAGCTGTGGCCATCATGTGTCACAGAGAGGGAGTTTGAAGGTTTCCAACCAGAGGCGGGTCCAAGCACTGCTACCCCTGTAATTTCTGATGACACTGATGTCGTTGAGGAAATTGTTGTCATGGGCAGGAGTTTGGGGCTTGAGGTCGACAAGGATGATATTGATGAGCTTGTAGAAAGCCATTCTACCGAGTTGACTGTGGAGGAATTGTTGCACCTGCAACAACAACAGCAGCAGGATCTGATTGTGGAGCAGGAATCTTCAGAAGAGGATGAGGTAAGGGAGGATGTTCCAAGTTCTCTCATCAATGAAATTTGTTCCAAGTGGGCAGATGTGCAGGCTTTTGCTGAAAAATACCACCCAGAAATTGCAGTAGCAAACCGGGCAGTGCATATGTTTAATGATAGTGTCATGTATCATTTTCGAAGAATACTGCAGAGGAGGAAGAAACAATTAACAATAGACCAGTTTTTCACAAAAGAAAAGAAAGCTGCTACATCAAAGCCTGTTTCTCCTCCAAAGAAGAGACAAAGAAGAGAAGAAACCCCTGAAATAGATCTGCCCACCCTTTCATTGGAGAGAGAAACAACTCCTGAAGGAGAACTACCCCGCCACATCATGGAAGGGGACTCTCCTTCCAAGCAGTAACCTCCCCCTTCCATCCTCTCCACATCCATCCCTGTATGCCATCGAACCGCTGCTCAAAGGTATGTTCACTACAGTACAGAAAATGGTTTAAAATTGTTTTATTTTAGTACAGTAAATGGTTTAAAATTGTTTTATAGGATTTTCTGACCAATTTCATACACATTTAGATAATTATTGTTGTTTAGGTACACGTTTTATTAATATTTTGGGCCTGTTCGAGTGCTTGGGAACGGAATAGAATATATACCATTATTTCTTATGGGGAAAAAAAATTCGGTACTCGAACAAATCGGAGGTCGAAAACGGATCTCGAACGGATTATGGTCGAGTACCGAGGTATCACTGTATATATATATACTTATATATATAAATCAGGAGTCCTGAATGAGAGGGAAAAATGTTTTATATATATTCATCAGGAATCCTGATGATAAAAATGTTTTGTATATATATATACATCAGGAGTCCTGAATGAAAGCAAATAGGGGCTCGGGGGCCCCAGGTGCTTGAATGATATCAAGATCATGATAAAGATTTATCTATCAATATCATGATAAAAATGTTTTCTATATATACATTAGGAATCCTGAAGGAAAGCAAATAGGGGCTCGGGGGCCTCGGGTGCTTAAGTGATATCAATATCATGATAACAATGTTTTATATACGTACGGTCTTTTATATATAGCCATAAAGTATCTTGAATGTATGCAAATCGGGACCGTGGGGTCCGGATTGCTTAAGTATCAATACCAAAATAATGATATAAATCTTTTATATATAACCACAAAGTATATTGAATGTAAGCAAATCGGGACCGTGAGGACCGGATTGCTTAAATATCAATACCAAAATAATGATATAAATCTTCTTTATATATAGCCACAAAGTATATTGAATGTAAGCAAATCGGAACCGTGGGGTCCGGATTGTTTAAATATCAATACCAAAATAATGATATAAATCTTTTATATATAGCCACAAAGTATATTGAATGTAAGCAAATCGTCAATACCAAAATAACTATTTTGATTGTAAAAGGAATTGAAATCAAGCCAGACCATAACCGTGATCATATCAAAAGTGGGAAGGGAAGGTCGAGAACAAGGATCGTATATATAAAATATATATGTGACTAATATAAAGTTAATCCAAGTAAGAAAGAGTAACGTTGGCTCCGAGGCGCAACTAAAAAACTCGACCGGATGGTAATGTATAAAAGCTACTTCCGGGGATCCCGTAATGAAATCTTAATATATATATATCTATATAAGGTCCGTGAGTTGCGTGACACTAGAGGGGGAAAGGGATCATTAACGGGTCCGTGAAGTGAGGGACCGGGGGAGTAGCGCGTACAAAACTTAATAAATAATATAACATAACAAGGTACCAAGGAACGAGCCGCCAACTTCCCGCCGAACGTTGGCCAAACGAGCGACGGAAAGAAAACAACTACGCCGGGTAGAGTAGTAGAAAGAGTAAGTAATGTACCTGCCAGACCCACGATTGATATGATCACTTGGAAGGACTAATAACACTATAATAAACATAACGCAGGGTAAAATAAGGTTGGAAGGCATGCTGGATGATAATAATAATAACATAGTTAAACATCAATCGTAAAACAAACAAGGGAGCGAACACGAGACAGGAGAAATCAAGCCTGACGGCGCTGGGAGTAGGCAGGGCTACCAACGTAACATAGAGCCGCTGGGAGTAGGCAGGGCTACCAACATAACATAGGGTCAGTGAAGTTCTAACAAAATGAAAACTAATATGTAATATCTGACTCATGAAAGCCCCTCGAGCTAATGCAAGCAAACGAATGACGTTAAAAAGATAAGCAAGTCCGTGCCGTGCGAACGTAAGTAATCCAAGTAATAAAATGTGAAATAGAACGCCGAAGGCGATCAGGCATGCCAACCTACCGAAAATACGCACACGTATATGTAATTACTGTTATCATAAAAACCAGGCAATAAAAATTAAAACGGTGTGTAAACCGTGGATATCCGTAAGGTTCATAACGAGAAACAATCAGTATGGAGGACTTATTGAAAATCGCTAAGAACGAACGATAGAGAGAGAGAGAGAGAGAGAGAAAGGAGCCGAGCCCATTTGAGAGACCTACGAAAGGTCGTGAAAAATAAAACTGAATAATATAAACAAAAAGGGGCAAGGCCCCCTCCAAAATCTCAAAACTCATAGATCTGGTACTTAACTTAGATGGAGGGACAGTGGAGTCCGACATCTTGAGGTAAATCCAGATAAAAACCCGGTAAATACACACACAAGGTAAATAAAGGCTATCATAATTGCGTGCTAAATAGGAGTGACGTCACTGGCGTGGGATTGTTAGTACTGTAGTAGTGGGAGGTGGAACGGCACCTCATTGTTCGGGGATTTTGACAGGGGGATATCTAAATGGTGCGAGGCCTCTGGTTGTGATTTATCACGCCCCAGTATTATATATCGACACCTTTTATAGGTGAGCGAGCTGGGTTCAACCTGGCATCCCTATGCAATTTTTTCTCTGGTAATATATAGCAGTTATATACCTTAGAAATGGTGCTAAAGGAGCATTTCACTGGGCGACACGGGTCTCTCGCCCAGAAATAGATTTTTCCTTCGTCAAAATCCCTTTATTATGACTGTCTTATGAATAAGAATAAGTCAGTCCGTAACCGTGATCATATCAAAAGAGGGAAGGGAAGGTCGAGAACTAGGATCGTATATAATATATATATGTGACTAATATATAAAGTTAATCCAAGTAATAATAAGTAACGTTGGCTCCGGAGGCTCAACTAAACAACTCGACCAGATGATAATGAATAAAAGCTACGTCCGGGGATCCCGTAATGAAAGTCTTTATATATATATATATATAAATGAGGTCCGTGAGGTGCGGGACACCATAGAGGGGGAAGGGATCTTTAATGGGTCCGTGAAGTGCGGGACCGAGAGGGAGTAGCACGTACAAAACAGAATAAAATAATACAACATGACAAGGTACCACGGACCGAGCAGAAAACTTCCCGTCGACCGTTGGCCAAACGAGCGACGAAAAGAAAA
The DNA here is from genome assembly GCF_036898095.1 of Palaemon carinicauda. Taxonomy (NCBI): domain Eukaryota; kingdom Metazoa; phylum Arthropoda; class Malacostraca; order Decapoda; family Palaemonidae; genus Palaemon; species Palaemon carinicauda. The sequence continues at coordinate 35,829,867 of NC_090755.1, read as the reverse complement.
AGACTACGACCGGGTAGAGTAGTACAAGAAGTGTAAAATAATGTATGTTAATGTATAATAATAATAGCAAGCCTCACAGATCAACGGGAACCGCCCGCGCAAAGAGAGCGAAAGGCCCCGGGGGGGGGGAACATAACGCAACGTAGTGACTCTAACTCGACATGGGAGAGAGAGAGGGAAGGTAACCCTGGGGTGGGGTATCGGGCGGGAGGGAGGCTAGGAGTGGGGCGATAGCAGGTATACCAACCTGCCAGACCCACGATTGATATGATCACGCGGAAAGACTAATAACACTATAATAAACATAACACATGGTAAAATAAGATAGGAAGGCATGCTGGATGATAAAGATAATAGAATAATAAAAAAAATAACGATACATCAATCGTAAAACAAACGAGGGAATGAACATGAGACAGGAGAAAACCAAGACTAAATATCTGACTCATGAAAGTCCCTCGAACTAATGCAAGAAAAAACGAATAACGTCAATAATGAGAAGCATGTCCGTGGCGTGCGAACGTAAATTAATGGAAATAGGAACGCCCGAAGGCGCCCAAGCATGCCAACCTAACGAGAATACGCTCACGTATATCGTAATAACTGTTATCGTAATAATAGAACATCAATATAATAAATTAATACGGTGTGTGAACCGTGGATACCCAGAAAGTTCATAACGAGAAACAATCAGTATGGAGGACTCATTGTAAAGCGTTAAGAACGACGAGAGAGAGATAGGAGGAGGCCGAGCGCCATGAAAGACCCACGCGGGGTCATGAAATATAAAACTGTCATAATATAAGCAAAAAAGGGCAAGGCCCCCTCCAAAATCTCAAAACTCATAGATCTGGTACTTAACTTAGATGGGGTGACGATAGAGTCTGACATCTTGAGGTAAATCCAGGTAAAACCAGCGAAATTCACACACTGAGGCAAAATAAGTATTGATAGCGCGTGCTATGAAAAAGGAGTGACGTCACTGGCGTGGGATCGCTAGTAGTAGTAGGATGTTGAACGGCACCTCGCTGTTCGGGGATATTGACAGGAGATATCTAAATGGTGCGAGGCCTCTGGTTGTGATTTATTCACGCGCCCCAGTATTATACTGACACCTTATTAAGGTGAGCGAGCTGGGTTCAACCTAGCATTCCTATACAAATTTTTCTCTGGTAAATTCATAGCAGTTTTTACCTTAGAAATGATGTAAAAGGAGCATTTCACTGGGCGGCACGGGTCGGAGCCCAGAAGTCTATTTTGGGGTGAGATAGCCATGACGTCCTGATGGACCCTCCCGTCTATTCTAGTTCAGCCTTTCAGGCCCCTCCCTGATCTACTGTATCGCGGAGATTGGTAGAAGCTGAGCTCAGGATGAGGACGGACGTGACGTCATTTAGCAATGGCGCCCATTTGTTTACGTCTCGAGTACCAAAAGTAGCCAAGGATGAGAGTAACTTTGGAACGGCTCCTCAGTTACTCAGCCACCTTTCCATATCGAAGTGTTAACTCTATATGGGGTGCAGATAGCTATGTGGCGTGTTAATACATGCGTCCCCTGTTGATATACGATATCCTAGAGGGAAACCTTTAGGGTACTCAGACCAGAAGTTAGAATTCTGTGATAACCTTTAGTTTAATTCTCTGGGAATATCCACTGTAGTTAAATATACCCTAGGAAGCTACTGAAGGAACCTTCCATCAGGACGTCATGGCTATCTCACCCAAAAATAGATTTTCCGCTTCGCTCAAAATCCGTTATATATACATACACACAAACATGCACATACACACAAATTGACATCTTTCTAATTCATCTGTTCATGAGGGCTGAAAAAAAGGAATGGAAAAACGGATTTTGAGCGAAGCGAAAAATCTATTTTTGGGCTCAAGCCATGACGTCCTGATGGAAGGTTCCTTTAGTAGCTTCCTGAGGGTATATATGTCTACAGTGGATATTCCCAGAGAATTAAACCAAAGGGTATCACAGAATTCTAACTTCTGGCGCAAGTACCCTAAAGGTTTCCCTTTAGGATATCGTATATCAACGGGGGACGTATGCTTTGACACGCCACATGGCTATCTGCACCCCACACAGCGTTTACGCTTCGAGGGGGAAAGGTGGCGAGATAACTGAGGAGCCGTTCCAAAGTTATCCTCCTACGTTACTGTTACGGTACCTCGCGACGTAAACAAACGGCAGCCATAGCTGTCCGTCATATTGTGTGACGTCACGTCCGTCCTCATTCCTATCTTTGTAGCGATCTACAACGTTTGGTTTTTTTCCCAGTGACCGATTTTTGTCGCCATGTCGCAATCTTTGGCCTCACCTTCTTCTGGAAAGTTGAGTACCATGTTCTTGTATTGTTTAAATAAGCTCTGGCCGTAAAGTAATGATTTTCTATCCTTAAATCTTGTGTTTTGTGGCGGAGCTGTGCCTTGACCGGAGGCGTCATGTTACGACGCCGCTGTTCGCTTCGCATGCTTTAGCTAGTTAGCCAGAACAGCCCTCCCGGTCTCATAACTAATTTAATATTATTAGTTATTTAGTCTTCATTGCTAGGAATTAGTTATATTATGCCGATAGTATTCTTCGGCGAACTCAGTTAGCCGACCCCCATGCTAGCCTACTAGCCTATCCCTAGGCCCGATGCCTAGTGTTTATGTTTACTTCCTACATGATATAATAAGTGTTCCTAGAGTTTAGTTTTAAATGAAGATATAGGCATTTTTACTTACAAGATTCAGTGTTGCACATGTATTTTTGCCTTCTAGGAACCATACAAGGGATCGGGCGTGGTCCTTCAATAGACACACTCCCCTAACCCAACGTTGGGGCCCTTGTATGCTTCCTTATCTCCCCTATTACCTCCGGGTAACCTCCCTCTGGGTAGCTATGCTTACCCTAGCCCTCTTACCCAGAATAGAATTCGGGTAGGTTAGGCTAGGTTGTTCTTCCCTCCTCCCTGCCATTGCTCATGGCGTGAGATCGGACAGAACCCCAGAGTACCTATCGTTCACCCCAGTCCACCTTAAGAGAACGTCTTCTCATTAAGGTTTCGACCGAGGCTGAAGGTGGAAAGGCTCTGCTTTTCCCCCTAGACTGCAATTGGTTGGGACACGTCCCTTCATCCCTGCAGCCTAGCGATTTGTCCTTCTCCGGCCCTCCCTAACCTAGGAGAATGGTTTTCCTGGTTTAGGTTAGGCCTTGGGGGATTCTGCTTTATTATAGTTTAGGACAGTACACTAGTGCTGTACCTGATCTGAGCTAGCCCTCCCTAGGCTGGAGAGCGTTCTCTCCTGCCCAGTCGGGCTGGCACCCAACAGATTCCCTCACCCCTTGGAAGTGTAAGGGTTGTAACCACCCCTTCTACTCTCTCTAAGGACCCCCAACCCCCTCCCTGCTCTATCCCTTTGTGTTGGCTTGCCTTCACACCTCTGTCCGCTGTCCTACAACTCCTCCTCCGGGGAGAGTGGTGGGATTAGCTGTGCTCTTCGGCTAGGTGGGCCGCTCTGCTACACTTCCCCTTCATAGCTGAACTATGGGGTAGCGCCGGCGGCCGGCCTGCCGGCGGAAGATCTCCCTCTTTGAGTGCCCTCTGATCCTCCCTTATGTTACCACAGGCATCTAGCCGTCTGCCGGCTCCCTGCCGCCGGATGATAGGCATATCCCCTCCTATCATGAGAGCACTCTTTCCGGAGGAAGGCTGGTTGGGTATCGGGTATTACCCTTCCTTACCTTCCCTCCTTACCTTTCTCTCTCCCTATCCTGGTGCCGGTCCACTGCCGCCTCCACTTGCCGGCGCTAACCGCCGACATCTCAGGTAGCCTTCCTGCTCCATCGAATGTTGTCAGCTAAGGTTTACCAATGCCGACAGACTGCCGGCTGCCGGAGCCCGCCGTCCTGCCGGCGATCCGCCGTCATGCCGGCGATTGCCTTTTCTCTAGTGTCTCCTATCTCTCTGCCGCTTAACGTGTGGCCATGGATGGATTCACCACGCCGGACGGGCCTCCGGCCTGCCGTCGGTCTGCCGGCATTACTAGCCGCGGCTTACGACTGACAAGCACCCCTCCTCCGGCTGCCGGCCCGGCAGTCACTATCGTGTAGCCGGATGGTCTAGCCGCTCTTTCTCTGGTATTTCATACCTTTAAACAGCGACTATTGTATACGGTTGTACAGTAAAACATTTCCAGCATACTATGTGCTTCTTAGTGCAGTCTCTTGCCGGGACCAATCCCAAAAGAAGGGGGTTTATCCTATTTTCCCCCCTCTTTCTCCCTTGGATCTGAATGACCTCAGGTCTTCACCTATCTGTAATCAATTACTGGTAATGGAAGCCTATGCTTGGCTCATCCAACTGGATGCTCTTCCCTCCTTTGGAACCCTACAGGTCCTAAGGAATTGACTACAGGAAAGGTCCCGGCAGTTGGCTGGACGGGACTCACAAGTATGTGTCTTCCTACTTCCTTTCTAGCTCACCTATCCTGAGCTCGTAATGAAATTAATCTTAGTTTATAAGTATCTACTTAAATCTTTCTTTAAGATTAATGTAAGTCATAGCTTATGCCTTCCATGTACTCATTGTCTCTTTCTTTTACAGGAGGAGTACGTGAAGTGTGAGAACTCCTTCTGCGAAGTTCGCCGCCCGGACTTCTACAGGCATCTGGCGTGCCGGACCCACGCCCCCTGTGTAGCAAAGAAAGGGAATCTCAAGTATTGGGATCCGCAGACCTGTTCCATCTGCAAAGGCCTTCTTGATGAGGCGTTCGGTAACCCTCCGTCCGCAGAGGCCAGGGACAACGCTCGAGAGAAACTGCGCAGGTGGGTGCGCGGTTTCCAAAAGAACACCACCGGGCCTTATCTCCCCGATGAGAAGATGAGGGCCCTGCTTTTCCCAAAATCTTCGGCAGATTCTGTGATCCCCCGGGATGAGATCCCTGCGTTCAACTTGTGGTTGAACCTGACGTTTCGGCTGCACTCCGAAAATGTCACTTAGACGAGGTCGAGAAGATGTCGGAAGTGTCCGACAACACCGAACCGAGAGGACCCTCATGGATGAGGATCTGGAGGAAGATGAGGATCAGGTGGAGTTCCCTGATTCAGAGGGCGAGGTCTCCCAAACACCTTCGGTAGCTCCTGTCGTGGTCGAGGAGCCAGTCCCCTCTACCTCTGCCGCCTCGCTGCCCATGCTACCAGCCACTGAAGATGCCATCCAGGCGCTGGTGTCACTGATGGACGAAAGGCTCCGTAGGAACCAAGAGGAGCTCAAACGCCATTTCATGGGTTGGAAGCAACTGAAAAAGATCTCGGTTAAGGATCTTCCCCCCTGCTCAGAGTCTAACCCCTGGAGGTACGCCGAGCATATGCCAGTTACAACTGGCAAAATCTTTATTAATGACAAGCTGGGCACCATCCCCTTAGAAGAAGTGGAATCCTTCCCCAGCTTCGAGGCCTATCCGGACTGTTACGTCCGACTCAGGTCCGAGCCAGCCTCCAAGGAGGAGACCGAACCCAAAGAAGTGATCGTGTTCGATCACTCAAAAGCCTAAGCCATGCTGGCCGACTGCCTCAAGAGCCGAGGTTTCACCAACTCGAAGATGCCGGCATTGAGCAAGAAACACCCGTCCTTTCTTGCTCCCTCTCCCACGACCTTTCCCTTTGAGAAAAAGGCCTTCCATGCAGTCATGAAGGCGGTGGAGGAAGGAAAGCCCTGCCCTACCCTGGAGGAGTGTAGGCCTCTCTCCCTCGCCCTTCCCCCCGACGATAGGTTCTGGAAAGACATCCAGTTTACCTTTACGGTTGGGAAACTGGAACCTGACGCCGCTGGTCGTCAGTTTAACGAAGATCTTCCCAAGCTGAATGACCACCTTATTCGCCGGGAGCAGGACACCAAGGAGAGGCTAGCCACCTCCCTATCCCATCAGATTCAGCTTGAAGCTATGGCCGGGGACGTTAGGGTCCCAGCCCTCTATATGGTTCTCGCAAAGACCCACCTAGTGACCGTGATGAAATATAGCTTCATCAAGGCCCGGAGAGCCTGTAGAGAGTTCGTGTTTGCCAACGTGGCAGTAAAACACGAACCCCGGAAACTAATCTCTTCCAACATCTGGGGCAACCATCTCTTCCCGTCGGCTCTGGTGAAAGAGATTGTGGACAAAGCCGCCACTGAGAACTGGAACCTTCTCACTAAGTGGGGCATGTCCTGCAAAAGAAAGTCCTCTCAGGATGAAGGCCCACAGCCTAAGAGGAAATCATCCAAGCCTAGGCCCCAGCAGCGCCAACCAAAACGCCAGTTTCCGGCTCCCGCTACTCCCCGAGTAGTGGCACAGCCACAACAGACCTTTCTGTTGGTCCCCCAGCCGGTGGTGTCGCAATCACCGGTCTTCACTCCTGCCTACGAGCGGCAATCCACTACCTTTCGTCCCAGAGGTAGAGGCTCTGGCAGAGACCCCTCTCGCCGTCCCTCCAGGGGCAGGGGAGGAAGGGGAGCTAGCGGCCGAGGGGGCAAACCCTCGGGAAACCAGAAGCAATGAAGTGCTTCCGGTGGGAGGAAGACTCCGCCTCTTTCAGGATCGCTGGACCTTCGATCCTTGGGCACACAGCATCATCAAGAAGGGACTGGGTTGGAGCTGGACACAGCCACCTCCAACCTTCCACCAATTCTTCCAACCATCAACCCCCATCTTGGAAGAATATGTCCTGGAACTCTTGAACAAGAAGGTGATCAAGAGGGTAAAGTCTACCAGGTTCCAAGGAAGACTGTTTTGTGTTCCCAAGAAGGACTCAGACAAGCTCAGAGTCATTCTCGACTTGTCCCCCCTCAACAAGTTCATTGCGAACAACAAATTCAAGATGCTGACTCTTCAACAGATAAGAGCCCTACTGCCTCACAAGGCCTACACAGTTTCAATAGACCTGGCGGACGCCTATTGGCACATCCCAATGAACCACCACGCTTCCTCCTACCTAGGATTCAGGCTCCAAAGAAGAAGCTACGCCTTCAGGGCCATGCCCTTCGGGTTCAACGTGGCTCCAAGAACCTTCACCAAGCTAGCAGACACAATCGTCCACCAGCAACGCCTCTAGGGTGTCCAGGTGATGGCCTACCTCGACGATTGGCTGGTCTGGTCGACATCGCAAGAAGACTGTTTGCGACCCTGCAGAAAGGTGACCTAGTTCCTGGAACATCTGGGTTTCAAAATAAACACCAAGAAGTCTTGCCTCTCTCCAGCTCAGAAGCTCCAATGGTTGGGAATCCACAGGAATCTTCAGTCACACCGCCTTTCCATCCCACTGAAGAAAAGGAGGGAAATAGCCGGGTCTGTCAAAAGACTTCTCAAATCCAAACGGATCTCAAGACGACAGCAGGAGCAAGTACTTGGCTCCCTACAGTTCACCTCAGTGACAAACCCAGTGCTACGAGCACAGCTAAAGGATGCCTCAGGAGTCTGGAGACGAAACGCATCCATCGCCCGAAGAGATCTCAAAAGACCCCTACCGAACAGGCTTCGCTCACTTCTAAGACCGTGGTCAGAAGCAAGGACCTTGAAAAGATCCATTCCTCTTCAACCTCCACCTCCGTTGATCAACATCCACACAGAGGCCTCTCTGGAGGGTTGGGGGGGTCACTCCCATCAACGAAAAGTTCAAGGAACATGGTCTCCCCTGTTCAAGACGTTTCACATCAACATCTTGGAGGCCATGGCGGTTCTTCTCACTCTGAAGAAATTATCTCCGCGTCCTTCGATACACATTCGTCTAACTCTGGACAGCTCTGTAGTAGTCAGATGTCTCAACCGTCAGGGCTCGAGATCGCCCCACTTAAACCAAGTGCTATTACCCATCTTACACCTGGCAGACAGGAAGAAATGGCACTTGTCTGCAGTTCACCTACAAGGATTCCGCAATGTGATGGCGGATGCTCTATCAAGGACAAGCCCCATAGAGTTGGAATGGTCCCTAGACGCAAGATCATTCTCCTTCATCTATCGTCAAGTCCCGGAACTACGGATCAATCTCTTCGCGACGAACGAAAACAAGTAACTTCCTCGATATGTGGCCCCTTCCGAGGACCCCAAAGCGGAAGCAGTGGACGCCATGCCCCTGGACTGGAACAGATGGTCCAAGATTTATCTGTTCCCTCCACCCAACCTTCTGCTGAAAGACCTCTCCCAAACTGAGAACCTTCAAAGGGACAGCAGCCCTAGTGGCCCCCAAGTGTCCTCGGAGCAATTGGTTTCCCCTAGTCCTGGAGCTACAGCCCAAGCTGATCCCCCTGCCGGGCCCAGTTCTCTCCCAACAGGTGCAGAAGTCGACTGTCTTTGATTCATCAAAGAAAGTCCAAGACCTTCATCTCATGATTTTCTATCCCTTGCCGTGAAGAAAAGGTTTGGAATCTCGAAGAAAAGTTTAGACTTCCTAGAGGAATACAAAACAAAGTCTACCAGAAGGCAATATGAATCATCCTGGAAGAAGTGGGTGTCCTTCGTCAAGGCAAAAAATCCTACGGAAATCTCCATAGATTTTTGCATGTCCTTCTTTATTCACCTTCAGGGACAAGGCTTGGCAGCCAACACAATTTCCATTTGCAAATCGGCCTTGACTAGACCACTACTGTACGCCTTCCAAATAGATTTGTCCAACGAAATCTTCAACAAACTTCCGAAGGCATGTGCTAGACTCCGTCCTGCACCCCCACCGAGACCCATCACCTGGTCCCTGGATAAGGTGCTCCATTTTGCTTCCAGCCTGGACAACGAATCTTGCCCTCTGAAAGACCTAACTCAAAAAGTAATTTTCCTTTTTGCTCTCGCCTCGGGAGCCCGAGTCAGTGAAATAGTGGCATTATCAAGAGAAGTGGGCCAAATACAGTTCGCTGACACAGGGGAACTTACCCTCTTCCCTGACCCCACGTTCCTCGCCAAAAATGAACTCCCCACCAAGAGATGGGGGCCTTGGAGAATCTGCTCACTGAAGGAAGATGTCTCTCTATGCCCAGTGGAGAGTCTTAAGGTCTATCTTCGAAGAACTTAAGACTTTGGTGGAGGACAACTCTTTAAGGGAGAAACTTCGGGTAGTGACCTGTCACTTAAACAATTAAGAGCGAAAATCACCTACTTTATTCGCAGAGCGGATCCTGACAGTACACCCGCAGGTCATGATCCTAGGAAAGTCGCCTCTTCCCTGAATTTTTTCCAAGGAATGGATTTCGAAAGCCTCCGATCCTTCACAGGCTGGAAATCCTCGAGAATGTTCTTCAAACACTATGCGAAGCAGGTGCACGAGATCAAAAGATTCGTGGTAGCGGCAGGCAGTGTAATGAAACCTGCTGTTTAGAGCTGCGTAGAACAGCGAGTTATTTCGGGACTCTAACTCAACGGGCTCCTGTGTTGACCCTAGTGCGATACATATTGATTTCAAGGGACACTTAGTGTCACTAATACACTGTTCTTCATCGAGGTGAAGTGACATAGACTCTTACACGTGTGCAACATGTTCCTGGACATGAAGTGTATAGTGAATTTAAAGACTTTAGTTCCCCTGGGAACTTATGTGTATAAAGGCAAAAATTTTCCCTTTCAGATTCCACATCACCGTCTTTATTGGAAATCTATGTCTGTTATTCGATATTATTACTGTAAATAATTATCTATAATTCCATGCAATTTTCTCAAATAAAATAATTATTTTATTTACCATATGCGTCTTATTTCGCTCCTCTTTTCCATATGAAAATAAATTGCTGTTACTGTTTTATTTGCCCGTATTTTTATGGTTATATTAACGGATTTTGAGCGAAGCGAAAACTCTATTTTTGGGTGAGATAGCCATGACGTCCTGATGGAAGGTTCCTTCAGTAGCTTCCTTGGGTATATTTAACTACAGGGATATTCCCAGAGAATTAAACTAAAGGTTATCACAGAATTCTAACTTCTGGTGCGAGTACCCTAAAGGTTTCCCTCTAGGATATCGTATATCAACAGGGGACGCATGTATTAACACGCCACATAGCTATCTGCACCCCATATAGAGTTAACACTTCGATATGGAAAGGTGGAGAATAACTGGGGAGCCGTTCCACAGTAGCACTCATCCGTGGCTGCTTTTGGTACTCTAAACGTAAACAAACGGGCGCCATTGCTAAATGACGTCACGTCCGTCCTTATCCTGAGGCCAGCTTCTTGCTAATCTCCATGATACAGCAGGACAAGGCGGGGCCTGAAAGGCTGGACTAGAATAGACGGGAGGGTCCATCAGGACGTCATGGCTATCTCACCCAAAAATAGATTTTTCGCTTCGCTCAAAATCCGTTTTTTGGGCTCAAGCCATGACGTCCTGATGGAAGTGTACCAGAGAATTAATGTATCGTGGAAATTTTCCCCTTTTTATGCAAGTGCCAAGGGCTTCGAATAGAGGTATGTAACATGTCCTTGCTAGAGTTTCCGTGAAGATCCAGTTTCCTGCCCCTCTGGCAGAGAAGTCCTGGTGGACCATACCCATATCTCGAAGCGATCATTGAAGAGCTACTCACCCTGCGGAGAGTTCGTGCAGGACTCGGAGACAAGCCAGAAGGTTAATATTCGGGTAGGAATATTCTCAAGTGTAGACAGGAGATAATTAATCACTATACACCATGGAAGAGAGATCAATCTGGTCTCGAAGGCAGGACGAAGGTAAGTATTCAGGTAGGAATATTATCACAGCATGAGTGAGTATATAATACAAGTATATCTATATTATTCTTCTCTTTCAGAAGGAAGGGGTTAAATAAAACTATGACAATCGTATATTTCATAATAAATAATAGGAGCGGAGAGAGACGCACATGTAATAAAATAGACATTTTATTTCATAGATTGCAGATTATTGTGATAACAATTGCAATAATAAATGTAAAGTTAATTTACAATAATAAAGAATAATGTACATAGAAAATAAAAGACTTCAATCTTGAATCTGAAAAGAAATTTCACTTTTAGAAACACAAGTTCCAGAGGAACGACAGTCGTTTTCAAAGAAAAAACACATCATGCCCTAGGGCATGTGGCACTCATGTGAAGTCTATGACATTTCACCTTGGAAAGAACAGTCTATTAGAAACACTAAGTGTCCATGAAATCACTATGTATCACAAAAGGGTCAACACAGGCACCCGTAGAGTTAAAGTCCCAAGTAACTCACTGTTCTATGCAGAGTTAAACGGCAGGTTTCATAACACTACCTGCGGCTACCACGAAATGTTTTACTTCATGCACTTGCTTCGCGTAGTGCTTGAAGAAAACGCGCGACGATTTCCAACCTGTGAAGCTCTTGAGGCTTTCGAAATCCATGCTCTGGAAGAAGTTCAGAGAAGACGCGACTTTTCTAGGATCATGACCTGCGGGTGTACTGTCAGGATCCGCTCTGCGAATGAAGTAGGTGATTTTCGCTCTTAGTTGTTTCAGTGACAAGCCACTACCCGATGTTTCTCCTTTGAAGAGTTGTCCTCCACCGAAGTCTGAAGTTCTTCGAAGATAGACCTTAAGACTCTCCACTGGGCATAGAGAGACATCTTCCTTTAGGGGGCAGATTCTCCAAGGGCCCCATCTCTTGGTGGGTAGTTCATTCTTTGCAAGAAACGTCGGATCAGGGAAGAGGGTAAGCTCTCCTGTATCTGCGAACAGGATATGACCCTCTCTCTTGATAATGCCACTATTTCACTGACTCGGGCTCATGAGGCGAGAGCAAAAAGGAAGATAACTTTTTGAGTCAAGTCTTTTAGAGGGCACGAATCGTTGTCCAGGTTAGAGGCAAAATGGAGCACCTTGTCCAGGGACCAGGAGATAGGTTTTGGCGGAGGTGCTGGGCGTAGTCTAGCGCATGCCTTTGGTAATTTATTGAAGATATCGCTGGACAGATCAATCTGGAAGGCATACAGTAGTGGTCTAGTCAAAGCCGATTTGCAGGTGGAAATCGTGTTGGCTGCTAAGCCTTGTCCATGAAGGTGAATGAAGAAGGACATGCAAAAATCTATGGTGATTTCCGTAGGATTTTTTGCCTTGACGAACGAGACCCACTTTCTCCAGGAAGATTCGTATTGCCGTCGTGTGGATTCAGTCTTGTATTCCTCGAGGAAGTCTAGACTTTTCTTCGAGATTCCAAACCTTTTCTTTGCAGCTAAGGAGAGAAAATCATGAGATGAAGGTCCCTGACTTTCAGTGATGAAGCGAAGACAGTCGACTTCTGTACTTGTTGATAGAGAACTGGGCCCGGTAGGGGGATCAGCGTGGGCTGCAGCTCCAGGACCAGAGGGTACCAATTGCTCCGGGGCCACTTGGGAGCCACTAGGGCCGCTGTCCCTTTGAAGGTTCTCAGTTTGGAGAGGACTTTCAGCAGAAGGTTGGGGGGAGGGAACAGGTATATCCTGGACCATCTGTTCCAATCCAGTGACATGGCATCCACTGCTTCTGCCTTGGGGTCCTCGTACGGGGCCACATATCGAGGAAGTTGACTGTTGTCGCTCGTTGCGAAGAGATCGATCTGAAGTTCCGGGACTTGGTGAGAGATGAAGGAGAATGACCTTGCGTCTAGAGACCATTCCGACTCTATTGGGCTTGTCCGTGATAGAGCGTCCGCCGTCACGTTGCGGAATCCTTGTAGGTGAACTGCAGACAGGTGCCATTTCTTCTTTTCTGCCAGACGAAAGATCGGAAGAAGTACCTGATTTATCTGGGGCGATCTCGAGCCCTGACGATTGAGACATCTGACTACCACCGAGTTGTCCAGAGTCAGACGGATGTGGATCGAGGGAGGCGGGGAGAGTTTCTTCAGGGTGAGAAGAACCGCCATGGCCTCCAAGATGTTGATGGAAACGTCTTGAATAGGGAGACCATGTTCCTTGAACCTGTCGTTGGTGGGAGTGACCTCCCCAACCCTCCAGTGAAGCGTCCGTGTGGATGTTGATCGATGGAGGCGGGTGTTGAAGAGGAATGGACCTTTTCAGGGCCTTTGCTTCCGACCACGGCTTTAATAGTGAGCGAAGTCTGTTTGGAAGCCGTCTCTTGAGGTCTCTTCGAGCAATGGATGCGAAACGTCTCCAGACTCCCGCGGCATCCTTTAGCTGTGCGCGAAGCACTGGGTTTGTCACAGAGGCGAACTGTAGAGAGCCGAGAACTTGTTCCTGCTGTCGTCTTGAGATCCATTTGGATTTCAGAAGTCTTCTGACAGACCCTGCTATTTCCTTCCTTTTCTTCTGTGGAATGGAAAGGCGGTGTGACTGAAGATCCCAATGGATTCCCAACAATTGGAACTTCTGAGCTGGAGAGAGGCGAGATTTCTCGGTGTTTATCTTGAATCCCAGATGCTCTAGGAACTGGGTGACTTTGTTGCAGGCTCTTACACAATCTTCGGGCGATGTCGCCCAGACTAGCCAGTCGTCTAGGTAGGCCATCACTTGGACGCCCTGAAGACGGAGTTGTTCGACGATGGCGTCTGCCAGCTTGGTGAAGATCCGTGGAGCCACGTTGAGCTCGAAGGGCATGGCCCTGAAGGCGTAACTTTTCCTTTGGAGTCAAAATCCTTGGTAGGAGGAAGCGTGATGATTCATTGGAACGTGCCAGTAGGCATCTGCCAGGTCTATGGAGACCGTGTAGGCCCTTTGAGGCAGAAGGGTCCTTATTTGTTGCAGAGTCAGCATCTTGAACTTTTTGTTCGCAATGAACTTGTTGAGAGGGGATAAGTCTAGAATGACTCTGAGTTTGTCGGAGTCCTTCTTGGGAACGCAAAATAGTCTCCCTTGGAACCTGGTTGACTTTACCCTCCTGATCACCTTCTTGTTCAAGAGTTCTAGGACATATTCTTCCAGGAGGGGGGTTGACTGTTGGAAGAATTGCTGGAAGGTTGGGGGTGGTTGCGTCCAGCTCCAGCCTAGTCCCTTCTTGACGATGCTGTGTGCCCAGGGATCGAAGGTCCAGCGATCCTGGAATTGGCGGAGTCTTCCTCCCACCGGAAGCACTTCATTGCTTCTGGTGTCCCGAGGGTTTGCCACCTCGGCCGCTAGCTCCCCTTCCTCCTCTGCCTCTGGAGGGGCGGCGAGACGAATCTCTGCCGGAACCTCTGCTTGAGCCCCTACCTCTGGGACGAAAGGTAGTAGCGTGTTGCTCATACGCAGGGGTAAAGACCGGTGACTGCGACACCACTGGTTGGGGGACCAACTGAAAGGTCTGCTGTGGCTGTGTGGCCACTTGGGGAGTAGCGGTACCCGGAAACTGCCGTCTCTGTTGACGTTGCTGGGGTTTCGGCTTTTGAGGTTTCCTCTTAGGTTGAGGGCCATCGTCCTGAGAGGATTTCCTTTTTCTTGACATGCCCCACTTGTGGAGAAGGTTCCTATTCTCAGTGGCGGCCTTGTCTGCAATCTCTTTCACCAGGGAGGAGGGAAAGAGATACTTACCCCATATATTGGAGGAAATCAGCCTCCGGGGTTCATGTTTAACCGTCGCGCTGACAAACACGAATTCACGACAGGCTCTGCGAGCCTTAGTGAAGCTATACAGGTCCTTCGTCACCGTTGCCAAGTGTGTTTTGGCTAGGACCATATAAAAGTCCGGGACTCTAGTATCCCCGGCCATAAGTTCTAGCTGTACCTGGAGGGACCGCGATGCGGCAAGCCTCTCCTTCGTATCCTGTTCCCTACGAAGGAGGTGATCATTTAGCCTTGGGAGGTCCTCATTGAATTGACGACCGGCTACGTCAGGCTCTAACTTCCCCACCGTGAAGGTTGACTGGACGTCTTTCCAGTTCCTATCATCGGGAGGAACGGTAAGGGAGAAGGGTCTGCACTCCTCTAGTGCAGGGCAAGGTTTCCCTTCCTCCACTGCCTTTAAGACCGCTGTGAAGGCCTTTTCGATGAAGGGGAAAGTCGCAGCATTCGGCGCAACGAAGGTTGGATGCTTCTTACTAAGCGCCAGCATCTTGGAGTTGGTGAAACCCCTACTCTTTCCAGTCGTGATTGGCATATGCTCGGCATATCTCCATGGGTTAGCTTCCGAGCAAGTGGGGAGGTCCTTAACCGAAATCCGTTTCGGTTGTTTAAGATTAACCAGAGTAGACCGAAAGTGCTCCTGGGTTTCTCGTAGTTTTCTTTCCATGAGGGCTTCAAGCATCTTGAAGACCTCCTGGTGGCCGATGGAAGAGGGTCCGGGGTGGCGGAAGTTGAAGGAACAGGTTCCTCGGGGGTGCAGGAGTCGCTGCGGGAGCGACCTCGGTCTCCGAATCAGGGTATTCCACCTGATCTTCCTCATAGTCGAGTTCCTCGCCCATGAGGTTCTTCTCCGTCTCTTCTGACACTTCCGACATACGTTCCACGTTATCGGATTCCAAATGGCACTCATGCATGGACTGGGCCATGACAATATCAGGTTCCACCACGATCTGGACGGTGGGGATCTGATCACGGGGGACCACGGAGTCTTTGGATGCCTTTGGGAAAAGCAAGGCCCACAAATCTTCGCTGGCGTTCTTCTGGAAGCCACGCACCCATTTGCGTAGCTTCTCTCGAGCGTTGTCCCTTGCCTCCGCAGAAGGAGGATCGTCGAACGCCTCGGCCAAACGACTCTTACAGACTGTACAGTTCTGCGGGTCCCAGTATTTCAGGTCGCCTTTCTTGGCGGCGCAGGGGGCGTGGGTCCGGCACGCCTTGTGCCCGTAGAAGTCCGGGCGCTTCACTCCCCAGAAGTTGCTTTCACACTTCATATACTCCTCCTGTAAAAGAAAGAGATCATGAGTACATGGAAGGCATAAGAATGGCTTACATTACTCTAAAATTAAGAAAACTTAATCTAAAGTTTTTTTTTTTTTTTTTCAAAAATTAAAGTAATTCACAAGGTATTATAATGCCTGAGAATAATGAGCGGGAAAGGAAGTAGATAGACACATACTTGTGAATCCCGCCCAGTCGGTTACCGTAACCTTATCAGTAGGCAATTTCTTTTGTGGCCGAGGGTCACAAAACGGAAATCCATATGGATAAGCCGTAGTGGGTAGAAGCTAAGCCTCTAACAGAAATTGCCCGCGAGGTATAGCAGGGACTGAGACCACTCAGATCCCTGGAGTAGAAGGGGAATAGGAGAAACCCCTTATTAGATATAGATTCCGGCAATCGGCTGCACTAAGACACACAGAGTATGCTGGAATATTGTAATGTGCAATCAAACAGCATAGCCACAGATTTAGATGGTAAGACAATACCTATATATAGAAGTGGCTAAGCCATCTGGCTGCAGTATGTTGACTGTCGGCATGTTGTCGGCAGGTATGAGAAGGGGTGCATGTCCCTTAACGTCTCCGGATGGTGCCGGCAGACCGACGGCACGCCGGAGGCCGGAGGCCGGTCCTGCAAGGTGGAAGGCATCAAGACAGACACATTGAGTATCTAAAATATAATACCATCGTGGCGACCGCTGGCACAGCGGCGGGTCGCCGGCAGGAGGCGGCGGCTCCGGCAGCCGAAGGCTGACGGCCTGGTGAGCTTGGATCAATTCATAAGATGGATATGTATATGGTTGTATACCTAGACCGCCGGCAATCAATGCCGGCACGCCGGTGGCCGGCTCCGAAGGTCGGCCAGCTGTTACTAGGTAAAAGGAGGGGTGGGTCGTCGGCTGTATGTCGACGGAAGGCGGCAGCCTCCGGCACACGGAAGGCGGACGTCTTAGAGGGGGGAGGGCATCTCATGAAAGAATGTCACCTGAGGTAATGGCGGTATCGCCGGCAGTAGAGACGGCAAGGGACCGGCACCAGGATAGAAGGAGAGAAAGGTAAGGAGGGATGGAAGGGGTAAGATCTCATACCCCTCCGGCATCCCTCCAGGGAGAGTGCACTCATGATAGGAGTGGATACTCCTAGCATCCGGCGGCAGGGAGCCGGCAGTCGGCCGGGTGCCTGGGGTAACCCAAGGGAGGGTTAGAGGGCACTCAAGAGGGGGGAAACCCCCGCCGGCCGGACCGCTGCCGGCAACCACCCCCATAGAACACTATGAAGGGTACATGTACCAGAACGGCCAGCTCAGCAGGAGAACAAATTAGCCCTACCACTCCACCCAAGGGAGGAGTTGTAGGACTAAGGACAGATGTGTGTAGGCAAGCCTACACCAAAGGGATAGGTGGGGAGGGGGAAGATGAAGGGTCTTTCTGTAGGGGAGACTCTGTATGAGAACGGCCACCAAGGAAGGGAGAACGCTCCCTAACCTATGTTAGGTAGCCCAGAATGAGAATGGTACAGGAGTACCGTCCCAAACTATAATAGGGCAGAGTCAACCCCCAGAGCTTATCCTAGAGAAGGAGGGCTAACTCCTAGGCTAGGCAAGCTTGAAAGACACATCGCAAGTTGCAGGGAGGAAGGAGTAACCCAACCAGGTGCAACTGAGGAAGGGCAGAGCCGTTCCTTATTTCTCGGTCACGACCCTAAGGGAGGGTCATTCCCTTAGGGTAGACAGAGAAGCGATAAATACTCTGTTTGTCGACAAGATTCCCCTATATAGAAAGGGAAGCAAGGCCACACAGAGGGAACGCCCGCAGGCAGGGGGATTAGGGAGCATATAGGGGTTCCTACATTAGGTTAGGGTGGAAAGATACACAATCAACCCGGTCCCCTATATGGTCCCCGAAGGCGAAAACACTTACATCACAGTTAATAATATGTTTAATAATGCCACAATCTTCATAACTTAACCTAGGAACACTGGTAATATCATGCATGAAAACAAGCACTAGGCTATCCAGCCTAGGGGCTAAGCTAGCGATCTAGTATGGGGTCGAACGGCGACCGAGTCTGATGAGCGCTAGAACACTAAATAACTAATAATATTAATTAGTTAAATGACCAGAGAAGGCTGTTCTGGCTAACTAAATAAGGCATGCGATATGAACAGCGACGCCATAAAATGGCGCGTCCGGGAACGGCACAGCTCTGCCACAAAACTCAATATTTTACGAAAAGTAGAAGTTACTTTACGGCTAGAGCTTATTTAAACAATACTGGGACCTGGTACTCAACTTTCCAGAAGAAGGCGAGGCTGAAGGTAGCGACATAACGGCGATGTAAGCAGATGAAAAACGCACTCAAGGAAAATCCGACTAAAGCAAGGAGCTACAGGCAGAAGGATGAGGACGGACGTGACGTCATTTAGCAATGGCGCCCGTTTGTTTACGTTTCGAGTACCAAAAGCAGCCACGGATGAGTGTAACTGTGGAACGGCTCCCCAGTTATTCTCCACCTTTCCATATCGAAGTGTTAACTCTATATGGGATGCAGATAGCTATGTGGCGTTTTAATACATGCGTCCCCTGTTGATATACGATATCCTAGAAGGAAACCTTTAGGGTACTCGCACCAGAAGTTAGAATTCTGTGATAACCTTTAGTTTAATTCTCTGGGAATATCCCTGTAGTTAAATATACCCAAGGAAGCTACTGAAGGAACCTTCCATCAGGACGTCATGGCTTGACCCCAAAAATGCATAATATACCTACTGTCTAATATACACTCACCTAGCAGTATAATATTGTTCCTACACAAATATTTAACCTTTTGATCTGTCTTTGAGACCGGCACGATCTTCTCATCCAGGTGAGTTTATCTTCGTCAGATTACTTTGAGATGTTCCTCTTGTCCAAACAGGACTTCCCTGCCAGGGGGGCAGGAAGCCATGTCATTGCTATGCCACTGGTAGTGACATTTAACGGAGATGTCACGGTCTCTACGGTCACCAGACCATAGGAATATCGTTTGAAGTAGAAGGCACTTGAAATGGGGAAAAACACCGATACACATTCTCTGGTACACTTCCATCAGGACGTCATGGCTTGAGCCCAAAAAACGGATTTTGAGCGAAGTGAAAAATCTATTTTTGGGTGAGATAGCCATGACGTCCTGATGGACCAGCCCTACTGTTCCAGTTCAGCCTGCCAGGCCCCACCCTGCTATACTGTATCGTGGAGGCTGGTAGATCGCTAGATTTCGGAATGAGGACGGACGTGACGTCACACAATATGGCGGACCGCTATGGCTGCCGTTTGTTTACGTCGCGAGGTACCGTAACAGTAACGTAGGAGGATAACTTTGGAACGGCTCCTCAGTTATC
Source organism: Palaemon carinicauda (assembly GCF_036898095.1). Classification (NCBI taxonomy): domain Eukaryota; kingdom Metazoa; phylum Arthropoda; class Malacostraca; order Decapoda; family Palaemonidae; genus Palaemon; species Palaemon carinicauda. Next base: position 35,810,752 of record NC_090755.1, on the reverse strand, counting down.
TCGCCACCTTTCCCCCTCGAAGCGTAAACGCTGTGTGGGGTGCAGATAGCCATGTGGCGTGTCAAAGCATACGTCCCCTGTTGATATACGATATCCTAAAGGGAAACCTTTAGGGTACTTGCGCCAGAAGTTAGAATTCTGTGATAACCTTTGGTTTAATTCTCTGGGAATATCCACTGTAGACATATATACCCTCAGGAAGCTACTAAAGGAACCTTCCATCAGGACGTCATGGCTTGAGCCCAAAAATAGATTTTTCGCTTCGCTCAAAATCTGTTTTTCCATACCTCTGCCAAAATATGCAAATAAACAAAAATGGTAATAATTGTAATAAACCATAAAATTATATTATACCACAGGACAATCTTCATCTGACCATTAAACCTCTCAGCCTATTTTATCATCTACTCTGTGCTAACTCCTGAAGTGTACTTATGAAATTCTCTTTATTAAAAATCTGTCTTTTAAAAAGTTCTTTGGAATCCAGGCATATTTCAACAAAACTCTTTCTAGTTAGCATTTGCTCTAGAAATCTGGTATCTATCAACCACCTTTCTATGTATTATTCCATATGACCTACCAACTCCTACATTCAAATCACCTAGCACCCTTTCCTATCCTACAAACGTAGCCAGACACACTTTCTCCTCACCCGATTCTCTTCAAAGACCAAACAGAGTTACTATCAAAACAAACCATTTCTGATAATTTTGGAACTAATTCTGTTCCCAAAGTGTTATGGCTTCATAATGACAACCCTTTTTAGGGGAGCTTTAAGGAAAAACGTCTGTGGGTATTACTTAAGCTCTTAGGTAACCGAGAGAGAGAGAGAGAGAGAGAGAGAGAGAGAGAGAGAGAGAGAGAGAGAGAGAGAGAGAGAGAGAGAGCATGTTACAAGAGTTCTTTTTAACATTTTGAGATTTGAGTAACTTTTATGAATAAAGAGTCCGACACCCCCACCAGACCTACCTTCTCTCAGTATGTGAAAGAAGGTGTGCGTGGGGGATGTCATCTCAGTGATCTTTGCCTTGTCCAAGTTACTTAACTATGTTTCAGATAATGCTAGTATGTCCAAATATTTCTCGTTTATCAATTCTCGAATTTGAATAGTCTTATTGCCTACAAATTGTATATTTACATAGCCACAGTTTATGACATCCCTAGTAACTATGATCAGTATTTTCTGCTAGTCTTTTCAATTCCAAGTCATAAGCTTTGCAGTTCTAGAATTTACTATGTGGTCACTTGGTTTGTTTAACTTTGTGCAGTTAATACACTTTGACACTTGTGAATTACACTCGTTGGTGGAATATTTTCCTGAACATTTGCCGCAGGCTTTCTCATCATTCTAAGACTTGCAATCTTTTTCAAGATGTCCATACCTATGACAGTGGTAGCAGGTGATCACAAGGTACCTATCACGCATGTTATAAGTACCCCATCGTATCGTAATGAAACGTAGGTAGACACAGCTCTTAGGTTAGATTAGGTGGGGAGCCTTAGGTTAGGAAGTGTTTTGGGTTTGTTCCTCTTTTAAAATGTAGTTTTGTCATAACTTTTGGAATTTTAAAACTGAAAATTTGAAAAATATACATTTCCCCAATAATTTGTATCAGAATACTTCAATGTATTTATACATATACCAGGAACACTTCTTATTTTCTTCACTAGGCAAATTGTGTGATTGTAAATATTTATCAGATTCAGTATTGAAAAACAAAGGCAAAATTGTCAACAAATCTGGTAGGAGTAATTTATATAATTTCAAAAATAATTTAACTGTTGAGCATGGTAAATAAATATGTATCTGCGAGTAACATATGACATCAAATTGATATGCATCTGCAACTATTGTACGGCATCAGTAACATGCCTCAATTCTTAGTTAAACCAAGGTATGAAGCAATATTATTAGTTGTCTATACAATGGAAGCCTTAACATTTAAAATAAAAAAAAGTTTCCTTTTGGAAAAGTTTACATCAGTACAGTATTCTGTACTTCAAAACTGTTAAAATTCACTAAATTATAGTATATAACTTTCAAAGGGTTCTAGTGACCTGGTGGTAGCGTTCTTGCCTGGTGATTGCCAGATTGTGGCTTAAGTTCCGCTCAAACTCGTTAGTTCCTTTGTTCGCTGGAACCTCATCATTTTTGTGAACGAAGCATGGGGATTTGGGGGAGCCAATAGGTCTATCTGTTAAGTCATCAGCAGCCATTGTCTGGCCCTCCTTGATCCTAGGTTGGGCGGAGAGTAGGCTTGGGTGCTGATCATATGTAATATGGTCAGTCTATAGGGAATTGTCCTGCTTGCAAGGGACATGTCAGTGTTATTGCTTCTGCCATTCATGAGCAGCCTTTAAACCTTTAATTGGTTATGGTTGACAGTGTTTAATAAGTACTTTACATAAGATTATTTGAATATGCAGTTAACTTCTTACCAAATAAAAAAGGCTTGTCAATCACATTTCTATAACTGACATACAATAAACTTTACTTTTCAAGCAGGAACCAGAGGTTTCTTCCATCTACAAAAAACAAAATGATAAAAGTAAATTTATGAGTAAACCCTTTTGGATCAGTTTTTCTCTGTATTGGGTACCTTCTACAGTGGTTGCTTAATAATGCTCGGTTTCTAATTCTCACTTAAAATTATAATTTTGTTTGCCTTTTCACTAAGTTTAGTAAATATAGTGGTGAAAGGATTAGCTTCAAGTTTACTTGTGATTATTCTATTATTTTTTTTTTAAATCTTGAAGTAATTTTTATATTAGGTTTACTAAAAAAAATGATTTCTTAAGATCTTTTATTAGAGCATTGAAATAGTACAGTACACTATCTATTGTGCTTTCATAAATGCCTCTTAGTATACAGTACAAAGACTACATATATATACATATAAAATAACCTGCAAAAAAAATATATCATAGATAAACTGCCACAAAGAAATTAATACTTACCTCGCTATAGATGACATCCATCATGCTTAGAATAAAGGCAGCTGTTTTCAAAAAATGTAAAATTTATTTTGAAACTCATAATGCATTAGCATTGCACAAAAAACTTATTCAAATTTCAAAAGGAGGGCATTTTATGATTGGAAAAAAAGGCAGCATAGCGTATTTATAAAGTCTCAGAGCGCAAGTAATCTGTGAATTAAAAATACAAATTAGAACTAATTAAACTTGTCTGTTTTAAGCACATTTGTTCACCTACAGTTATGTAACTACGTAACTACAATTGATTTAAAGCAACCTACAGTATGCTTCTTTACAAAGCTATTCACCATCTAGATCCATTTCGGAGTCTCTTCCAATGAATCACCCCCAAAGTGTTTCAAATGAAAAACACAAGTAACACCTAATGTTCACCATAGCATATGTATTTAGAATTAATTTGGGGAATTCCTAACTAATTTGAAATAACTTTTTGTTATACAGAACTAATAATTTGAAATATCTATACTCAACTTTTTAAAATAACATGAAAAAAATTTTTGTCAAAAGAATTTTCATAATTATCAAAACAAACATACATGTATATGAATTTCCGAATAACAATATTCCATCAAAAGACTTTTTACTTTTAGTCTAATTTCCATTTAAGTATTAACAACATATGAACTATAAATAAAACAGTAAAGAAGATGCAAAATACCTATGCACAAGTAACTTTTTACCTGAATGTTAAGTTAGTGTGAAATGTCTTCCGAAAAATGCAACTTAAGGATGCACTAAAATTAATAGTAAATTAGGTATATACCACTAAGTGTTTTTATTTTACGTCAGTACCTATTTGACCAACGAATAATAAATGACTCGATACTTTACTAAACTTTGGCTTGCATCAATTTTAGATAATTTCTTGTCTATATCTTCAATAATAGTTTTATTGAATGAAATGCCACTATTACTTTTTTCTTTTGTCCATTCACCTGAACCTATACATAGTACTGTATATGGCATAAAAATGCTTGAGACCAAAAAAAAAAAGAAAAAAAAAGGAAGAAAATAATTTTTAATGAGAGAAATTACTATACATCAGTTATATTCCTAATATTCTAGAAAATAAGACATATAAGGAGTAGATCTTCACATTTCAATAAAAATTCATATTAAATACAAGAACTCCTTTTAGTTCTTAAAATTGTACAGAACTTGTATATTACTGAAAGTATTTTCTTTAAAACTGGCCTCTACCTCAATAAAACCTAAGCAAAAAATTAAAAAGGATATTCCAAACAAACCAACAAAATTCATCAAATTCTACAAATATTTACATCTACGCAACATGTCTACTATTCCATAAAGAGTAATATGTTTAAACAATAAGGACTCTTACCCACAGATGTTGAAATATAATGTAATAAATGTTTAAAATAGAGGGGTATAGGAGCTTTACAGAATCATCTATTTCAAGATAAGTTTACATAAAAGCTACTGTATTGGGTTAACAAATTTTTTGACAAGACCAATGAGGTAGTGCCAGTAAACGTTAAAAGTGATGAATGAACAAAATCCCACCAACTATGCTGCTTGGTACACGTCAAAAGATTTTGTACAAAAACATCCAGATAACAAATATATTGTAAAGAAATAGAAATATGAACCAAGTAAAATTTTTGTCATAAATATGGACACAGTTGCTGAAAAAAATTAGGGACAGAAATTGTGATGTACTTGAAATTCTCTAGACTTCTTCATATTGAAATTGCACTACTTTAGTAACAAGTCAATGAAGTTACAAAAGTTCAAAAAGATGTTTAAATTCAACTTAGTAGGAGATTCAATCAAAACAATGTTTAAAACTTAGATAAGCAATCCAATAAATCCTGAAAAACAAAATATTTAACGGAATCGATTAAGGAATTCACTGATATGAAGTTCACTGGGAGTTCTGTCAGGTATGTCATTGTCTTCCTCCTCTTCAGGATATGTCTGCTGAATATTTCTCTGGCGCATCATGTGTGGCCCTGGCTGACCCCAATCACTGTCAGGGCCACCTCTAAGTGTTTGATTTTCTAAATGCGGAGGTCCACCTCTGATTCTCATGCTATTAATGTCGATTTCCAGTTCATTTTTCTCTATATTCCTTCTAAACACGTTCCTCAAATCTCGCCTTTCATTATCAAATTCATCATCTTCCCTCTTCCAAGGATGGTCAACTTGGTAAGGCTCATTCCTCTCATATTGACTAGCATTTTGAATGTCATACTCTCTGTCACCATGAAAATCTCTTTGGCAAGAATCCTGATGACCACCAAAATGCTTCATTCTTTCAAAATTATCTTTATTAAAATTCCTGCTTTCCATATCAAAGTCATGAGCCTCTTCATAACCTTGCCTCTGGCCAAAAGACATGTCTCCCATATTAAGTCTCCTTTCTTCCATTGAACCTCTTTCATAGTGTTGGTTTGAATATTGCCTGTTACCTCTAATAAATCTTTCCTCCATCTGATTGAATTCAATATTTTGGTTTGAATACTGTCGGCTTCCCATAGTAAATCTTTCATCCATCGGACTACTTTCACGCTCACTATTTTGATCTGAAAACTGTCGTTCACCTCTACCAAATCTTTCACCCCTGTGACCAAATTCATTATTCTGATCGTAAAACTGTTGCTCATTTCTTCCAAAACTTTCATGCATCTGATTATGTTCATTGTTTGGATTTGGAAAGTCTCTTTCATCCCTAGAAAATCTTTCACCCATTTGCCTATGTTCATTGCTTTGATTTGAAAACTGATGGTCACTTCTACTAAACCCACTGCTTTCTTCAGTTTCATTTTGCAGATTTTTATTTAGTTTTGAAGTTTGGAATCTTGTATCTTGCAAAAGATAATCTAATCTTTGGTTCATGAAGTCGATAGTGCTTTCATCAGTTTCCTTATGATTCCAAGGCTGAACACAACTCCCAGGATCTCTCTGCAATTCATTATACTCATCAATTGAATTTTGATTGCCGTGGCTATCTTGTCCTTGTGCTAAATAATTAAAGCGTTGGAACGCAGACGGATCCCTACCAGAGGAGTCACTTGCATGGTAACCTTGGTAGCCCCCAGGGAATGGTGATTCCTTATTACCTTGTGTGAATGAGGGATTGCTTTGAATTGAACTTCTAGTATGGAAAGATGAACCATCATTTTCATTTATAGGTTTTTTAGGCAAAAATGAAGTGACTTCCACCCCAGATGAAGATGCCAGGACTTTGTTACTGTTATCTTTCACAGATAATGAAGGACTGCAATTATTTGAAGATGATGATGGTCCCAGAGCTGACATGCATGTCCTGTCCATTAATGAAGAATCAATAGGATAAGTTTCATCATTTTTCTCTCTTGATGGTAGAAGGCTATTATCAAGAAAAGATTCTGGCGTTTGACGTCTCTCTGAAGTATTAGTTAGCGAATCCATATGTGCATCTTTCAAGCTCATCTGAAAATGAAGCCTGGATACTTCTCTGTATATTTCATTTATATCTTGGGGTGTTGGATTTATAATACCTTCATATGCAAATGCATTTTTAATGAATTCTATGATGGCCTCAGTACCTCTTTCATGTGTGGCACGAGCAATCTTATTAACATCTAAGCCTCTTACAAGGTTTGATGCCTCTTCTGTTAACTTTACCTGGTTTTCCTTGTTCATCTCTCTACCAGATACTGTAGAATCCTCATTACGTTTTTTAATACTAGATATTGCATTATCTGTTGCAGCAATTGCAATTTCTTGTAACTTTAATGCAGTAAATTCTTTTAATTTCTTAGTTTCCTCACAAACTTTAATCAGCTTGTTCCTAAAAGGTCCTCTGTGTGCTGTTTTTGCAATGGACTCAAGCCTTTTGTATGACATTTCTATCAACAAAGCATTGTCATTTTCAGTAAGAATACTAACAGCATCCTTTGAGTTAACCCCTGATCTACTTATTCTATCAATTACTATCTCTAGTGCTGGCTTAAGAACTCCTAGATGATTCAAGACTTCTCCAATAAGGTTCAAAGCATTACCGATTGAGAAATCTTGATCTGTACCATCATATGACATACCTTTTTTAGAACTCTCTTGTTCAATGGATGATCTCCCAGACCTTCTTGAATGATCTCTTCTTGAAGGAGAAGACCTATCGCTATTTTGTCTTGAAGAAGGAGATTTTCTTTCGACACTACCAGATTTCTCTTTTGGCTTTAATCTAAAACCATAATCATTTTCTCTCTTAGATGACTTTCTGCTACTATCACTTTCATCTCTTGAGTCACTCGTTTTTCGTTTATTTGATGATCTTGAATCTTTATCTTCTGGTTCCATTTTCAACTGTTTTTTCAGTATATCAACTTTTTCTTTCCAAGCAATTTCTTGCATACCAGTGACAATAACTTTCCAAAATTCTTGCCACCTTTGCTCCTTATGTTTGCTATCAAGTTTACCAGGATATTGTTTTTCATATCTCTCACTAAATATTTTGTGTTTATTTTCAAATTCTGGATGGACTTCGGGGACATCAAAGAATAATTTAGTTTCTTTGGCATGCTCTTCCTTCATTTCTAGTTCAGCTTCAATAAAACTCTTCTTAGTTTCATACCTGTAACAAAATAAATTTCCCACATTACACGCTAGAAAAATGTAAAACACAGTGAATCTTACTTAGAAACACAATAACATATATCTGCTATAAAACAATCCTTTTTCAGGACCTCTGTCACTAGAATTTTTTAAAAATTCCACCCAGTAAATTTGACCTTCCTCTATGTTATACAAGAATGTTCTGCTGACCTCTTAATAATCATTTCCAAAGTGTTCCAACTTTTGCCTTTAAAAGTAAATGGAATGTAACATTCCTTAATCCTTTAAAAGTAAATGGAATGTAACATTCCTTAATCTTAATTTAGAAAAAAATATATACTACAGTATGTTACTTTATCAGGACCATTTCCACTTACAAAAAAAAATTACTTTCTCTGTGTCTCATGGAAACCAAATTCTAACATGACATTAGTGATATTTAAAGATTTCTATATTCTCTCTTTCTAACAAAGTAAAAGTTGAAGGAATTTAGTGGTTCTTATTCTATCAAAAGCTTAAATTATTATCATATAGATGAAAGTATGTTATTTCAGGTTGAAAAATAATGAGGTTAGCATTTATATAAAATTTCTGTTAATTTGATTCTCTCTTTTGCTTTTGGCTTTTCCCATTAAGGGGTTACCACAATAGATCATCATTAGAAAAAATAAAGATAATCTGCTGCTACTGAAGGAACCTTCCATCAGGACGACATGGCTTGAGCCCTATATATATATATATATATATATGTATATATATATATATATATATATATATATATATATATATATATATATATATATATATATATATATATTATTTATATATATATATATATATATATATATATATATATATATATATATATATATATATATATATATATATATATATATATATATATATATATATATATATATATATATATATATATATATTATATATATATATATATATATATATATATATATATATATATATATATATACATATACATATATATATATATATATATATATATATATATATATATATATATATATATATATATATATATATATATATATATATATATATATATATATATATATATATATATATATATATATATATATATATATATATATATATATATATATATATATATCAGTTTATTAAGATCAGTGCTACTGTATGGACAGGAGTCATAGCATAACAATGAAACAATCAACACATTTAGTAGATTTGAAAAAAAGCCCTCAAAAGATTTTTGGGGGTTAAATGGCAGGACAGGATTAGAAATGAAACTATGAGAGAGATTACTAGAGTGCCATATGTGGATGAGATCATCGTGAGGGGTAGATGGAGATGGTTTGGGCATCCTTTTCACACTGCCCAAAAGAGATTAGTTCACCAAACATTTAACTATGCTCCACAAGGCACTAGAAGAGGTGGAAGACCAAGGACTACATGGCTCAGGACTATGAAATATGAAGTCGGAGTTGATGGATAGAAAAGTACTAATTACAAGCTCAAGATAAAGACGACTGGCGAAATCCAACCGAGGCCCTTTGTACCAATAAGCGTAGGTGGAGATGATGATGATGATGATGATTGTATTAATTTATACTTTCCTTTGCACATAATTCTAATATTTTAGAAAGATGTACTTAAACATAGATGGCAAGTCTTCTTGATTATAAAGGAAATAATGACATTTTCTCATCAGGCTTTTGCTTTGCTACAGTTTATGTAGTTAATTTTTGCTATACTGAAAAAGAAATTCATCCAATTCTTGGTTTAGAGTATTATTTCAGGCATAACCCAGCCTTTCCAAACCCATTCCTAACTCCTTAAGTGGCAGTCAGGGGTTTTAATGTACTTTTTAGTCAAGTACAACGTAATGATATACGGTATTTACCAGATCCGAGTTATCGTCATAGGGCCTCAAATTCTGTGTTTACTATGCCCTTCATCAGAGATAATATCAGCCTCCCACTTTTCTGACTAGAATTAGCGAAGCATAAACTGAGATGGTAATCTGGATCCATATATGTCACCTCTTGATAACTTATACAGTACCTTAAATGCCGAAATGTTAGCTGGATAATTTAGTACTCCTCTTGTGAAATAAGAACCCTCCCCATATCATTCCAACAGTCTGCCATGGTTCAAAAGGTGTTAAAACAAGTTTGGATTTGTTTGAACTGCAGGGTGATATCAATAGCTCCTTTCTGACCATAAAATTAATAGTTCATAGATCTGTAGAAAGCCAATATGCACAACCAACCTCTCTCAAAAGTGATTCATCTAAAACCATCGATGCTACACCTGATTTAATGGAGACTATACACTGTATCCTAAGAAACAAATTGTTTCTGAAACTCCCTAGATTTTCTATTAAAGGCTCTAAAGACAATCCACCAATATTTCCATTGAAAGACAATGTAATTTTTAATTTGACTGGTGCAAAGCTACTAGTTCTGTCAATGATTATGCTTAGCTTTGATATTGTTAAATTTTAATTACAAACATTCAATTTCCGCCATTTTGGGATTGAAACCTATAGGTAATTCTATTGTTGTATTTTATTGTTAAGTATTGTAAGGCCTTAAGAATAGGCAATTTTTCTACAATATGGTTGTGCATTTATGGTACTTAAAAGGTATATTTACCTTTATACAAATATACTTCAATTTAGTATTATTATTACTTGCTAGGCTACAACTATAGTTGGAAAAGCAGGATGCTATAATCCCAAGAGCCCCACCAGGAAAAATAGCCCAGGGAGGAAAGGAAACAAAGGAAAATAAAATATTTCAAGAACAGTAACATTTAAATAAATATTTCCTACATAGATTATAAAAACTTTTAACAAAACAAGAAGAAAAGAAATGAGATAAAATGGTGTATCCGAGTGTACCCTAAAGCAAGAGAACTTTAACCAAAGACAGTGGAAGACCATGGTACAGAGGCTATGGCACTACCCAAGACTAGAGAAAAATGGTTTGATTTTGGAGTTTCCTTCTCCTAGAAGAGCTGCTTACCATAGCTGAAGAGTCTTCCCTACCCTTACCCAGAGGAAAGTGGCCACTGAACAATTACAGTGCAGTAGCTAACCCCTAGGGTGAAGAAGACTTATTTCATAATCTTAGTGTTGTCAGGTGTACGAGGACAGAGGAGAATATGTAAAGAATAGGCCAGAATATTCAGTGTATGTGTAGGCAAAGGGAAAATGAACAGTAACCAGAGAAAACGGTCCAATGTAGTACTGTCTGGCCAGTCAAAGGACCTCATAACTCTCTAGTGGTAGTATCGTATACCGGTAATTGGTTCCAGGAGAGGAGACTTAAGTTGAAAATGGATGTAAGTCAAGTTTATTAGTCACTAGGCTAAACCACAAATAACTATTCCGTTCTGTATTTTATTGATATATGCAATTTTAATAATTCATGGTTAATAAGAATCTTTTTAAGATCACAAAAAAAAAAAAAAAAAAAATGTACATCCATACTTGTAAACAAGATGTTTACAATTTAGCATGTTTGCAGTAAATTACGGGCTGTTCATTTGGGAATGAGGTTTGCTCTGAAATAGTATAAAATAGAAAGATTTTGTAGGGTTAAATTACAGATTAAGTTGTTAATTATTTTGCGATAGTAGACTATAAAATCAACTTAGTTGTTACATTTATTAACATTTACATTCAATATCTTTGTTTACATCGCATATGTAGATGGCTGCAGATTGTCCGCGGCAACAGCTGATTCGTCTGTCGTTGTTGTTCGATGCGCATTTTAATAAGAAACTGGTCGAGAGTTCGTTGAACTGTGCTCTTCTTTTCTTCAACGATTACATGATAGGGAGCTAAACCTTATCAACACTACTCTACTAACTATATGTGAACATAATCGTGATGCTGCCGTGACCCTGAAAACATCTGACACAAGACTGAATAAAAAAATTGGTACATACATATACCAAAGGCACTTCCCCCAATTTTGGGGGGTAGCCGACAACAACAAGAAACAAAACAAAAAAGGGGACCTCTACTCTCTACGTTCCTCCAGCCTAACCAGGGACTCAGCCGAGTTCAGCTGGTACTGCTAGGGTGCCACAGCCCAACCTCCCACATTTCCACCACAGATGAAGCTTCATACTGCTGAGTCCCCTACTGCTGCTACCTCCGCGGTCATCTAAGGCACCGGAGGAAGCAGCAGGGCCTACCGGAACTGCGTCACAATCGCTCGCCATTCATTCCTATTTCTAGCACGCTCTCTTGCCTCTCTCACATCTATCCTCCTATCACCCAGAGCTTTCTTCACACCATCCATCCACCCAAACCTTGGCCTTCCTCTTGTACTTCTCCCATCAACTCTTGCATTCATCACCTTCTTTAGCAGACAGCCATTTTCCATTCTCTCAACATGGCCAAACCACCTCAACACATTCATATCCACTCTAGCCGCTAACTTATTTCTTACACCCGTTCTCACCCTCACTATTTCGTTCCTAACCCTATCTACTCGAGATACACCAGCCATACTCCTCAGACACTTCATCTCAAACACATTCAATTTCTGTCTCTCCATTACTTTCATTCCCCACAACTCCGATCCATACATCACAGTTGGTACAATCACTTTCTCATATAGAACTCTCTTTACATTCATGCCCAACCCTCTATTTTTTACTACTCCCTTAACTGCCCCCAACACTTTGCAACCTTCATTCACTCTCTGACGTACATCTGCTTCCACTCCACCATTTGCTGCAACAACAGACCCCAAGTACTTAAACTGATCCACCTCCTCGAGTAACTCTCCATTCAACATGACATTCAACCTTGCACCACCTTCCCTTCTCGTACATCTCATAACCTTACTCTTACCCACATTAACTCTCAACTTCCTTCTCTCACACACCCTTCCAAATTCTGTCACTAGTCGGTCAAGCTTCTCTTCTGTGTCTGCTACCAGTACAGTATCATCCGCAAACAACAACTGATTTACCTCCCATTCATGATCATTCTCGCCTACCAGTTTTAATCCTCGTCCAAGCACTCGAGCATTCACCTCTCTCACCACTCCATCAACATACAAGTTAAACAACCACGGCGACATCACACATCCCTGTCTCAGCCCCACTCTCACCGGAAACCAATCGCTCACTTCATTTCCTATTCTAACATATGCTTTACTACCTTTGTATAAACTTTTCACTGCTTGCAACAACCTTCCACCAACTCCATATAACCTCATCACATTCCACATTGCTTCCCTATCAACTCTATCATATGCTTTCTCCAGATCCATAAAAGCAACATACACCTCCTTACCTTTTGCTAAATATTTCTCGCATATCTGCCTAACTGTAAAAATCTGATTCATACAACCCCTACCTCTTCTAAAACCACCCTGTACTTCCAAGATTGCATTCTCTGTTTTATCCTTAATCCTATTAATCAGTACTCTACCATACACTTTTCCAACTACACTCATCAGACTAATACCTCTTGAATTACAACACTCATGCACATCTCCCTTACCCTTATATAGTGGTACAATACATGCACAGACCCAATCTACTGGTACCATTGACAACACAAAACACACATTAAACAATCTCACCAACCATTCAAGTACAGTCACACCCCCTTCCTTCAACATCTCAGCTTTCACACCATCCATACCAGATGCTTTTCCTACTCTCGTTTCATCTAGTGCTCTCCTCACTTCCTCTATTGTAATCTCTCTCTCATTCTCATCTCCCATCACTGGCACCTCAACACCTGGAACAGCAATTATATCTGCCTCCCTATCATCCTCAACATTCAGCAAACTTTCAAAATATTCCGCCCACCTTTTCCTTGCCTCCTCTCCTTTTAACAACCTTCCATTTCCATCTTTCACTATCTCTTCAATTCTTGTGCCGGCCTTTCTTACTCTCTTCACTTCTTTCCAAAACTTCTTCTTATTCTCTTCATATGACTGACCCAGTCCCTGACCCCACCTCAGGTCAGCTGCCCTCTTTGCCTCACGTACCTTGCGCTTTACTTCCACCTTTTGCTCTCTATATTTTTCATACTTCTCTATACTATTACTCTGCAGCCATTCTTCAAAAGCTCTCTTTTTCTCTTCCACTTTTACCTTCACTCCTTCATTCCACCATTCACTGCCCTTCCTCATGCTGCCTCCAACAACCTTCTTGCCACATACATCACTTGCAATCCCAACAAAATTTTCTTTTGCTAACTTCCACTCCTCCTCTAAATTACCAGTTTCTCTTACTCTCACCTCGTCATATGCCATTTTCAACCTTTCCTGATATTTACTTTTTACCCCCGGTTTTATTAGCTCTTCAACCCTCACTACCTCCCTTTTACATCCACCTACTCTATTCCCCCACTCTTTTGCTACAACTAATTTTCCTTCCACCAAAAAATTATCAGACATACCGTTAGCCATACCCCTAAACACGTGCACGTCTTTCAATCTTCCAAACATTCTTTTTTTTTCCAAACATTGTTTGGAAAAAAATTGGTAATTGCTGCTATTAAAATACATCTTGAATTGATAATAGAAAAGTACAAATATCATCATATGAAGTTCAGATAACATCGAAAACCCGGATTATTGTAGACATCTTTCAGTACATATAAGTTATGTTGTCGGCTAAAGCTACAGATCAGCTGACGAAATTTAACGTTTAAATCCCAGTCTACTATCAAACATAGATTTAAGCAAAATAAAAGTTCATATTAGAGAGAGAGACGTATTGATATGATAAGTAATAATAGCTATAAACAAAATGTATAAAAACTGACATTTCATAACAAATTGGTGCTGATGTAATTTGCGTAGTAATTTATATTAAATGAGCTAAAAAATATTCTTTGATATTCGCGATAGTCTTGAGATCAGATGATCACGACCATGAATAAAAAATATAATTCTTGATTGTTAAGTCGCACTTGAAATTAAGAAAATAATATACATAAATGCATATTCATATGGTTTTATTTGCTTTTATCCTTATTTATTGTACAATAATATGATTTTATGTGTTGTTAATGTTTCAAATGGTAGATAGTTGAACTATCATAGAAAATGTCACTGTTAAGCTCTTAAAGACTGCTAACTAATATAAAAACAGTTACAGTTGTTTTCATAGTTCATTCTCCAAGATCTATGTTAATAATGTGAATGTTTACGATAAATATAAGTATTCTAAAATGATTTTATAAACTGTAATTCTTATTTATAGGTAGTTATATTTAGTAACATGTTTTGTGTGCTTTTAATGCATTTCCAGTGATATTATGACTTTAATACTTGTGGCGGACAGATGGAAAGTCAAACAAAGTGACTCAAAACTGGATTTTTATTTTTCCATGTATTATTTTTAACCACCAACGTAAATTTGAAACGGACTTAACTCGAAACGACGGAAGTCGAGGTATACCCGTTTACTTATATTTTATATACTGTAATTAACTTTTAGTATCTATTTTATGTATTACTTCCAAATTTTGAAGACCTGAAATATTTCTCCTAAAGATCTCACGGTTACAACCCTTTGGCGTTAGTCACAACTAAACAAAGTAGGCCTCAAGTCCAATCTTTTGAAGTAACCTTCGAGGAATACGATGATTTTGTCCCTTTCGTCTTTCTTCAAAGGCAAAACAGGATTTTGAAGCTAAGAGTTTGCCTCAATATTTTCACATACCTTTTTCACAAACGAATGACGCATTTCAGAACAAATAGGTTTAATTGTACAGTAAAAGTCATTCAGTTATATTTGGACCAATTTCAGTTACTAGAGGAAGCGTCCATATTGTGTTTTGTGGGATTAAGTTCCCTAATCATCCTATGATAAATAATACAATAGCATTCATAATTTGAAGTATGGTCACAGTAGCTCACAAAGAATTAAACATAAATCTAATGAGGCTTGAAAGTGAAGGTACTGCACATGATTTAAGTAGGCCCTCTGCTTATCTTAATTTTTTAAAACTTTTCTTTGGAAAGAGTTTTAGCAACAGCTCACCGGCATACTAAGTAGCGTTTCATTATACAGCATCTTCAAGAATCCTGATTTGCTTATGAAAATTGCTAGGCTCTGTGCCCCATTGTGGCTACAAGGCCATGGTCTAATTAATTTTGAGTTTAATTGATTTTTAACCCCCTATCTACACATATGTGGGGATTTAATTTACAAATTGATTTGGTTATCAATCGAAGTATCTATTTGGTAAAGATATAAATCTTAGACTGCTAAAGTCCAATTTTAAAAAGCTTATTTTGCTCTTAATTCCCCTGTGCACTTGTACTTTGATGTATTTTCTTAAACAATCTAATGGATTTGTCCTTGGATCACACCCCACATGTCCATCAAGTTTCATTGAAGTTGGTTCAGAAGTTTTTGGGTAGGCTAATGTTGTTCACACACAAAAACTAGACTAATATAATATTTGCCATCTACTTAACATTGCAATTATTTTCAGTACTGCTGCGTACATATACTTCGAGGTACTTTATCAAAAATGTTACAATTTCATCTTTGGGTCACACCCAACATGACTAATAAGTCTGGTCCAAATTGATACTTTAGTTTTGTGTAAAGTTGCTCACAAGCAAACAAACAAATAGACAGGGGTGAATACATAACCTTCACAAAACCTTTGATTTTGGCGAAGGCAAGCAATCTGGAGTCCTGCATTTCAAACAGTATTTTGATATGGTTTGTTAAAAATAATTTAGACCAAGTTAATTGAAATTAACGATGTTATATCATTTTTAACTAAATTCCTCCGAAATGCCTCGTGTTGGTATCAAGAGGATAGGTATAATTTTGACTTCAAAACCGGGGAAACAAAGATAATACATCAGTTACTGCTTAAGATTACAAAGCTAATTAATTACATTTACAAAGTGCATTTGCTTATTGAAAGGAAGAAAATGGGAAAATTTTAAAATCTTAAAAATTCTAAGGGGAAAGGTCAAATAAACCGAGCTTCTGGAGAAGCAGCAGCATGAATGTCAAGTGAGTAGAAAAAAAAGAAATTTTATCAAAATTCAGTTTCTTAAAAAAATTGGGATTTTCTTTTAACAAATAAAAATGTTATAGAAAATCATTTCTTTAACAAATAAAAAAACCTTTAAACCTTACTCTCTTGGTTAGTAGGTAAAAGGAAGTGTTAAGTTAAAAATAGTGATGTGCGCTGAAGCGGTAAAACTAATTTTTTTTAGTAAAAGACAAAAGGAAAAACTCATTTAAAACTTCATGCATTAAATTTGTCTACACAAAACTATCATTAAATAAAAATAATATAAACAAAATAAAGATGGAAATACAGTACTGAATAGAAGGGAATAAGGACAATAAGGAATATGAATAATACTGTACAGTATAAGGAAGGTATTAAGGGTATAAGGAATAAATAGACTAAAAAGAAGAATGAAAATGTGTGAAAAACAGAAATGAAAAGGAAATAGTAATGAGGGAAGAATTGGAAAACATTTAAGCCTTTTGGCCAACATTCCCTTTACTTGAAACACACTAGAAGACATGACTTTACACTAGAAGACATGACTTTACACTAGAAGACATGACTTTATAAGTCTTCTCTACTGAGTGGTGATCTAATGGTGTGTGGTTTTAACATTTTTCCTAGTTCGGTGACCCAACTGAGTCTATTTTCTCAAAACGTTTTTACAATAACAACTTGATAAGTTGTGCATAAGTGAAGCTGTAGATGATAATATGCAGATATAGAGGAAGAACTGCATGTATCTAATAATTCTAATAAAATCTATATTAGTGACAATGAGTGTCCTTTTTTTAATAAATTTTTCAACTGTTACATTCATTCTATCAATAATTATACTTTTCTAATATCTATATACAGTGAACCCTCGTTTATCGCGGTAGATAGGTTCCAGACCCGGCCGCGATAGGTGAAAATCCGCGAAGTAGTGACACCATATTTACCTATTTATTTCAACATGTATATTCAGACTTTTAAAACCTTCCCTTGTACGTAGTACTGTTAACAAACTACCCTTTAATGTACAGAACACTTAATGCATGTACTAACGTACCCTAAACTAAAACAGGCACAAATATTAAAGGCGACTTTATATCATGCGTTTCCTAAACACGCCAAAAAGCACGATGAAAAAATGGCAACCAATGTTTTGTTTACGTTTATCTCTGATTATTATGAAGAAACAAACGCATTTACACATTTGTGTATAGGTTAGTTTTTGCATCGATTATATTGATTATTCAGTACAGTATGTTGATTTGGTTATTACTAATGTTTTACTTCATTTTTCTTAGGACTTCCAAATGAAATGTTTTTCTTTATGACGCCGCCTGAAACGACGGCGTCATAAAGTACGCTCTGTAAACAAACTAAGGAATTTAATGCGCATGATGAAAGTGATAAATAATGATATTACAGTAAAAGCTTTTATAAAATATGTTATTACAAATATTATTTACCGTATCTATATAAAATCATACATACGTAGCAAAGCAGGAAAACAATCTACGAGAGAGAGAGAGAGAGAGAGAGAGAGAGAGAGAGAGAGAGTTGTTTTACATACGTAAATGTAAATTTTAAACAAAAAAAAAATTGCCCCATTTCATATAAAATAGATTACAAATATTTTACTTTATTATATTACAGTAGTCTGTAAAATACTGTAAAGTTCAGTACAGTATGTTGTTGTTATAGTCGTGGCGATGAAATTCTCACGAAAAAAAACACGCCATTTGATTACAACAGCTGATTCATCTCTCTCTCTCTCTCTCTCTCTCTCTCTCTCTCTCTCTCTTCGTGTTATACAATACTTACATTTAGATGAAGAAACTAAAATTAGGTTTCTTGGTGTCAATTAAATACGAAACGAAAAAATTATGCCGAGTCTACTTCCATTTCAATCATAGCTAAAAATACGGCATCCGATTTCATCAGCAAACCACTATTTTTTGGGAAATATCATTTTATTCTAGAAAATTGCCACTCTTTAAATAGTTAATTGCACATTAAGAAAGCGTGTTCTTTTGTTTTTAAATTTCGGGTGTGTTTTAAAAATCGAGTATTGTTGACTTCTTTTTGTTTTACTTTTGGCTGTGATTAGATCAGCTGTCATCTAGCTGCCGCTCTTGAGTGTGTACGAATACACTAACAAAGTATCGTTTATACCATTTCTTAACTTATTCAAACCGTCTACAGTATACAGTTGATATTACATAGGCACCAATGTGTTATAACCTATCAAATTTTTTTGTTTATTACATTTAAACCCCCCTCTCTCTCCCTCTCTCTCTCTCTCTACCTATCTCTCTCTCTCTCTCTCTCTCTCTCTCTCTCTCTCTCTCTCTCTCTCTCTCTCTACCTCTCTCTCTCTACCTCTCTCTCTCTACCTCTCTACCTCTCTCTCTCTACCTCTACCTCTCTCTCTCTCTGTGGGCTACTTTTCACTACCTCCCATTCCTTACCTCTCTCTATCTCTCTAACAAATATCTTTGTTGCTCCTCAAAGTTTCATTTATATTGAAAATCAATCATGATTCAATTTTCCTTACTTTCTCCAATCTCGCACCATCGGTCACATCGCGGTATTTTTGATATTTACGGAAAATCCGCGATATATGTATATACATGGGTTATGAAAAAAATCCGCGAGGTGGTGAATCCGCGATGGTCGAACCGCGAAGTAGCGAGGGTTCACTGTACAGCCTTTTTTAGTTACTCTATTAACTAAGTTTCTTTTCAGTACTAGTATTTTGTTATATTTCCACTGTGAAATTTTCTAAATCAGACACTTTACACGAGAAAACAAAAATCCTTAAAGGTTGTGATCTATTTCAGTAAATAAATAAAAAGAAATTCTGTATCACATAGCCATTTGAAAGTCCTAAGCTGTAACATTAAGATAAATTGAATAATGAAATCTCATGCATTTGAAACTAAGAAGATATATCAAATTAACTATTACAAAATTATCAAACATGTGTGCTGCTTTTTTATACAAGCAACAAGATAAAATGATACTTACTTTGAGCGACCATATGGTGAAGTTCTTCTTTTACTATGGGAATCCTTTGAAGATGACTGGGGAGACCTAGACCTCTTATAGTCCCTTGTAGGAGACCTTCGCGAGCTCCTACTTGATGTTGGGGACCTACGAGAATCACTCGATGGAGACCTGCGGGATTCTGTTGAGGATGGGGATCTACGTGAGCCCCTTGTAGGAGACCTCAGAGAAAACCTTGAGCCTGGAGATTTGGTAGACTCCAATCCTGGATATCTTCCTACATTTGAAGTAGCTGAGCTACAGGATGATTTATCTCCTTTTAATGATGGCTGGCTTGAAGTATTGTTACCACTATCATCATAATTAAAAGGGATTGAGGCATATGACTTGCTTTTCATTGTAGTAGAATAGTAGGGAATGTTCTTTGCATCAATCTTTAAAACAGAAGAGGCAATATCATGTTTCTCTTGAAAACCCAATGATTTTGACTTTTCTTTACTTGGTTCAACATGAGTGCTCTGTTTTTCTTTAATGACTTCTGAAAAAGAAATTTGAATTTGAAGTGAACAATTGTGTAAACACAGTATTCTTAAGATATAGATGTCCAATATAATTAAAATGTAATTAACCTTATCGATTTATCTGAATATTGGTATACAGTAATGTCAATATATATTTGATTAAATTTAACTTTAAAAATAAATTCTCATACGCTTGTATTTTCACTATAGTTTACACCCCCATTGCTAATACAAAATATACTAAAGAAAATAGGCCTATTGAAATTCCAGTTAATGATAGAAGAGAATGATACTGAAATAAACAAACAGATTTTTCCTCAAGAAATTATATTTAAGTTTACAGAAAATCCTCAATTACAATTTTAATAGGTTCCAGGAAGCTCTTTGTTGGTTGAATTTTGTTAAAATTTAGCCTAGAATAGTCTTCGCCTAACTCACATGCCTACGATTTTCCGATGCAAAAGTCAACAAATAGTCCTGTTTCATATCGCAATTGTTATCTAACTTACTGCAATTCTTTTCTTTTCTATTTCCTTTCTAGGAGAAGGACACTCCAAAATCAAACCATTATTCTCTAGTCTTGGATAGGGCCATAGCCTCTGTACCATGGTCTTCCACTATCTTGGGTTAGAGTTCTCTTGCTTGAGGGTACACTCCGGCACACTATTCTATCTTATTTCTCTTTCTCTTGTTTTGTTAAAGGTTTTAGAGTTTATATTGAAGATATTTATTTTAATGTTACTGTTCTTAGAATATTTCATCTTTCCTTTTTATCCTTTACTCACTGGACTTTTTTCCCTGTTGGAACCCCTGGGCTAATAGCATCCTGCTTTTCCAACAAGGGTTGTAGCTTAGCAATTAATAATAATAATAATAATAATAATAATAATAATAATAATAATAATAATAATAATAATAATAATATATTTTTTTATTACAGTATTACATTATGAACTTTTGAGACAATATCAGAAATTCATGATTTTAATTGGATTTATGTTTGTATCTCCAAATGTTTGTAAGCTGATGGCCTTCTTGAACTAAAGAATGCCATACAATAAATAAATATCTGGGATGCACCTTACACTATCCCTTCCTTTCATTAACATAAACAGCGGGTCACGATGGTATAATAGTGGTGTCCCTGTTTTTCCTTTGAATGAGAATCTAGTCAACATAATTGATAGGCGTATCCCTTCTAGTGTGCTGAGGTACCGAGCGAAGACAAACCATGGCCCAATGATGATTGTAGATGTGCTTATTTGGAGAAGTAGGAGGCCTATCATTTTTGGAAAGGTTACAGATCAAATTTGACTTGAAATAACTATACTCAGCTTAGAATTTTTGCTCAGAGATTTTATGCTTCAACTGAAAAGGAATAAAATTTAACCATAAAAAACCCTTCTGGTAGAACCCAGGAACATAAGTGGAGGGTTACCCTTTGCACTTTTTGGTGTAGATGCAACAGTTCCTCCTTTACTCAAAAAACCAGATGGCTCTGCCAATCATTGTTCAAAGGATAAGGCAACCCTTTTGACTGATGTTTGACAGTAAGCAGAGTAATGAGAAACTTAATCTTCCTCATCCCTGTATTCCTGTGGCCAAACCAAGTGGTTTAGCTTTTCAGTCTTATTAAATTAAAGCTCTCCTGATGGACTTTGATGCTTATGGAGGTGTAGACAAGATAGAAGTACCCTTAGCTACTAGCTCAGCTCCCTCAACAAAGTCATGGAGAGTACACCTGAAAAACCTAAGGAAACAAAAAAAATCCTTAGGTCAAACTCAATGTCAGCAGTCTGCATGGCCACAGGTGAAGAGCTTCCCACTTTTGAAGAAGGGTTCAGGGAAGAATGGGTCCCCACACACCACCAAAACCTGAAAAGCCTGCCAAAGTAGATATGAGGGCTCCTTGCTTCTGATGCATATTCCCCGGGGACCTTTAATTAAACAAAAAAACTGCCTAAATGAGATCTTGTAAGATTTTGGTGATCTGGCTATCCTGAGAAAATATTGTAATTCTTGTATTCCACTTTGCTTTCAGTAGTGCTCTCTAGACTGGTCTTCAGCTTCCAAATCTCATCTCAGTTTGTTGGACAAAAACTTCGCCTATCAAATTCTTATTCCTGATCTGGATATTCATCATAATCTCCTACGCCTAGTGACGCAAAGGGCCTCAGTTAGATTTTGCCAGTCGTCTCTATCTTAAGCATTTAAATCAATATTTCTCCATTCATCATCTCCTACTTTACGCTTCATAATCCTCAACCATGTAGGCCTGGATCTTCAAACTCTTCTAGTGCCTTGTGGAGCCAAGTTGAAAGTTTGGTGAACTAATCTCTCTTGGGGAGTGTGAAGAGCATGCCCAAACCATCTTTATCTACCTCTCACCAAGATCTCATCCACATAAGGCACTCTAGTGATCTCTCTTATAGTTTCCTTTCTAATCCTGTCCTGCCATTTAACTCCCAATATTCTTCTGAGGGCTTTGTTTTCAAATCTACAAAATCTGTTGGATATTGTTTCATTGATATACCACAACTCATAACCATACAGTAATACCGATCTCACTAAACTGATATATAGCCTGGGTTTTACATGCAATTTCAGGTGATTTGATTTAAAAATTTCACTTTACCTAGCTATTATCTGATTTGCTTTTTCTCAATCTTTAATTAAACTTTAATTCTAAAGACCCTGTATTAGTGATCATAGTTCCTAAATATTTAAATGATTCCACCTCATTAACTCTTTCTCCTTCCAATGATATTTCATCTTCCATTGCATATTCTGTTCTCATCTCTGTCTTTCTTCTATTTAACTTGAGCCCAACCTCATGTGATATTTCATGCATTCTGGTAAGCAAGCTTTGCAAGTACTGTGGCATTTCCCTGGATATTAATAAGTTTTATTCCAGCCGTGACCAGATAGTGGAATGGCCTTCCTAATCTGGTAGTTGGATCTATGAAACTAAGTTCAAACTTGGTACAAATGCTTTCCCTATGAACATGTTGACACAAGTCTCTTCACAGTCTACATATAAAAGATCTATTTCAATGTTGTTACCGATCTTAAAACATTTCATATTTCTTATTCTTTAATTCTCATATATAATTTATCTATTTATTTTCATCACTAGGCTGCTTTAATAGTTAGAGCCTTTGGGCTTATATCATCCTGCTTTTCCAACTAAAGTTATAGGTAAACTAGTAATGATGATGAAAACAATAATAGCAAATTAAATTCCTCAAAACAATGAAACAAAACACAGTCCTGCAGTCGCAAGTCTTTCGTAAAGTCGTTTGAACCACTCTTACTGGGATCCATAGAAATTCCAGAAAGACGTCTACTATTAAAATATCAAATAAAGTAAAATGACAAAAGAATCCCAATTTAGAAACATGGGTAGAAAAAAATACAAACCTTGTAAACAACACAAGAACTGTAAAAGAAAATAAACTACAGCTAATGTCAAAATAGTTACCATTAACCTCCAAATTAACTCAATATCTATTAGAAGGGGAGGCACTTTAGCTAGTAAAGAAAAATGACAAATTTTGAAGTAATTTATACTTTTCCTAACCATACAAACCTTCTGAGTTTTTTATCATATGAGAATATTACTTTGGCAGAGTTGAACTAGCCATAAGACTTTTCAAGAGGTAAACAACAGCGCCGCTAATTAGCTGAGGCTAGTCCACCCCTCTCTCGCACTCATTGGTGATATGACGTCACTTTTGTTTGCTGGGAAGACTTATAGAGGGAGAAATGGTGGTGGGCCAGTATGAATAAGGAGCTCAAAGTTTGTATGGTTAGAAAAAATACAAATTACTTTCAATTTTGTCATTTGTTCTGATACCTCCAACAAACTTTTTGCTTTTTATTACGACTCACCATTAGGTGGGTGGAAATCCTAACCAACTGGCTGGTAACTTGACCCAGGATATGACTCTGCGCTTCACACAAGCTTATTAGAGCCACTCTCTCACCTCGTCAACAAGGCCTGCACAATTGGCATATGGGAGAGAATTAAGCATTGTGACTTGTCCAGGTAAGGATTACTGGAGTGATAAACATTCCACTTACTTAATCTAGACATTGCCTGACTCCCCGATCATAGGGAGGACAGGGACATAAATATATATCATATCAGGTTACATAAGGGATATGGCTATTATCTGCAGGCAGAGAAAGCAGCTTTCCAGAGTCCCATAGGTTCTGTTCCCTAATAGAGGGGAAAATGAAGGTAAAAGATGCTACTCACTCAACCATTCATCGCAGACTAATCCTGGGTAACATCTGCCCATGACCGCCTACTACTTGTCCCACATGGATACTGAGGCATCAGCCCACGTGTTGTGCAGCCACTACAGGACATATGGAGAAGGTATCCTGGTTTTGTAGATAGTGGGCTGTGAAGGTTGTCTGATGCTTCCAAACAGCCACCTGATGAACTTGCACCACAGAGTAATTCTTTTTTAATGCTAGGGACGTACTGATATCCCTAACATCATGAGATCTAGGGCTACGACCTTGTGGAGGAGTGTCTGGATTCAAGGCCCGATTAATACCCTGCCTGATCCAAAAAGAAATGGTATTTTTGGTGACTCTCCTCTTGACCCTGTCTGTACTCACCAACAACTTATTGTTGTGCAGGCGAGCTCCTGTGGTTCGTTTAATGTACCACCTCAGTGCTCCTCCAGGGTACAGTAACAGTTGATCTGGGTAATCATTTGCAGAACAAAGACTCTCAATCCGGAAAGGCAAGAATCTAGGATCCGCTAAA
The DNA here is from genome assembly GCF_036898095.1 of Palaemon carinicauda. Lineage (NCBI taxonomy): Eukaryota > Metazoa > Arthropoda > Malacostraca > Decapoda > Palaemonidae > Palaemon > Palaemon carinicauda. Next base: position 35,785,863 of record NC_090755.1, on the reverse strand, counting down.
GCCGGAGTTTGAGTTTTAGCAACAAACTTAGGGACAACGGTGAGTGTCACCTGCCTCCATCCCCTTGAATGGGCGAGGTCATCAGAAAGATCACACAACTCGATGACTCTCTTACCAGAGGCATCAAGTTGTGGTCTGATGACTTGTATGGTGCTCCTTTCAAGGTTCGCAAAACATGTACTGCATTCCAAGGAGGTGGTCTGACTTCTGGCTAATGGCAAGTGCACTCCAAGCTCCATATAAAAGACAATTCTGTCGAGGAGGAAATGTTAACTCCTTTCAGTCTAAAGGCAAGGCTCAAGGCTGAGCAGTAGCCTTTTACCGCTCACACTAAGCAGTTTTTCCTCCCGGAGGTATGATGACAACTCTGGTATCAGTGGGATTGTGGAGTCAAGAGGAGCGACACCCCTTCCACGACGCCAACCATAAAAGATTGACCACTTCACTTAGTAGATGGCAGAAAATGACTCTTTAAGGTATCCAGACTTCCTTTTTGCCACTACCTATGAAAAGTATCTCTTCACGAGGAGATACAGGGTAACCTCTAGGCGTGAAGATGTATTAAAGCCACTGCCTTGTGCCTTGTGGTAGATTTTTGTGTGGTTGTTTGAGTAGATCGGGAAACAGAGGAGCTCCCTTGGCAACCCTGTGAGCAGATAAAGGTCTGGAAACTATTCTGCAAGCTGCCACATTGGAGCTATGAGGGTGATAGACAGATCTTGCGATAACCTTAATTTGTTCAGCCGCCTCCTTATTAGACACATGTGGTGGCGATAACACATCTAATAGAAAAATTATTGTAGCATACATAATTAAATAAAAATAATCCCATTTGAAAACTCGAGAGAGAGAGAGAGAGAGAGAGAGAGAGAGAGAGAGAGAGAGAGAGAGAGAGAGAGAGAGAGAGAGAGAGAGAGTGAGTGAGTGTGTGTGTGTTTTAATTTTCAACTTTAATGCATATTTTTATTTTTATTCAGCACTATAAAAGATATTGTATTAGCTTATCACTGAATAGTTTACATGTGTTTCCTAACATTACTGTATTAGAATTACTATACAAGGGCTTATCACTGAATAGTTTACAAGTGTTAGCTGGGCTGTTCTGCTTTGCATGGTTGGTTTGAAAACGTTAGCTGCGAGAATATTTATCCTGAAAATGCAAATATGTATTTTTATCTAATAGGTATTACGGTTCTCTGTGTCACAATCTAGTGAGATTGCGAATTTTAAAAACGCATAAAGCGCAGGCTGACTGTATTGTAACATGTGAGCCCCCCACCTTCTTTTTGATGCATCTGTGAAGAGTAACAATTCTGGGGAGGAGAAAAGAGATCTACGCACCTGAAGAGGTTGGTGTCTAGCAGCCACCAATTCAGGCTTCTCTTTTGCTCTGGCCCCATCAGAACCTGATGGTTACGGGGTTGTTGTGCTGAGACTAAAGGGTTTTCAACTACCACTAGAGAGATCGAGTGCGTTGACAGCTATTGGGTACCAGACGCTGCAATGAGATAAGGTGTCCCAACAACTTGAGCCACCAATGAGCTGGTAGTGAGTCTGGTATTAAGGGGCACGTTGCCTTTCTTAGTTTCTAGGTTCTGTTTTTGGAGGGAAAGACTTTGCCTAGTTGGGTGTCTATTAACATCTAGAGGTATATCAGTTTCTGAGATGGAAGCAGAGATGACTTCTCTTGATTTATTACAACCCACATATTGTGACAAAACTTGAATAGCCTGCTACACTGAATCTGCTAGAACTGGCCAATCATTTAAGTCTGGACAGGCTGAAACATAGCACCTTGAACTGGTATGTTCTTGGGTTCAGAATAAATCTTAGGTACTTAATTGAGGTTGGATGAATTAAGATCATGAAGTATGCATCTTCTAGATCCAATGTTCTCATGAAGTCCTCCGGTTTGATGGCTTGCCTGACCATTTCCACATTCTCCAACCTGAACGGAGTTCACTGCACGAACTCGTTCAGGGCTGAGAGGTCAATGAATGCTCTTCAACCTCCAGATGCCTTTTCTCCAAGAAAGAGACTGTAAAAGCCTGGAGATGCCACTAGGACCTCCTGGTGAGTATTCTTCTCTGGCATGATTTGGACTTCAACCTGAAGAGCTTGTTCTTTAACAAATTCCCTTCCGCAACAACATGACATCACTGGATGTCCAATCAGTGGAGGAAGAGAGTGTGAACGGGATGTGGACACCTGCGCGAATGGCAGAGACTGACCAAGGTTCGGCCTTGTGCGTCATCCATTTCTGCCACTTGTTCTGTAGGCGTCCTCCCACCGGTGGACAGGTAGGAGGAATGGCCCTCCCTCAGCAGGAGTGCCCTGTTTCTCCAAACCTGGTTGCTTAGGAGCATTAGAGCCTCTCTTATGACTCTGGTAGTTTACCGGCAGCAATCTCTTGGTAGGTGGTGTCAAGGAGTAAGGGTGATACCAAAACACTTTGGAGAAGAGTGTCATGACTTCTTCCTCCAGCTTAATGCAACAGCGTCAATGTCTTCTACATTAAAGGGGGAGGGTTCCTCCATTGCAGAGTTGTAAAACTTTAGCACTTCCCTCCTTGGCACCTGCCTCTGGGATTTTGGCTGGGTGTGCAACACTGCACAAGATACTCTCACTAACCTAGGGTCTACTCGATTGTGCGCCTGAGGAATGTGGGATCCAGCATAATAACTCGTCAGCGCACCCGTAGGAGGTTGTAGAGTTGCAGTATATGCTTCTACAGGGAGAAAAGCAAGATTGTATGATGGTAAGGCAAGGGTGTTTTCCTTGTTTGCTGGCAAACAGAGAAATGAAGGAAAAAGCAGGCTCTTAAAGGTTTTAAAGGCCTCTCATGAATGGCAGAGGCAAGGGACAATGACATTGTCATATCAAGCGGGACAATTCCCAAGAGACTGACCATATATACACAAGATCAGCACCCAAGCCCCCTCTCCACAAACTCTAGGACCAAGGAGGATCAGGCAATAGCTGCTGATGACTCAGTAGATAGACCTAACCTATTGGTTCCCCCAAACCCGACATCCTTAGCTCAAAAGGATGGCGAGGCTGCAGCAACCAAAGGAGCTAACGAGTTTGAGCAAGACTCGACCCCCAGTCTGGCAATCTCCAGTCAGGGACGTTACCGCATAGGCCACCAAAACGTCTTTCCCGTACAGAGAAGCTCAAGGTGCAGGACCTGAAGGACCTGGCATCACAAAATGTCAAGCATCCTGTTGTTACGACAGCGAGGGGTAGGAACAGCGAATAGTCTCATAACTGACTCATCGTATCGCTCTGAGGAGCTGGAAAGCGGCCTGGGAGAACCTAGTTTCAGTTTCCTCAATCCCCGAGGAGGAGACCACTTAGGAGAAGTGGTGCTGCGGAACCTCAGCGCGCTGAGAGAACTCAATCTGTGGGTGTGCAGAGCAATTGGTAAGCTTTAAAGACTGACGGTGGTCAGCTTTTGGGTTTGCCTTGCAAGGCTTGTCTCCCTCGTGACTCCGAAGGGCGCCAGGATACTACTGCTCTCATTCATAGGCCGAAGCTGCATGAACGAAGGATGCAAGAAGAGAGGCAGGATGTGCTGGAGCTGAGGACACAAGATTCTCTGGAGGGTCACCAGCACCAGAGGCTCGGAGGGGAAGACCGAGGTCAACCACTGAGGAAGTACCCAACAGAAGCATCTTAATCAGTCATTCCTTCATAGGAGAGAACCTGAAATTCCAAAGGACGACCAAAGTGGATGCATAGCATTTATTGACTGAGACTCCACTCCGCCTGAGGGCACTCAGCAACGGATGGTTTTCCATGAGTAAATTGGCCCCACCCTTGCTCGTTCGTCCTCCAGAGGAGACCAAATGAGCAAAGTCAACGGGGAGGGAACAAGATACCAGATTAACATGTCGTGATTTTTGGACTTCTTTTCTGGAGCCTACTGAACCACACTCACTGGGAGGATGGCCACTCCCTATATGGAGACCCCTGTGAACACACATGATGTCTGCACGCAGAGGAAAGGCCATGGAATCTGTTTCCACGGCCAACATAAAAGTACCGAAATGGCGGTCCTCTATACCTGGAAAAATCCGCATGACAGCAATCCCAAACAAGCACACCTGAAAAGAATAAGATTTGTCAAAGTAACAGCCAGTTTTACATAATGTATAGGTTAACGGGGAGTAAGATGCAGGTCTGCACTCCACCGAGCCAAAAGTAAAAGGGACATTATATCACCGGTGAGTTTGAGAGCGGGGTGGCTAGTCTAACCACCACTGCTAATTAGCAGTGGGAATTTTTACCTCGTTAAAAGTCTTATGTCTAGTTCAGCTTTGCCGAAGTAATACGTATTCTCATATAATAAACAGTGAAAGGTTTGTACATGTTGGATCAAATGAAAATTTTCAATCAAAGTTTAGACATCATGATTTAAGTAGTTTCTAGAAAGAAACGCTTAACATCAAGAGAGTTTCATAGTAACAATCCTAAGAATCATATGGTGAGTGCATCAAAGTATATATAAAGAAATTGAGAAATTAAGAATAAAGTTATATGTAAGTTAGGAAAATACTAAAAAAAATTTAATGCAATTTGTATTTCACCTAGCTATACAGACCTGAGTCATTTAAAATGGGTTTACTCCTATGGTGATTCTTTATGAACAGAAAGAAAAGATAGGTGCCTAATGATAACTATATACAGGTAATCGTCGACTTATGACTGAGATAGGAACCTAACTGGAGGTGAAATACTGCCAAGAATGGACATCAAGAGGCTTATGTAAACTTATGAAACATTATGGATAAAAACAATTCTCACCTGTATTAGGATATGGTCTGTGAGAGTACTCACAGGTACACTGTTTTGAAAAGGCAAATAACAGGATGATTTAATTAATTTTTTTCTGATCAGTTCTTGCAGAACACCAAGGATGTGGCAAAACCATGCACATCAAATGCTCGAGGGGGGAGGGGCTGGCGGCACTTGTGAAGATGTATAGGCTCTCATACCCTTACAATGTAGAGAAAAACCTAGTGCCGTGACAAAAGGTTAGGTGTCCAAAGGCAACTGGTCCTAAGGAGAAGTTACCTAGAATCTATAGCTATAGTATTGTAAATAGTAGCCTGTGAAGGTAGACTGCTTCTTGCAGACCCCCGTTCTAAGGACTTGGGCTATCAAGTGTTTTTTTGGGGAATGCTAAGGTTTCTGCAAAACCAACAAATGTCATATGCTCGAAGGGGGAACCTTAAAGGTTAAAGGTGTCTGGTTTCAATTCCAGTTCTATCAAAATAGATACTCACCAGAATGTCAGCCGGGCAAGCCCAACCCCCCACTGTGGTGCCCTACCACAGCAGTGGCCTCCCCAGTAAACAGCTTAAACTCACGGCCTCGGGCGGGGATCGATCTGCTGCCATGCGAATGCTAGGCAAACACGTTACCACTGTACTAGCCAGACAGTGCTTCCCCTGAGCATTTATATGCAATAAGGTCATGGACCTCAGAGTGGTTCTTGCAGAACACCAAGGTCGCGACAAGACCGTGCACATCATGTTCTCAAGGGGGCCCCTGTCGGTGCTTCCCTTGAAGATGTTTAGAGGGTCATAATAGATTCCTATAAACAAAAGGAATTGTGCTTGGGAAACCTTTAGGAGTGATTAATGTTTTAAGACATTAGAAATATGTCTTAACAGGTTGTCTTCTTCAGGTATTTCCTGACTGTGTTTATGGGACAAAGTAACAGATTATTCCGATCATCAGTTACCTCTTTGAGACACCAGATTGTGAGTCAAATCTCATGTCATGGATAGCCGGATTTTAGGTTTTAACTTAAAACTTGGGAACAAAAGCAAAGGATAATTCTCTCCACCTCTGGGAATGTGAAAAAAAGAAAAGATAAGCTGTGCAACTCACCTTTGGCTAGAAGGAAGACAGTTTACAGGGTTAGGACTCTGTCCAAGGCTTATGTATGAGTTCATAGGATACCATCTTGAGAGACCTAAGAACCTAAATCCCATTCCAAAATTGGGGTCGAGTTCCCGAGGAGGACAGGTCTGTTCAAGTTCCTGATGACAACCAAGTGTCCCTATGAGAAGAGGAGAATGAGTCCCTTTAGTCTAAAGACTTGGTTCAAGACCCTGGGATAGCCTTTTACTGTTGTGACTGAGAGGGACTTCTCCGTTGTCAGGAACAGCAAAAAGTCTACAATTAGGGGAATAGTGGTCTTAAGTGGAGCAATATCCATCTCATTGTCGACCTCTGTGGAAGGCTTACCAAGGTATCTGAAAAGTCGCTTCACAGTTGGCCCCAAAAAGCCTCTCTTTCGAAGGAGATTCTAGATAATATCCAGCTGCGAAGAGATGGGTGGCAGACCACCTCATGGAACTTTCGAACATGTGGTTATCGGGGTAGGTTTGGCCATTCTGGAAGTTCTCTTGGAACTTCCGCAAGGAGATGCAGCAGGTCTGAATATCACCGCGCTTGTGGCTGCTTTGGTGTAACTAGCATCATTCTGCTATCTTGAGACAGGCAGATTCATTTCAGTGCCTGACGAAGCAGACAGAACAGAGGAAAAAGAAAAAATATCTACTTTGTCCAATTAATGTTGGAAGGAGTCTTCCACCACCACTGATAAATCTGAAACTAGGGAACCATAAATTAGGAAAAGGACTTTCAGGCGAGTGGCAAATATGTTCAAAGTCGGGGAAACTCACAAATTCACAAAAATTTTTGCCAATAGAGCAAGCAAAAAACCATTCTGAGCCTACTGACATCCCTGTCAGCTCAGATGGTCCACAAATAGGTTCCTCTTCCCAGAAATGAATCCTGCTGAGAGAAACACTACTAGACTGGCACCCAATGGTAAATTGCCACTGCTATTTGGCATAGCAAGAAGGATATTGAGTCCCACTTGCTTTTAAATGTTGGATACTAGCATGGATATGTTGGTTTCTCAACATCATGGAGTGGCCATCATAGTCTCTGAGAAGTAGAGTAATGCCAAGTATATAGCTTCCATCTCTAGGCAATAGATATGGAAGATCTAGTCTTCTTGGTCTATACGCCAGAGATCCTACTCCGTACGAGGGTGAGCATTCCCTCTTTGGAGAGAAGCATCAGAGAAAGGAAGGAAATCTCGAGGTGGAACCTACAGAGGAGCATCCACCAGTAGGAACTACCTTAGACACCAGTGGAGTGCTGTCACCACCTCCTAGGGGATAGACACTAAGGCTGCAGGAAAGGTCAATGTTTGTGACCACTGGGTCTTTAGAGCCCACTGCGGCAAGCAAAGATATATCCTTCCAAAGGGGACAAACTTCTCCAAAGGCCTGAGATGACCCAGAAGCTTCTTCCCAGTATGCACTGAAAATGATTACCTTTTCAGAAAAGTCTCGACCATTTGCATGAATCTCAATATCCTCTCATTAGATGATATCGATCTGGTTTTGACTGAGATGATTTCCATGCCTTGGTATCTGATACATTGTTGAGGGACGAGACTGGGCTCCTCTAGGTTCAGTTGGATCCTCAACTTCCTGCAGAAGTCGAGGAGAATCTCCCTGTGGCAAACGAGGGAGTTTCGTGATTTTGCTAGCAGACGCCAGTCGTTTTGATACCATAGTGGCCTTGGCTTGAGCGCAGGTTGAGACAATGGCAAAGATTCTGTTGAAGACCTCCAGCACTGTGGAAAGGTCTAAGGACATCACTTTGAAGCAGTAGACCTTGTTCCTGACAAGGAACCTCAGTTACTTTCTAGGTCCAGGATGGATAAGAACCTGAAAGTGTCTACCAAGTCTACGGTCAACAGGAATTATTTCTTCCTGATACCCAGAAGGATTATGGCAGGGATTTCCTTCCAACCACTCATATCTTTCGCCATTATGTTTTTTATTTTTTTTTGAAAATAGGGTCCCTCAAATTTTTATTTTTTTAATAATAAGGGTGCTTGCATCCGTTCAGATAGTCTCTCTGTCCCTTCCTCTGCCTACTTGAAAAAATAATTCTAGCTACCCAGAACCTTGTTGCAAAACAGACCGGTTTGAGAGGGAGAGTTCTTTGAGAGATCTCCCACCCCTATTAGATTCTCCCCTGGAAAGAGGTTGTTGAGGAAGCCAGGCAACTTGTCTAGGACCTCTTCTAAAGCCCATTTGGCCAACTCTTAGGCATATTATACAAAAGTAGATATCTTGGAGATTCTTTCAAATAGTATGGTAGGACTGTCAGTGTTCAAACTAATGGGGGACGACAATCCATGATTGAGACTCACTGCCTGGATGGAGAATGTCTACTGTCCAGGGATCAACCACAAAAAACTGCCACCTGTCCCAATAGTTATGTAGGCATTCCAGCTCTGGTGGTGAGCGGGGGTACTTGTCCTCCCAAGAGGGAACTTCTACAGCCATGACTCCTTTGTCCAGAGGGGTGTCCTCTTAGACATAAGGAGGGCAGGTGATCCTGCTTCCTAGGCTGATGGGAGTCTACAGAAGACAGCAAGCGTCGCTGTTAGATGACTGTATTTGGGCTGCTGCTCACTTCATAATGGAATATTGGTGGTTATTTCCACTTATCAATCACTACAGCGACGTTCATAGTGTTAACTCTGTGAGATAACTGTTTGGTGGTCTGGCCAAAAATGAATCACTCCTTATAAGGATGCAGTTGTCCCATAGGGACACAGTCTGCAAGAGCAAAACCTAGAGAGTTTTGGTTCTAGATCTTAACAGATCATCCAACGGGTTGAGTATGTCTGCATTCTCTATATTTTCAGTCACAGCAAAAGCAACACTTTTCCTGACCAATGATCTAACTTGAAGCAGGCCTGGATGGCCAACAGGGTAGCAGCTTTTATATTCTTCCTTCCCTAAGAAAAGGTAGAAGGAAGGGTAGTCAGCTTGTCACTGGGTGGATAATAAACGAGACTGATGAAATCAGGATCACTTGGGAGAGAACTTGGGGGAGCCTCCAAATTGATATAAAATTTTCTCAGATGAGAAATTGCCAACGAGGGCAGTTTGAATGAGTGTGTATGAAACACGTGCAGTACAACCCACGAAAATTAAGTTACTTCTCAGAACTTGAGGATTCAGGTTAATAAACAGGTCTAAAGCATTGCAGGTCTGATAGGAGAGGGACACTGATTCAGTGTTTCCGTACTTTGAGACATGCAAAAAAAAAAAAAAAATAGAATTGGTGTTCCCGTACACTGAGACTTGAGGAAAAAATAGAATCGGTGTGGAAAAAATGCAACAATGACACAGTGCCTAATTGTAACCTGTGAGTGTGGAGGTTCTCAAATCACCCAAGAGACAAAAATAGGTTTATTATTTTAGTAATTTCAGACCCCGACGTTGGAACCTAGAGGGGGGGGACACCAGATAGATGGGACCTGCACTCACCAGGGGGTTTGATGAGTCATTAATTATGATCAAGTTAAGACACCTTCTGATTTGGCTCCTGCTTAGTAGTACAGTAGGGTCCCAAATTATGTGAGAATTTGGTCGATAAATGGCCCCGCATAAGTGAAAAATCGCATTCCATTAGGGCCATGGCAAACAGAAACTTGCCTATTCAAACGCATTTGCCACCCATTTTCATTTCTTTCTATGTACTATACTGTATTTTTTCTAATATTAAATTGTTTTTATGAATAGATAAACATTTAAAATGTATTAAAGTTTTAATTAACTTAAAAAAGGTTATAATTATAACCAGGAAGGGTGTAAATACCGTATATTTCCCCTTATAACACGAATCAAAATTAGTAGTAATTTTAATAAGTTTAAGTCATATCTGTTGTATAAGACAACTGGTGAATAGCAAAACCATCATTGTATTGACTAGCTTTTGTTGTATCATTGAAAATCTAAAATGAATGAAATAAAGTCGATTTTATATCATGCGTTTCCTAACCACGCCAAGAAGCACACCGTCAAAATCGGAATCCGTTGTTTTGTTAACGTTCATCTCTAGTCATAGCGATGAAATGAACGCCTTCGCACATATCTGTGTTTAGGTACTTTTCGCAACAACAACTATCTTACCAAGTATTGGTTATATGATGATTTTGTTATTGCAAATGTTGTTTTACTTAATTTTTCTTAGAATTCAAAATTAAATGAATGCGATTTATATAATGTTTTTCCTAAACACACTGCCTTAAATGAAAACCTTCCATTTGTTTACTGTACGCTCCATCGTCGATTATAATGAACAAACGAACGCATTAAAACAAATGACCAAGGTGATAACTAATGATATTAAGAACTTTAAGTAAATATTATGTTATTACAAATATTTTACTTACCGTATCCATATAAATTCCTACATACGTAGCAAAACAGGAAAACCATTTTTGTTAGTGTTTAATCAACAATAGTAAACTGTTGCTAATGACAGTATGATAATTTACGATAATTCTACACAGTTACAAAAGATATTTGTCCATTCCATATCCAAAATACTTTTCCTAATTTCAGTTATAAGTCAACTTGTACCCACATTCAATGATGATGAGAGAGAGAGAGAGAGAGAGAGAGAGAGAGAGAGAGAGAGAGAGAGAGAGAGAGAGAGAGAGAGAGAGAGAAGAAAGCACTAGGCCGGTTTATAAAGTCATCGAACAATTGGGTTACCGCTATAACGTTCGATGAGACAGATGGTGTGAGATTGGAGAAAGAAAGGAAAGTTTGAATCATGACTGATTTTTAATATAACTGAAACTTTGTGATGCAACAAAGATTTCATTGGTTAGGGATACAGAGGTAAGAAATGAGAGGTAGCGAAAGGTAGCATACCTAGAGAGAGAGATAGAGAGAGAGAAAGAGAGAGAGAGAGAGAGAGAGATTTGCTTTACAAAGATTTGTTTTGTATAGTACACGGTATAATTATAAAAAAACTCTCTCTGAGAGAGAGAGAGAGAGAGAGAGAGAGAGAGAGAGAGAGAGAGAGAGAGAGAGAGAGAGAGAGAGAGAGAGAGAGAGAATCAACAGTTGTAATCGAATGCCGCGTTTGTATTTCTTGTACCACCTGAAGCGAGGAATTGATCACCACAACTAACAATAGTCATGTTAATTTCATTCTTAAACTCAGGTTACCATATGTGAACTAAGATTTTATTTCTTACAGAGAGAGAGAGAGAGAGAGAGAGAGAGAGAGAGAGAGAGAGAGAGAGAGAGAGAGAGAGAGAGAGAGAGAGATTGATTTGAGGTTTTCTGGCATCAAATCAATCTCTCTCTCTCTCTCTCTCTCTCTCTCTCTCTCTCTCTCTCTCTCTCTCTGTCAGAGAGAGAGGTTTTTTATAATTATACTGTGTACTATACAAAACAAATCTTTGTAAAGCAAGTCTATACTGTATGAAATAAGACAAAATATTGCCGACATGTTACAGAAATTTGGGACATTCACTGCTGATAAATGAACCCAGCCTACATGTGAAAACCTTGAACACCCACAGGGAAAAATGGTATTTTTATTTTCAAATAAATTTTTAAATATACTTACTTGGTAGTTACATATATATAGCTTAATCCTGCTGATTCGTCGCGCGCACGGCAGAAATTCAAATTTTGCGGCAATCACCGCCAGGTGAGCAGGTGTTCATACCTGTGCGCCCTCTAACAAGGTAACTGGAACCATTCCCAACATTTCTCAGAAATTCCATGCCCCAGTTTTCAGAGGGGAGGAGGGAGGGACCTTTTATATATGTAACTACCAGGTAAGTATATCTAAAAATTTATTTTAAAATAAAAATACCATTTTTAAATATGTAACTTCCCTGGTAGTTACATATATATAGCTGATTGACACCATTGGTGGTGGGTTAGAAAACCTCAACCCCGTCAGGAATTCGTATAATTATTAATAGCTACAAATTAGCAGTACCAATAATCTGGTTCTTACCTGATAAGGAAGCTGGCTTCATAGTTATCCTGCCTCATTTGCCTGCATTCCTTAAGAGACTCAGCGATCCACCCAGGAGGCTGTAAAAGTCTCTGTGGGGCTGCCACAAGGTCCTCGACCTTAACGTGGCTAGACCTCCACCCTTGCTATCCTGGCATAGCCATGGACAATGATTCAGACCACCTAACTCAAATATAAACTAAAAACCCACACCATAAAAACTAACTTGACTTGCATCCCAGACTCTGGAAGGCTGCAACAACCTTCACAGACAACCTGTGATACCAAGTTCAAGAAAAAGGCAAGGGTATATAATAAAAATGGTTATAGGGTAGAGGCAGTAGTACCTTCTCCAACTACGACGCCGGAGGCAACATACGGACCCAGGGAGCAACAATCTTCATATTGGGTCTGTACTTCTTTAAGGTAGCAATCTGCGAAGATTGATTTACTTTGCCAGAATGTCGCCTCCAAAATTTACTTCATCGATTTATTGTGTCTATACACCATAGGAGTTGCCACAGCTCTTACCTCATGTGGTTTGACCTTAAGGATTAGAAAGCCTCTTTCCTCAGAGTTCTGGTGAGCTTCCCTTATCAAATCCTTAATAAAAAATGCCAGAGGATTCTTTGATAAAGGTAACGAGGGCTTTTAACCGAGCACCAGAGGTTATCTGCTTGTCCTCTCAGGTTTTTGGTCGCCTGAAGATAAAATTTTAAGAGCTCTAACTGGACAAAGGCCTCTCTCCTTTTCCCATCCTACTAAGTGAGATAACCCTGGAATGGTAAAGGATCTGGGCCAGGGTCGTGAAGGATTCTCGTTCTTGGCGAGAAAACCTAGCTGAAGGGAGCAAATTGCATTGTCTCCATTGAAGCCCACCTTCTTGCTGATGGCTTGCAACTCTCCTACTCTCTTGGCTGTAGCCAAAGCAACCAGGAATAGAGTCTTTTTAGTAAGATCCTTCCCAGAAGCCTTGTCGAGAGGCTCAAACCTGCTCGAGGTAAAAAAAGCCAGGACTATATCCAGGTTCCAAGAGGGGGTTGGGTTGTCCTTCTCTTAGCGGTCTCAAAAGATCTAATGAGGTCCAAGAGATACTTGTTTCCTGACACGTCAACATGTCTGTGACGGAAGACGGAGGCTAGCATGCTGCGGTATCCCTTGATGGTCGATACAGCCAAATTTTCTTTCGTTTGCAAATGCAACAGAAAATCTGCTATTTGGGTTAAGAGAGGTACTGGAAGAGGAAAATTTGCTAATCCTGCACCATTCTCTAAACACGTCCCACTTAGATTGGTATACCTTAATTGTGGACGTCCTCCTAGCTCTTGCAGCTTCCCTCAAAAAGCCCTTCGCTCTTGCCAGCTTTTCGATAGTCGAAAGGCAGTCAGATTGAGAGCGGGGAGATTTTGATGGTACCTCTCTATGTGTGGCTGTCTGAGTAGATCGTTCTGACTTGGTAACGCTCTGGGAGTATCTACCAGCCACTCCATCACTTCTGCAATCCAAGGTCTAATGGGCCAAAATGGAGCTATCAGGGTCATGCAGGCGTTGTTCGACTCCCTGAACTTTTTCAAGACTCTATCCAGGATCTTGACCGGCGGAAAAGCATATACGTCTAGTCCTTCCCACTCTATGAGAAAGGCATCCACTGCCACTGCTTCCTGGTCTGGGACTGGAGAGCAATAAACTGGTAACCTCTTTGACTTCTGGGTAGCGAAGAGGTCTATTGAGGGTTCTCCCCACAGCATCCAAAAGCTGGTGCACACCTCGTGACGTAGGGTCCACTCTGTTGTGAGAACTTGTCTTCCTCTGCTGAGAAGATCCACCCTGACGTTCTTCTCCCCCTCTATGAAGCGTGTTATCAGGGTTATATTCCTCGCTTTCGCCCACAGTAGGAGATCCTTCACTGCCTCGTAAAGGGAATCTGAACGAGTGCCTCCCTGTTTCCTGATGTAGGCCAACGCTGTGGTGTTGTCTGCGTTGACCTGAACTAACTTGCCCTGGACTTCCTCCTGGAAGTGCATTAATGCTAGATGAATGGCCACTAGCTCCTTGATGTTTATATGCCATTCCTTCTGAAACTCTTTCCACAGACCCGAGATCTCGCCCTTCCCCAGTGTTGCACCCCACACCATGTCTGATGCGTCTGAATACAACACTAGGTCGGGGTCTTCTGTTGAAGTTTGAGGCCTTCTAGGAGTTTGTTGGTATCGTCCCACCAACTTAACTGATTCCTGATCCCCAGAGGAATCGGAATCCACGTCTCTAGGCCTTGGTCTCTTGTCCAATATTTTGATAGATGGAATTGTAGAGGCTGTAAATGAAGTCTTCCCAGGGATACGAATTGCTCGATCGAGGAAAAGGTACCCAGCAGACTCATCCATTCTCTCATTGAGCAGGTCCTTTTGTCTAGGAAGTGCTCCACCTTTCTTAGGCATTCTAGAATGCGTTTCGGGGCTGGAAAAGCCCCAAAAACCCCTTATTGAATCCTCATCCCCAGGTAGATGATGATTTGTGAGGGTGTCAGTTGTGATTTGGCCAGATTTACAACTAGACCTAGCTGTTGCGTCATAAGACATTGTAACTTGTAGATCCTCCAGACACTTTTCTTGCGACCTGGCTCTGATTAGCCAGTCGTCCAGGTACATTGATATCCATACCCCTTTCAGATGTAGCCAGCGTGCCACGTTGGAAACCACTCGAGTGAAAACGTAGGGAGCCGTGTGCTCAGTCCAAAACAAAGTGCTTTGAACTGATAAGTAGTTTCTTGGTAAACGAATCTCCGAAATTTTCTGTAGTTTGGGTGAATTGGGACGTGGAAATACGCGCCCTGCAGATCTATCGACATCATCCAGTCTCTTTGTCTGGTGCCTGCTAGGACTGACGCAGATGTCTCCATGGCAAACTTGACTTTGCTTACAAACTTGTTCAGAGGACTTACGTCCAGAAAAGGTCTCCAAACCCCCTAGTTCTTTGGAACTAGAAAAAGTCTGTTGTAAAAACCCTCCGAAGAGGGGTCCTCTACTACTTCTATCGCTGCTTTTGACAGCATCTGGTTGACTTGCTCTTGAAGAGCTGCTGCCTTGCTCCCCGAGTATGTTGCTGTCAACTCTAAGGGTTCTGACGAAAGAGGAGGTCTTCTCAGGAAGGGGATCTTGTAACCCTCCTTCAAGACATCGACTGTCCAGTGATCCGCTCCCCTTTGGCTCCACTTTTTCCAATAGTCCACATAACATGGCTCCCACTTGTGTCTGGAGGTTGTAGGGCTCACTTCCTTGTTTTAGGTTGCTGCTTTGTAAATTTACGAGGTTGTCCTCCAGCAGCAATTCTCTGATTCCCTCTCGAAAGGGCACTCCCACGAAAAGGCTTGAGCATGGGAGGAGCTTCCTTCTGCTTTCTGGTTAAAAAGCTAGCCGGGAGGACTTTCTTGGCTGTCCTAGTAATAATGTTTTGCGTCGCTTGTTGCGCAAGAGCTGCCGAGAAGTCCTTCACTACATCAGAAGGGAAGAGATGATTACCTAAAGGAGCATACAATAGCTCTGATTTCTGAGCGAAGGTCAATCCTGACGACAGGAAAGAACACAGCATAGACCTCTTCTTAATCACTCCGGCCGTGAAAAGGGCAGAGAGTTCGACAGTCCCATCCCTCACAGCCTTAAACAGGCAATCAAGTGCATCTGTGCCTCGTTCTTTAAATCTGTGACCTCTGCGAAGGCTCCGAGAGTCCAGTCCTTGAGGCTGAAGACCTCTATAGTTCTGCAGATACTCTTCAGCAAGTGATCCATCTCTGACGTGGTCCACATCACCTTAGACTTGGTCATGGCTGACCTACGTGAGGCGCCAACGAGTCTGGAGAAGTCCCCCTGGGAGGAGGCAGGAACTCGCAAACCGAGAACCTCCCCAGTCTCATACCACACACTGGATCTGGGGGCTAGTCTTGTAGGGGGAAAGGAAAAGGTAGTCTTTCCTAGATCCTTTCTCTTGAGAATCCACTCATTTAAAGTCGAGAAAGCTCTCTTGACCGATCTGGCTAGCACCGTTTTCTTAAACGAGGAAGGTTTCTGGGGTCTGCCCTTCAAAAACTGTGAGGGCGGGGTTTGAGGTAAAGCCTGAGTAAAGTCTTCTGGATATAACTATGCTAGAACTGCCAGCAATCTCTTAAGATCAGCTGCATGAAGCGTTTCCTGTTTCCCCTTCTGAGATTTCATCTAAAGGGATAGCGATCTCTGAAGTAGAATGAGTTAGACAAACACACGCCTCGTCTTGTCTATTCTCGTCATTCAGCATGCTTCCAGCATGCTGCGATGGAACTTCGTGCATGAGTCCAGAAAGGTGCGAGGAAGCGTCACGCTGCGTGCGTCCTGCATGTTGCGAGGGAGCGTCAACAATGCGATCAGCATGCCGCGAGGGAGCGTCAACTGTGCGTCCAGCATGCTGTGGGGAAACGTCTTGATTGCATGCGTTCAGCATGCGTCCAGCCTGCTGCAAGCCTCCAGCATGCTGCGAGGGAACGTCAAGAACCTTGCCGCCTCCCGTAATGCGTCCCAATCGCTGCGAGGGAGCGTCAATGAGCGCTGAAGTTTCTCGCTGGCTGATCTCGCCTCGGTCCGATCTTATTCCTTTCCTAGGTCTGTTGATGTCCTTAGATTCTTTCTTGCGAGCTTCCTCTGTTTGTGACTTATAGGCATCAAACACGGGCGTAATTAACCGCTTAAGCTCTGAAAGGCCTGTTGCTTGCGGCGCGTCCTGCATGCGCCCAGTCTGCTGCAAGGGGCGTCACGATTTCTATCGCTTCCTGAACTGCGCTCTGATCGCTGCAAGGCAGCGTCTAAAGTTTCGGAAAACTTTGCTGGCGTCTTCTGGCCAAGAGGAGGAGAAGTCCCTTGCGACATCTCCCAATCCGGGGGAGGGGGAGAAGCGTGAACAGATGTAAAGTGCACGTCTTCTTCCTCCGACGAACTATGTGTCCTATACGACTGCTTAGGCGCGGACACGTCGTCTTCCTCCGACAGGAAGCTTTCCAGCGAGCTCCAATTAATGCACGATGGTTGCTGGAACTTAGCAGGGGACCTATGTCTCTTGGGAGGTCTCGGAAGAACAGGTTGACGCCAACCGCGTCTAGGTCTTGCGTCCTCCGATGAAGATGAACACTTCCTCATCTCGCCTTTCCTGCGGCGAAGGGGAGCGTCCTGGGATGCGTCAACAAGATCGCTCGAGGGGACTTCCGTTCGTTGTATAACGTCTCTCACCTCTCTTAGCCTTTCGACTTTCCTTCTCCCAGGGGTTGGGGAGCATGGAAGAGGTCCAGGGCTAGGAGTATGACAGACACGAACTGACGCACCCTCCACTGCACTATCACTATCCCCAAATTTGCATTGTAACCCACGCACTGCCCCCCACATCACTTCCTTTTCCAAAGTAAGGAATTGCACTTGTACACCCAAGGCCGAAATTGCAGCCAAAACATCCTTCAAAGAAGGTTCACTTACCTCTGACACCGTAGAGGGGTCTGGTACTACAGCCTTAGGATTAGGAACAGGAATATAAGTTTCATGCAAATTAGAAGGGACGTGACTATCGAAAGACCTATTAGAAAGAACACTTGACGATTTAGCTCTCCTAAGCCTGTCCTTCTCTAATCGCTTAACATAGCGATCAAACTCCTTCCACACACTATCAGATAAAGACTCACATTCATTGCACCTGTCATTAATAGAACACTCATGCCCTCTGCAACTCTTACATATTGAGTGGGGATCAAGCGTGGCCTTTGGAAGCCGAGCCTTGCATCCCTTAACACACCTTCTAATCACAGAGTCAGCCATTTTGAAAACTAAAGAAAATAGTTAACTAACTGTCCAGGGCGAAAAAACCAACAAAGTCTATCTTAACCAAGTGAAAAGTCAAAAGGGAAAATCCAAAGAGCAGCGAAAGCCATCAACAATAAATCAAACAAAGGGTACTTCACCAAATTTGTAGATAAAGCAAACCGACAACGTATCGAATTTCTGACGTGTTGTCTCGAACAATGGCAGGGAATTTCTGAGGAATGTTGGGAATGGTTCCAGTTACCTAGTTAGAGGGCGCACAGGTATGACCACCTGCTCACCTGGCGGTGATTGCCGCGAAATTTGAATTTCTGCCGTGCGCGCGACGAATCGGCGGGATTAAGCTATATATATGTAACTACCAGGGAGGTTACATATTTAAAAATAAAGCTTTTATATATACTATACTGAAAAATAATGCTTTAATATACCACCATCACTGCCATTAAAATCATTGAAAGTTTAGAGAAAGTTAAAGATTGCATAGAACATAACCATAATTCTATTTACATTTTGTCAGCTGGACTCACATAGTTAAAGTTGATTTCATTGTTGATATAGAATTTTTCCTTAAATAGGCTATTTATTATGAACTATGTTAATAAAATGCAAGGTAAATATCGTTTGGTAACATTATCAGGCACCATATTTAGGGCTACCAAGATATTTAAAAAGACAATAGATTTGATATACAGTATTTTGTAGTGCTTGAATGGCAGCTTCGCAGATACAGAAAATTAAATTTTGAAATCTAGCAACCGCATAACTAGGGAATCGCTAAATTCGGGACCGTACTGTATAGAGCGATTCCAATAAGGGAACAACGCTACAAGACTCAAATCTTTCAAGAATATCCTTACTCACTCTTAATCATTCCAGGAATGATTAGATATGAGTACAGTAATATCTCTAGATACAAAATTAATTTGTTCTGAAGTGACTTTCCTTTCATGATTTTTTCCTATTATGAGGGCAGTTATAAATGTAAATTGCTTATGGATTCATTCCAAGTCCTAGAAAAACACCAAATTAAATTTTATAATGAAGTTATACTGTACTAACCACAATGAAATACAACTAAATACTGTACATTTGAATCATTCAATACCTTATATAACCTTTAATACCTGTAAATGAAAACGGATTTTGAGCGAAGCGAAAAATCTATTTTTGGGTGAGATAGCCATGACGTCCTGATGGAAGGTTCCTTTTGGTAGCTTCCTTGGGTATATTAACTACAAGGATATTCCCAGAGAATTAAACCACAGGTTATCACAGAATTCTTACTTCTGGTGCGAGTATCCTAAAGGTTTCCCTTTAAGACATCGTATATCAACAGGGGACGCATGTATTAACACGCCACATAGCTATCTGCACCCCATATAGAGTTAACACTTCGATATGGAAAGGTGGAGAATAACTGGGGAGCCGTTCCACAGTTACACTCGTCCGTGGCTACTTTTGGTACTCGAAACGTAAACAAACGGGCGCCATTGCTAAATGACGTCACGTCCGTCCTCATCCTGATGCCAGCTCCTTGCTAATCTCCATGATACAGCAGGACAGGGCGGGGCCTGAAAGGCTGGACTAGAATAGCAGGGAGGGTCCATCAGGACGTCATGGCTATCTCACCCAAAAATAGTTTTTTCGCTTCGCTCAAAATCCATTTTTTGGGCTCAAGCCATGACGTCATGATGGAAGAGTACCAAAGAGTCAATGTATCGTGGAAAATTTCCCCTTATTAGAGTAAGTGCCAAGGGCTTTGAATAGAGGTATGCACTGTGACCTCGGTAGAGGTTCCGTGGGAATACAGCTTCCTGCCCCCCCTGGCAGAGA
Source organism: Palaemon carinicauda (assembly GCF_036898095.1). Lineage (NCBI taxonomy): Eukaryota > Metazoa > Arthropoda > Malacostraca > Decapoda > Palaemonidae > Palaemon > Palaemon carinicauda. Next base: position 35,766,319 of record NC_090755.1, on the reverse strand, counting down.
AGTCCCAACGGGTTATACCAAAATTCAAAGTGGTCATCGAAGGGCTACTCACCCTGCGGAGAGTTCGTGAAGGACTCGGAGACAAGACAGAATGGTCAATATTCGTGTAGGAACATTCTCAACAGTAGATAAGTGATGGTTAGTCACTATATTCCATGGTTAGAGAACAATCTGGTCTCGAAGGTATGGCGTAAGTAAGTATTCAATTAGGAATATTACACAGCATAGGTGAGTATATAATACAGACAAAACATATTATTCTTCTCATTTCAAAAGAAAGGGGTAAATGAAACTATGACATTCATGTATTTCATAGTGTAAATAGGAGCGAAGAGAGACGCACAAGTAATAAAATAGACATTTTATTTCACAATTGCAGGTTATAGTAGTAATAAATGCAATAAGGGATGTAAAGTTAATTTACAATAATAAATAATGTACATAGAAATTAGAAGACTTCAATCTTGAATCTGAAAGAAATTTCAAATTATTAGAAAGCACAAGTTCCAGAGGAACGTCAGTCTTTAAAAAAGGAAAAAACACATCATGCCCTAGGCATGTGGCACTCATTTGAAGTTTATGACATTTCACCTTGTAAAGAACAGTCTATTAGAAACACTAAGTGTCCATGAAATCACTACGTATCACACGAGGGTCAACACAGGCACCCGTAGAGTTAAAGTCCCAAGTAACTCGCTGTTCTATGCAGAGTTAAACTGCAGGTTTCATAACACTACCTGCGGCTACCACGAAATGTTTGACTTCAAGCAATTGCTTCGCGTAGTGCTTGAAGAAAACGCGCGAAGATTTCCATCCTGTGAAGCTCTTGAGGCTTTCGAAATCCATACTCTGGAAGAAATTCAGAGAAGATGCGACTTTTCTAGGATCGTGACCTGCGGGTGTACTGTCAGGATCCGCTCTAAGAATGAAGTAGGTGATTTTCGCTCTTAGTTGTTTCAGTGACAGGTCGCTACCCGATGTTTCTCCTTTGAAGAGTTGGCCTCCACCAAAGTCTGAAGTTCTTCGAAGATAGACCTTGAGACACTCTACTGGACATAGAGAGACATCTTCCTTCAGGGGCAGATTCTCCAGGGGCCCCATCTCTTGGTGGGTAATTTGTTTTTCGCGAGAAACGTCGGATCAGGGAAGAGGGTAAGTTCTCCTGAGTCTGTGAACAGGATATGACCCTCGTCTCTTGATAATGCCACTATTTTGCTGACTCGGGCTCCCGAGGCGAGAGCAAAAAGGAATATAACTTTTTGAGTCAGATCCTTGAGAGGGCAAGAATCGTTGTCCAAGTTAGAGGCAAAATGGAGCACCTTGTCCAGGGACCAGGAGATAGGTTTTGGCGGAGGTGCTGGGCGTAGTCGAGCGCATGCTTTTAGTAGTTTATTGAAGATATCGCTGGACAGATCAATCTGGAAGGCGTACAGTAGTGGTCTAGTCAAAGCCGATTTGCAGGTAGAAATCGTGTTGGTTGCTAAGCCTTGTCCATGAAGGTGAATGAAGAAGGACATGCAAAAATCAATGGTGATTTCCGTAGGGTTTTTTGCTTTGACGAACGAGACCCACTTTCTCCAGGATGATTCGTATTGCCGTCGTGTGGATTCGGTCTTGTATTCCTCGAGGAAGTCTAGACTTTTCTTCGAGATCCCAAACCTTTTCTTCGCGGCTAAGGAGAGAAAATCATGAGATGAAGGTCCCTGACTTTCAGTGATGAAGCGAGGACAGTTGACTTCTGTACTTGCTGAGAGAGAACTGGGCCCGGGAGGGGGATCAGCTTAGGCTGCAGCTCCAGGACCAGGGGGTACCAATTGCTCCGGGGCCACTAGGGCCGCTGTCCCTTTGAAGGTTCTCAGTTTGGAGAGGACTTTCAGCAGAAGGTTGGGGGGAGGGAACAAGTATATCCTGGACCATCTGTTCCAATCCAGTGACATGGCGTCCACTGCTTCTGCCTTGGGGTCCTCGTACGGGGCCACATAACGAGGAAGTTGATTGTTGTCGCTCGTTGCGAAGAGATCGATCTGAAGTTCCGAGACTTGGCGAGAGATGAAGGAGAATGATCTTGCGTCTAGAGACCATTCCGACTCTATCGGGCTTGTCCGTGATAGAGCGTCCGCTGTCACGTTGCGGAATCCTTGTAGGTGAACTGCAGACAGGTGCCATTTCTTCTTTTCTGCCAGGCGGAAGATCGGAAGAAGCACCTGATTTATCTGGGGCGATCTCGAGCCCTGACGATTGACACATCTGACTACCACCGAGTTGTCCAGAGCCAGACGGATGTGAATCGAGGGAGGCGGAGAGAGTTTCTTCAGAGTGAGAAGGACCGCCATGGCCTCCAAGATGTTGATGTGAAACGTCTTGAATAGGGGAGACCATGTCCCTTGAGCCTGTTGTTGGTGGGAGTGACCTCCCAACCCTCCAGTGAAGCGTCCGTGTGGATGTTGAGTGATGGAGGTGGGTGTTGAAGAGGAATGGACCTTTTCAGGGCCTTTGCTTCCAACCATGGCTTTAAGAGTAACCGAAGTCTGTTTGGGAGCCGTCTCTTGAGGTCTCTTCGAGCGATGGATGCAGAACGTCTCCAGACTCCCGCGGCATCCTTTAGCTGTGCACGAAGCACTGGGTTTGTCACAGAGGCGAACTGTAGAGAGCCTAGAACTTGTTCCTGCTGTCGTCTTGAGATCCTTTTGGATTTCAGCAGTTGTTTGACAGACCCTGCTATTTCCTTCCTTTTCTTCTGTGGGATGGAAAGGCGGTGTGACTGAAGATCCCAATGGATTCCTAACCATTGGAACTTCTAAGCTGGAGAGAGGCGAGATTTCTTGGTGTTTATCTTGAATCCCAGGTGTTCTAGGAACTGGGTGACTTTGTTGCAGGATCGTACACAATCTTTGGGCGATGTCGCCCAGACCAGCCAGTCGTCTAGGTAGGCCATCACCTGGACGCCGCAGAGGCGGAGCTGTTGAACGATGGCGTCTGCCAGCTTGGTGAAGATCCGTGGGGCCACGTTGAGCCCGAAGGGCATGGCCCTGAAAGCGTAGCTTTTCCTTTGGAGTCGAAATCCTAGGTAGGAGGAAGCGTGATGGTTCATTGGAACGTGCCAGTAGGCATCCGCCAGGTCTATGGAGACCGTATAGGACCCTTGAGGCAGAAGGGTCCGTATTTGTTGAAGAATCAGCAGAAGAATCAGCATCTTGAACTTGTTGTTCGCGATGTACTTGTTGAGGGGGGATAAGTCTAGAATTACTCTGAGTTTGTCGGAGTCCTTCTTGGGGACGCAAAACAGTCTCCATTGGAACCTGGTTGACTTTACCCTCCTTATCACCTTCTTGTTCAAGAGTTCTAGGACATATTCTTCCAGGAGGGGGGTTGACTGTTGGAAGAATTGCTGGAAGGTTGGGGGTGGCTGAGTCCAGCTCCAGTCTAGTCCCTTCTTGACGATGCTGTGTGCCCAGGGATCGAAGGTCCAACGATCCTGGAATTGGCGGAGTCTTCCTCCCACCGGAAGCACTTCATTGCTTCTGCTGTCCCGAGGGTTTACTGCCTCGGCCGCTAGCTCCCCTTCCTCCTCTGCCTCTGGAGGGACGGCGAGACGCATCTCTGCCCGAGCCTCTGCTTGAGCCTCTACCTTTGGGACGAAAGGTAGTGGATTGCTGCTCAAATGCAGGGGTGAAGACCGGTGACTGTGACAGGACCGGTTGGGTGACCAGCTGAAAGGTCTGTTGTGGCTGAGCTGCCATTTGGGGAGTAGCGGAACCCGGAAACTGCCGTCTCTGTTGACGTTGCTGGGGTTTTGGCTTTGTAGGTTTCCTCTTAGGTTGAGGGCCGTCGTCCTGAGAGGATCTCCTTTTCTTCGACATGCCCCACTTATGGAGAAGGTTCCTGTTCTCCGTGGCGGCTTTGTCGGTGATCTCTTTCACTAGGGAGGGGAAAAGGTGTTTACCCCTGATGTTGGAGGAAATCAGCCTCCGGGGTTCGTGTCTCACTGTAGCGCTCACGAACACGAATTCACGACAGGCTCTACGAGCCCTAGTGAAGCTGTACAGATCCTTCATGACCGTTGCCAGATGCGTTTTGGCAAGGACCATGTAGAAGTCTGGGACCCTAGTGTCACCGGCCATGACTTCAAGCTGTACCTGGAGGGACATAGATGCGGCAAGCCTTTCCTTCGTATCATGTTCCCTACGAAGGAGGTGATCGTTGAGTTTTGGGATGTCCTAGTTAAACTGACGACCAGCAACGTCAGGCTCTAGCTTCCCCACTATGAATGTCGACTGGACGTCTTTCCAGTGCCTATCATCAGGGGGAGTAGTCAGGGAGAAGGGCCTGCACTCCTCCAGTACAGGGCAAGGTTTCCCTTCTTCCACTGCTTTCTGTACCGCAATGAAGGCCTTTTCAAGAAAGGGGAAGGTCGCATTGTCCGGTGCGACGAAGGTCGGGTGCTTTTTACTAAGCGCCGGCATTTTTGAATTGGTGAAGCCCCTACTTTTCACCGCGTTGGCTAGCATAGCCTGGGCCTTCGAAAGATCGAACACAATAACCTCCTTCGGTTCGGTCTCTTCTTTAGAGGCGGGTTCGGACCTGAGTCGGACGTAACAGTCCGGATAAGCCTCAAAGTTCGGGAAGAACTCCACTTCTTCCAACGCGATCGAGCCGACCTTCTCGCTGACGAAGATCTTGCCCGTGGTGATCGGCATGTGCTCGGCATACCTCCATGGGTTAGTATCCGAGCAGGCAGGGAGGTCCTTAACCGAAATCCTTTTCGGTTGCTTAGAACTTCCGAGGTTAGACTTGAAAAGCTCATGAGTCTCGCGAAGTTTCTTATCCATGAGAGCTTCAAGCATCTTGAAGATCTCCTGAGTGCCTGATGGGATGGGATCCGGGGTAGCGGACGTTGAAGGAAGTGATTCCTCAGTCGGTGTAGGAGTTGGTGCAGTGGTAGAAGCGGGAGCGACCTCATGCTCTGAATCAGGGTATTCCACCTGATCTTCCTCATAGTCGAGCTCCTCGCCCATGAGGTTCCTCTCCGTAGTTTCCGACACTTCCGACATACGTTCCACGTTGTCGGAATCTAGACGGCACTCATGCATGGACTGGGCCATGACTACATCAGGTTCCACCACTATCTGGACGGTAGGAATCTGATCACTAGGGACCACTGAGTCTTTCGATGCCTTCGGGAATAGCAAGGCCCTCAAATCTTCGGTAGCGAGATACGGTCCTGTGGCGTTCTTCTGGAAGCCACGCACCCACTTGCGTAGCTTCTCTCGAGCGTTGTCCCTTACCTCCGCTGAAGGAGGATCGTCGAACGCTTCAACCAGACGACTCTTGCAGACTGTACAGTGCTGCGGGTCCCAATATTTCAGGTCGCCTTTCTTGGCGGCGCAGGGGGCGTGGGTCCGACACGCCTTGTGCCCGTAGAAGTCCGGGCGCTTCACTCCACAGAAGTTGTGGTCACACTTCATATACTCCTCCTGTAAAAGAAAGATATCATGAGTATATGGAAGGCATAAGAATGACTTACATTACTCTAAGGTTAAATTCTAAGTAGTTAAACTTTCACCTAACATTAAATAATTCATGAATATTGTAATGTTTGAGAAGAGGAGCGGGAAAAGGAAGTAGATAGACACATACTTGTGAATCCCGCCCAGTTGGTCACCGTAACCTTATCAATAGGCAATTTCATTTGTGACCGAGGGACACAAAACGGAAATCCTCATGGATCACCGTGGTGGGTAGAAGTTCTAGCAGAGATTGCCTGCGAGGTGTATCGGGAACTGAGACCACTCAGATCCTTGGGTTAAAGAGGTAGTAGGAGACCCCGTATAGATCTAGGTTCCGGCAACCGACCGTGCTAAGACACACAGAGTATTCTGGAAATTGTAATGTGCAAGAAGACAGCACAGCCACTAGTAGAATGGTAAGACAATACCTATCTATCGAAGTGGCTAAGCCATCTGGCTGCAGTGTAGGGCTGTCGGCATGTTGTCGACAGGTAGTAGAAGGGGTGCAAGTCCCTTGGTGCTTCCGGAGGGCGCCGGCAGACCGGCGACACGCCGGAGGCCGCTCCAGCAGGGTGTAAGGCATTAAGGCAGACACATTGAGAATCTAAGCATAATACCAATTTGGCGGCCGCCGGCGGGAGGTGGCGGCTCCGGCAGCCGAAGGCTGACGGCTTGGTGATCAGCTCATAAGATAAAGCAGAATTTGGTAGAATACCCAGACCGCCGGCAATCAATGCCGGCACGCCGGAGGAGGCCCGAAGGTCGGACAACCGAAACTAGGTAATAGAGGGGTGGGCCATCGGCTGTATGCCGGCGGAAGGCGGAAGCCCTCCGGCACACGGAAGGCTGGCGACTTAGGGGAGGGGTGGGGGTATCTCATGAGTGTCACCAAAGGATAGGGTGGTATCGCCGGAAGTAGAGGCGGCAAGGAACCGGCACCAGGGTAGATAGAGAGACAGATAAGGAGGGATGGAGGGGTAAGACCACATACCCTCTGGCATCCCTCCTGAGAGAGTGTACCCATGATAGGAGTAGGTCCTAGCATCCAATGGCAGGGGGTCGGCAGTCGGCCGGGTGCCAGGGTAACCCAAGGGAGGGTTAGGGTACACTCAAGAGGGGGGAACCCCTGTTGGACAAATCGCTGCCAGTGGCTACCCCCATAGGACGCTATGAAGGGTATATGTACCAGAGCGGCCTGCTCAACAGGAGATCAAGATAGCCCTATCACTCCACCCAAGGGAGGAGTTGTAGGACTAGGGACAGATGTGTATAGGCCAGCCTATGTATAGGCTAGCCTACACCAAGGGATAGGTGGGGAGGGAGAAGAAGAGGGGTCGCCCATAGGGGAGGCTCTGTACAAGAACGGTCACCAAGGAAGGGAGGACGCTCCCTAGCCTAGGGTAGGTAACCAGAATGAGAACGGTGCAAGAGTACCGTCTCAAACTATAACAGTACAGAACTGAGATGCAAGTCGATAAAAATCGCACAAGGGGGAAATCCGTCTAAGCAAGGGAGCTACAAGCAGAAGGATGAGGACGGACGTGACGTCATTTAGCAATGGCGCCCGTTTGTTTACGTTTCGAGTACCAAAAGTAGCCACGGACGAGTGTAACTGTGGAACGGCTCCCCAGTTATTCTCCACCTTTCCATATCGAAGTGTTAACTCTATATGGGGTGCAGATAGCTATGTGGCGTGTTAATACATGCGTCCCCTGTTGATATACGATGTCTTAAAGGGAAACCTTTAGGATACTCGCACCAGAAGTAAGAATTCTGTGATAACCTGTGGTTTAATTCTCTGGGAATATCCTTGTAGTTAATATACCCAAGGAAGCTACCAAAAGGAACCTTCCATCAGGATGTCATGGCTTGAGCCCAAAAATAGATATTATAACAATGCAATAATAAATTGAATATAACGAAAATGTGGAACCTTACCTTTTGAGTAAGGCGATGTCCGAAAACAAAAAAGGCAGCAGAGAAGAAGGACAATTGGCAGAAAACATGAACACTTAACTTTACGAAATACATTAACAAATGGCAGAAAACATTAACACTTAACTTTACAAAACTCATTAACAAATAGCAGCAAAACATCAACACTGAACTTTACAAAACTCATTAACCCTTTTACCCCCAAAGGACGTACTGGTACGTTTCACAAAACTCATCCCTTTACCCCCATGGATGTACCAGTACGTCCTTGCAAAAAACTGCTATTTACATTTTTTTTGCATATTTTTGATAAATTTTTGAGAAACTTCAGGCATTTTCCAAGAGAATGAGACTAACTTGACCTCTCTATGACAAAAATTAAGGCTGTTAGAGCAATTCAAAAAAATATACTGCAAAATGTGCTTGAAAAAAATAACCCCTGGGGGTTAAGGGTTGGAAAGTTCCAAATATCCTGGGGGTAAAAGGTTAACAAATAGCAGCAAAACAGTAACAACTTTACGAAATACTTTTTTCTTTTTTTTCTGCCTTTTCTAATTTTTAATTTTTTTTTATACTTCACATTTTGTACTTTCTAAATTTCATCAATTACTTCATCACTTCCACTTTTCTGTTTTTCAGATCACTTTGAGCTTTCTCTTGGCCTATTTAAAAAATAACTATCCAAGGAAGCTTATTTCTCCCTGGTTTTTAAAATGTTCCTGAAATGACTCGGGCAAATGTCATTACACTTCGCAAGAACCCGACCTGTATAAAACATTTTGGGTGTCTGCTACAAAAGCTGCCATTTTATGATTATAAGCTTGAGCCTCCTTAATTAATGCCATTGTCATAGAGTCGTCCTCCTCATTGCCACTAAAGAACTGTTCTTGAACGACATTCACTTACATGGCCTCTAACTCCTTCAGGTCATCTGTCATAAGCTCCTCTTGGTACTCCTTGAGAAGCTCATTTATGTCGTCATAATTGACAACCAGCCCCACAGAACTTTTAAGTGTAACAATCTCCTCAACCTCACGTTGCAGAGCAGGTTCAGGATCATTAACTTCTTTGGCTTTGGCTTTGGCTTCAGCTAGGCCTACATCGAATACCACAAAGTCTCACACAGAGACAGCAACAGGCCACAGTTTCTTCCACAAAGAGTTCAAGGCGCGCCTCAAAACCTACCGCCTAGCTTGATCGATGAGTCGGAAGGATATGACAATGTTGAAATGCTCCTTCCAAAATTTACACAAGGTGAGGTTTGTGCTGTCAGTGATTTAGATTGTATACAGTCGGCCCTTGTTTATCGCGGGTTCTTGCTTCGCGGCTTAAGTTTTTCCCGCATAAGGACAACGCAATACCTATCAAATAAAAATTCTCACAATTGCGATAAAATTCACGATGCGTGATGATTTGAAAAAGCCTGCGCCCCTTTACACTGGGAGTGCTTCACGTTACTACCTATCTCTCCACCAAGCTGGTCCTCGATCTCTCTGTACAGTGTATATCCATTTACTGTGGTAAAAAATTACACCTATATTTGAAGTAAATTGGATTTTTATTAAACTGGTGTTTCACTTAACTATATCCAAATATAATACATGTAATATTCAATTTAGAATCGAATATATAATTAAAAACATAGTGAATTAAAATCATATGCATTGTTTACATTCAAATCTACTGATCAACCCTGTGTAGTTCGCCGTCAACCTCAATTTTCGGATCAAATAACTCCCTTATTGCTAAGGCATGCTACAGTAGGATATTTCATATTTACAGAAAGGAAAAATTCTTACTTGATCTATCATTTTCCAATTAGTATACAAGTTTCAATAATTTTATTTGAAATACTTCTACTTCTCTCATATTCTACTTACTTGAACTGTTGAATCATATAACGTTAACTGAAGTTTCATTCATGTTGACGATGCAAGATATTTTATAGTTTTTAGTTCTGTGGTGCTTGATTACAAAGCTTAAGTATTTATTCATTATGGCTCCATAAGAGAGAGAGAGAGAGAGAGAGAGAGAGAGAGAGAGAGAGAGAGAGAGAGAGAGAGAGAGAGAGAATTCTTACTTGAGCTATCATTTTCCAATTAGCATACTAATTTCAATAGTTATATTGAAAATACTTCTCTCACATCTTATTAACTTGTACTATTGAATCGCATAACGTTAACAGAAGTTTCAATCATGTTGCCGATGTAAGATATTTTATAGTTTATAGCTCTGTGGTGCTTAATTATAAAGCTTGTTTATTTATTACAGCTCTGTGAGAGAGAGAGAGAGAGAGAGAGAGAGAGAGAGAGAGAGAGAGAGAGAGAGAGAGAGAGAGAATTAATACTGTAATGACAGCTATAAATGTATTATATGAAAATTATGATAGCTTATAACACATCAGTGCTTATATAATACTGTAATATGTTAACTATATATACAGTAGTAGATATTTTGAATAAGTTAAGAAATATGATATTTTCAATTTAAAATAAATTTTTGAATATACGTACCCAGTGAATATATATACAGCTTACGTCTCCGACGGTCGACAGATTCCAAAAACTCGCGAGCGATCGCCATGAACGTTGCTGGGTGTGCCCACCAGCGGCGACTATCGGCCAGATACCCCATATACAGTAGGGTCCCGAATTATGCGAGAATTTGGTCGATGAATGACCTCGTATAAATGGAAAATCGCAGATTTCGAAACACACAACTAACAGAAATAATTACATTTGGCCATGGCAACCGGCAACTTGCTTATTCATACGTGTTTACTACCCTTTTCCATTACTTTCTTTGTACTGTACTGTATTTCTTTATAATATCAAATTGTTCTTGTAAATAAATCAAACATTTAATATACTTTAAAGTTCTAATAACTTGAAAAATGGTTAAAATTACAACCAGGATGGGTGTAAACACTGTATATTTCCCGTTATAACACGACCCAAAGTACAGACAAATTTTAATGTTTGTCATATCTATTGTTTAAGACAACTGGTGAATAGCAAAACCATCACTCTATAGACTAGCTTTTGTTGTATGATTGAAAATCCAAAATTATCAATATAAAGGCGATTTTATATCATGCGTTTCCTAACCACGCCAAAAAGCGCAATAGAAAACGACAACCAATGTTTTGTTTACGTTTATCTCTGATCATAACGAAGAAACAGACGCATTTACACATCTGTGTATAGGTTAGTTTTTGCATCCACAGCAATCTTACCAATATTGATTATATGTTGATTTTGTTATTACCAATGCTCTACTTAATTTTTTTTCTAAGAACTTCCAAATAAATGAAGTGAATGCCATTTATATAATGTTTTTCTTTATGACGCCGCCTGAAACGGAAACCTTCCATTTGTTTACGCTCCATCTTCGATCATAATAAACAAACGAACGCATTAAACACACATGATCAAAGTGATAACTAATGATATTACAAACATTTAGTAAACATTATGTTATTACAAATATTTTACTTACCGTATCCATATAAATTCCTAAATTCGTAGCAAAGCTGGAAACCTTTTTTTTTCTTATGCGTTTAATCCACAATAGCAAACTGCCGCTAATGACAGAATGATAATTTACGATAATTTTAAACTGTTACGAAAGATAATTGTCCTTTCCATATCCAAAATACTTTTCCTAACTTCAGTTAGGAAAACCATATGCAAAAATGGTAAAAGAAGAAAGTACTAGGCCTATTTTTAAAGTCATCGAACAATTAGGTTACCGCTATTACGTTCGATGTGACAGAGAGAGAGAGAGAGAGAGAGAGAGAGAGAGAGAGAGAGAGAGAGAGAGAGAGAGAGAGAGAGATGGTTTTAAATGTACTAAACAATAAATGTAGTTTATAACACATTGGTCCTTATGTAATATTAACTGTATTGATGGTTTGAATAAATTAAGAAATGGTGTAAACAATTCTTTGTTAACGTATTCGTACGCGCATATTCGTGAGAGCGGAAGCTAGACATCAGCTGATCTAATCACAGCCAAAAGTAAAACAAAAAGAAGTCAGCAATACTCGATTTTTAAAACACACCCGAAATTTAAAAACCCAAGTACATGTTTTATTATAGCGCAATTGACTATTTAAGGAGTAAAAATTTTCTGGAATAGAATGGTGTTTCCTAAAAAATAGTGGTTTGCTGACGAAATCGGATACCGTATTTTAAGCTATGATTGAAATGGATGTATACACGGTATAATTTTTTTGTTTTGTATTTAATTGACACTTTAAGAAAACCGATTTTGGTTTCTTCATCTATTTGTAAGTATTGTATAACACGAGAAAGAGAGAGAGAGAGAGAGAGAGAGAGAGAGAGAGAGAGAGAGAGAGAGAGAGAGAGAGAGAGAGAATAAGCTGTTGTAATCGAGTGCCGTGTTTTTGTTTCGTGTACCTCCTGAAGCGAGGAATTGATCGCCACAACTAACAATTGTCATGTTAATTTCATTCTTAAACTCAAGTTGCCATATGTTAACTAGGGTTATATTTCTTACGGAGAGAGAGAGAGAGAGAGAGAGAGAGAGAGAGAGAGAGAGAGAGAGAGAGAGAGAGAGAATCAGCTGTTGTAATCGAGTGCCGTGTTTTTGTTTCGTGTACCTCCTGAAGCGAGGAATTGATCGCCACAACTAACAATTGTCATGTTAATTTCATTCTTAAACTCAAGTTGCCATATGTTAACTAGGATTTTTTTTCTTACGGAGAGAGAGAGAGAGAGAGAGAGAGAGAGAGAGAGAGAGAGAGAGAGAGAGAGAGAGAGAGAGAGAGAGAGAGATATTTTAATTTTACCGTCTACTTTACAAAACTAATCTTTGCAAATCAAATGTGTACTGTTTAAAATATGACAAAATATTGCCGACTCGTTACCGTAGTTTAGGCTATTCACTGCCGATAAACAAACCCAGTCTACTCGTGAAAACCTTGAACGCCCGGAGGGAAAAATAAGGCTTTTATACATACTGTACTAAACAAAAATAATGCTTTAATATACCATCATTAACACTACCATTACAATTATCGTAAGGTTGGAGAAAGATAATGATTGCCGAGAACGTAACCACAATTCTGTTTACATTTTGTCAGCTGGACTCGCACAGTTAACAGTTGATTTCATTGTTGATGAGGAATTTTATCTTTAAATAGGCTATTCATTATGAAATCATGTTAATAAGATGTAATGTTAATATTGTTTTTTAAAATTTATTATAAATCACCGTATTTAGGGCTACCAATATGCTTAGAAAGAGAATAGATTTGATACATTTTATAGTGCTTGACTCGTAAACTTTGAACAGTTTCGCAGATACAGAAAATTTATTTTTGAAAAATAGAGGTCGCATAAAAGGGGAATCGTATATTTCGAACACGCATAATTTGGGACCCTACTGTACTTCTCAACCAATTCAGTTCTTCACAGTCCGTAGGGTCTCTATCGGGGAGGAAGGGAGGGCCTTTAATTATATATATTCACCGGGTAAGTATACTCAAAAATTTATTTTAAATTGAAAATATCATTTCTAAATATTAAACTTAGCCGGTGAATATATAAATAGCTGATTCACACCCATGGTGGTGGGTAGAGACCAGTATTAAAACAATAAAGGCATATATGCTCAAGAGTTTTTGACAAATATTCAAAAAACAAACTTGAGTATAGGTACCTGATAAGGAAGCTGACTCTGATGATTACTCTGCCTCATTAGTCTGCTATCCTCACGAAGCCCAGCAATCCTCTCAGGATGCTGAAAGACTCCCAGGAGCTGTTATAATCAGGGTGAACACCCCTACAACAGGACCTCATCAATACCCTTAATCTGGGCGCTCTCAAGAAACAATATTTTGACCACCCGCCAAATCAAAAGATTGCGAAAGACTTCTTAGTCTCCCGTACAACCCAAAACAAGATTAAAAATTTCAGGAGAAGATTAAAAGGATATTGGGATTAAGGGAATGTAGTGGTAGAACCGTCACCCACTACTGCACTCGCTGCTACGAATGGTCCCAACGTGTAGCAGTCCTCATAAAGAGTCTGGACATCTTTCAAGTAATATGAAGCGAACACCGACTTGCTTCTCCAAAAGGTCGCATCCATAATACTTCTAAGGGATCTATTTTGTTTAAACGCTACTGAAGTTGCTACCGCTCTAACTTCATGAGCCTTAACTTTAAGCAAATTACGATCCTTCTCACTTAAATGAGTGGTTGCCTCTCTAATCAAAAGTCTAATAAAATAAGACAACGCATTCTTCGACATGGGCAAAGAGGGCTTTTTAACGGAGCACCATAAAGCCTCTGAAAATCCTCGCAGCGGTTTAGTTCTAGATAAATAAAATTTAAGAGCTCTAACGGGGCACAGCACTCTTTCAACTTCATTCCCAACAATCTCAGATAGACTGGGAAGTTCAAATGATTTAGGCCATGGACGAGACGGAAGTTCATTTTGGGCCAAGAAACCAAGCTGAAGAGAACATACTGCTTTATTAACGGAGAAGCCGATATTCTTGCTAAAAGCATGTATCTCACTAACCCTTTTCGCCGAAGCCAAGCTCACCAAGAAAAGTGTCTTGAGGGTAAGATCCTTCAGGGAGGCTGAATTTAACGGTTCAAACCTGTCTGACATAAGGAATTGCAGGACCACGTCCAAGTTCCAAGCAGGAGTAGAAATATGACGCTCCTTGGAAGTCTCGAAAGACTTAGAAGGTCTTGAAGATCTTTGTTATTAGATAGATCCAAATTTCTATGCCAGAAAACAGAAGCTAACATGCTTCTGTAGCCTTTAATGGTCCACGCAGAAAGGGAGCGACCATTTCTCAGAGATAAAGCAGAAAATCTGCAATCTGCGCTACAGAGGTACTGGAAGAGGAAATAGAGGAGGACTTGCACCAGTCTCTAAATACCTCCTATTTAGATTGATAAATCCTGATGGTAGAGGATCTTCTAGCCCTCGCGATCACTCTAGCTGCCTCCTTCGAAAACCCTCGAGCTCTAGAGTGTCTTTCGATAGTCTGAAGGCAGTTAGACGAAGCGCGGGGAGGCTTTGATGAAATCCCTTTACGTGAGGCTGACGCAGGAGATCCATCCGCAACGGTAGACTTCTTGGAACGTCTACTAGCCATAGAAGTACCTCTGTGAACCACTCTCTCGCGGGCCAGAGGGGAGCAACCATCGTCAACCTGGTCCCTTCGTGAGAGGCGAACTTCTGTATCACCTTGTTTAGGATCTTGAACGGTGGAAAGGCATAGATGTCTAGGTGAGAGCAGTCCAGAAGGAACACGTCTATGTGGGCCGCCTCTGGATCTGGAACAGGAGAGCAATAAGTCGGGAGCCTCTTTGTCAAAGAGGTCGCAAAGAGATCGATGGAGGGTCGTCCCTAAGTCATCCATAGTCTTTCGCACACATCCTTGTGCAGCGTCCACTCCGTAGGAATCACCTGTCCTCTTCGGCTGAGACAGTCCGCTAAGACATTCAACACCCCTTGGATGAATCTCGTCAAAAGAGAGATGTTTCGATCTTTTGACCAAGAGAGAAGGTCCCTTGCGATGACGAAAAGGGAGTGGGAGTGAGTGCCTCCTTGCTTCAAGATGTATGCCAAGGCCGTGGTATTGTCTGCATTCACCTCCACTACCTTGTTTCAAACCACTCTCTCGAAACTCTTTAACGCTAGATGGACTGCTAAAAGCTCTTTGCAGTTTATGTGAAGACTCCTCTGGTCTGTGGACCAAAGACCCGAGCACTCCAGATTGTCGCTAGATGGACTGCTAAAAGCTCTTTGCAGTTTATGTGAAGACTCCTCTGGTCTGTGGACCAAAGACCCGAGCAATCCAGATTGTCCAGTGTCGCTCCCCAACCCAAATCCGATGCGTCTGAAAACAACACATGGTTTGGGTTCTTGATTGCAAGAGAAAGACCTTCCCGAAGTCTTATGTTGCTGTCCCACCAAGCTAGACAAGTCTTGACTGAATTGGAGATTGGAATCGAGATCATCTCTAAACCCTTCTCCTTGTTCCAATGGTGGTTTAGGTGAAACTGGAGAGGGCGCAGATTGAGTTTCCCTAGAGAGATAAACTGTTCCAGCGACGAAAGAGTCCCTAGGAGACTCATCCAAACTCTCACAGAGCAACTGCTTTTCTCTTGCAAGAGACAGACTTTGAGCAAAGCCTGCTCCATCCTGGTGGAAGATGGAAAAGCCCAAAAAACTCGACTCTGTATCTCCATCCCCAAATAAAGAATGGTCTGGGATGGAGTCAGTTGCGACTTCTCCATGTTCACAAGGAGACCTAACTCTTTGGCCAGGTCCAAAGTCCATTTGAGGTCCTCCAGACAGCGACGAAGGGGCGATGCCCTGAGTAACCAGTCGTCCAAATAAAGGGAGGCTCTGATCCCCGACAAATGTAGGAACTTCGCTACATTCCGCATGAGCCTTGTAAAAACAAGATTAGCAGGGCTGAGGCCGAAGCACAGTGCTCGGAATTGATACATCACCTTCCTGTACACAAACCTCAGATAATGTTGAGAGTTTGGATGTATCGGAATGTGGAAGTACGCATCTTGCAGGTCGAGAGAGACCATCCAGTCGCCCTCTCTGACCGCTGCTAAAACGGATTTGGTGGTCTCCATCGTGAATTTTGTTTTTACAACAAACACGTTGAGAGCACTTACATCCAGCACTAGCCTCCAACCTCCTGTGTTCTTCGGAACCAGGAAGAGACGGTTGTAAAAACCTGGGGATTGAAGGTCCGAGACTTTCACCACCGCCCCCTTCTCCAACAACGGAGAAACTTGAAGATGCAACGCATGTCTCTTTGTCTCCTCTCGATACCTGGGAGAGAGGTCTATCGGAACTTTCACTAGCGGAGGTCTTCGTACAAAAGGAATTTTGTAACCCTCCTTCAGCAACAAAACAGACTCCCGGTCTGCACCCCTCTTCTCCCAGGCCTGCCAGAAGTTGGTCAATCTGGCCCCTACCGCTGTCTGCGGACGTGGGCAGTCAGACTCTGCCATGTGAGGATTTGGATCCTCTCTTCTTACCTCGCTTGCTATCGGAACGAGAGCTTCCCCTACTGGGGGCTCTGCCACAAAAAGGCGGGATAAATCTCGTCGCTGGCGTGTCAAACTTGGGTCTGCTGACATGAGAAGAAGGCAAAACCTTACGAGCAGTCTTAGCCACTAAATCGTGAGTGTCCTTCTGAGCAAGAGATGCCGCGATATCTCTAATAAGATGTTGAGGGAACAAAGTAAAAGATACGGGAGCAAAGAGAAGTTCTGACTTCTGACAGGGAGTAACCCCTGCAGAAAGAAAAGAACACAGAGTTTCTCTCTTCTTAAGAACTCCTGCTGTGAACGTAGCCGCCAGTTCATTAGAGCCATCACTTATTGCCTTGTCCATGCAAGACATTATCTGAATAGACATATCATTGTCCGATGAAGAGACCTTCTTACTTAAGGCTCCCAGGGACCAATCCAAAAAATTAAAAACCTCGAAGGCACGGAAAATTCCTTTAAGGAGATGATCCAGATCTGTGGAGGACCAGCAAACCTTCGAGCGTCTCATGGCTAGACGACGAGGAGAGTCTACAAGGCTTGAGAAATCTCCCTGGGCAGAGGCAGGCACTCCCAAGCCGAGAACTTCTCCCGTGTCATACCAGACGCTTGCACGAGAAGCCAATTTGAAAGGGGGAAAGGCAAAAGAAGACTTCCCTAAACCTCTCCTGGTTACTAACCAGTCTCCCAACAAACGCAAGGCTCTCTTAGAAGAGCGAGAGAGAACCAACTTCGTAAACGACGGAGTCGATGAAGTCATGCCTAAAGTAAATTCAGACGGCGGTGAACGTGGCGCCGCAGTAACAAAATGATCGGGAAAAACATCCCTAAAGATAAGCATAATCTTTTTAAAGTCAAGGGATTGCTGGACAACCCTAGGCTCCTCCCCATCTGAATGGATCCCCAAAGGCACATCAGCAGGAAGGGGATCATCAACTTCCTCATCCGAAAGAACATCATCTGACAAAGGTAAGGTCTTGCGACACGGGGAAACCACAACATGCCGAGGCGGCAAAGCTTGACAGGCCACATCAATATCCAAAGGAGCCGCAGCAAAAGTCGAGGGGACGACGTCACGTCGAGACTGCAAAGACTGAAGGTCTTGAGGTTGAGAGTCAACACGAGACTGCGGCGACTGACGGTCGACATCACGTCGGGACAACGGAGTCGGCCGATGAACGTCACGTCGGGACTGCGGTGACTGCAGCTCAAAGTCACGCTGTGACTGCGGAAACTGGAGTTCAACATCACGT
Source organism: Palaemon carinicauda (assembly GCF_036898095.1). Lineage (NCBI taxonomy): Eukaryota > Metazoa > Arthropoda > Malacostraca > Decapoda > Palaemonidae > Palaemon > Palaemon carinicauda. The sequence goes on along the minus strand of NC_090755.1, from coordinate 35,748,560 downwards.
GACTGACGTGACTGACGAGGAACACGATCAGAATCACGTTTAACAGCACCGCTGACATTAGCGATGACGTCAGAACGACGAGACAAATCTCGCTTAGGAGGTTGAAGACCTGAATCACGCTTGCCGGACTGACGAACCGCAAGCAAAGGTTCCTTACGAACCTGGACATGATTGTAAACTTCCATTAAGGATGAAAGTTTTAACTGCATGTCTTGTAAGACACTCAACTTAGGGTCAACAGGACTCGAAACGGACCGTGACGTCGGCAACGTCTGCGCATGCAAGTCATCGTACCAAACGGGACCCTCGAGCTCAATGTCACGTTTGCGCTTAACAGGCGAACAATCATCCGATGACTGAATACGGTCGGAGCTGTCCCAATGACTACAGCCAGGACGCTGGACCTGTCCTGAAGGGACCGACTTGCGTTTCAAAGGTCTTGAAACCTTACGCCAAGGTTTCTTATGAGACGAATCATCGGAAGACGAGGAGAACTTCGTTTCTCCCGTCTTATGGTAAGGACGTGCTTGAAGAGCAACGTCTGATACCTTTGAGGGAACGTCTGTACGTTGGTTTACACCTCTCACTCCCTTAAGTCCTACGACATTCCTTCTCCCTGGGGCAGGGGAGCTTGAAAGAGGTCTCGGACTAGGCAAGTGACAAGCACGAACAGACGAACCCTCCGGCAAAACACAAAACACATTCGATGCACTTTCCACTTTACCACTTTGACCCTTTAAAATTTTAACGTCGGACATAAGCTGATTTCTGTCCGAGGCCAACGATTCGACCTTCTCACCCAACGCTTGAATGGCCAATAACATATCACGCATAGAAGGTTCATTAGTGCCAATAGGGGGTTCTGAAACTACCACTACAGGAGAAGGATTAGGTTCAGGGGCATGGGAAGAGGAAAAATCTAGAGATCTAGAAGAGCTTCTTCTCACCCTATCTCTTTCGAGTTTCCGAGTATATTTCTCATACTCCAACCACTCGAATTCAGATAAAACAATACATTCCTCACATCGATCCCCTAGTTGACAAGATTTACCTCGGCAATTAACAAAAATAGTATGAGGATCGATGGAAGCTTTAGAAAGACGTTTATTACAGTCTTTCGCACATTTACAATAGACAGGAGAAGGGTCAGCCATTATGAAAATTTCAAAGAAAATCCAAAAGAAAGCCAAGTTCAGCAACAATAATCAAAAAAGGGTTTCAAGAGTTTTATCGAAGATAACCAACACAGCGAAAGCAATAAAACCATGAACAAGTACTTCACCATTCGGTAGAAACTTGAGGTTAAGCGCGAGTGGAACCAATGCTGTCACTACCACCGACAGAGAAGAACTGAATTGGTTGAGAAGTATATGCGGTATCTGGCCGATAGTCGGCGCTGGTGGGCACACCCAGCAACCTTCATGACGATCGCTCGCGAGTTTTTGGAATCTGTCGACCGTCGGAGACGTAAGCTATATATATATTCACCGGCTAAGTTTAATATTTAAAAAGTATAAACAATATTCTGTTATTTATTCGTATGTGCATCACATCTGATCTGATCACAGCACCCAAAATACTTCAATCGATAAAACACATGAAATTTCAAACAAAAGTACATGAATGTTTTATTAAAGCACAATTAACTATTTAAATAATCGTAATTTTCTAGAATGCAATAATGCTTCTCAAACGAAATCGGATATATCAAGCTAAGATTAGAGAGAGAGAGAGAGAGAGAGAGAGAGAGAGAGAGAGAGAGAGAGAGAGAGAGAGAGAGAGAGAGAGAGAGAGAGAGAGAGAGATAGATATCAGTGTTGAATAGTAATCGAATGCACTGTTTTTGTTTGTTTACTTAAGGAGGGAGACTGGAAAAACCCTTTTCTGGGCTCCACCTGTGCCGCTCCGTGAAATGCTCCTTTTGCATCATTTCTAAGGTATATCATCATCATTTCAGCCTTCAAAAGTCCTTTGTTGGATGTAGGCCTTCCCCAGGTTTCTCCACAGACTTCTATAGCAGCTATTCTGTGCCACTTTTGCTTATGTTGGTCTAAGTCATATCGCCAGCGGGTTTTTTGTCTTCCTCGGTTTCTTGTGTATCCTCGGGGTGTCCAGAAGGTTGTTCATGATGTCCATCGGTTGTCTGTCATCCTGGCAATGTGCCCTGCCCAGTTCCATTTGAGCTTGCTAATGGTTTCAAGGATATCCATTACTTTAGTTTTTTGACGTATCCATTTAGCTGTTTTTCTATCCTTCCATGTTAGATTTAGCATAATTCTCTCATGTGCCCTCTGCATTGTTCGTAATTTAAGGGAAAGCTTTTTTGTTAGATTCCAAGTTTCGGCCCCATAGGTGACAGTGGGGAGGATACACTGATCATAGACTTTCCTTTTTAAGATGATAGGAATCTTCTTATTTTTTAAAACTGTACTGGCTCTTCCAAACGCTTGCCAACCGAGGGTTATTCTTCTTTTTATTTCGCTCTCTTTACAGGCGTCATGTAGAGAGATTCGTTGTCCTAGGTAGATGTAGTGGTCCACTTCCTCAATTTGTTGGTTTTCAATTTCAAGTATGTCACCTGCATTTTCAGTATATTTATTGCTTATGACTTTGGTCTTTTGGAAGTTCATGTGGAGGCCAATTGATTTGCTTGCTTCATTTAGCTCGGTGAGCATATGTTGAAGCTCTTCTTTGGTGTGAGCAATGATAATGATGTCATCAGCAAATCTTAGGTGACTTAGATATTCTCCATCTATTTTTATTCCTTTTTCTTGCCAGTTGAGTTGTCGGAAAGCTCTCTCCAGGCAGGCAGTAAACAGTTTGGGTGAGCTAGTGTCACCTTGTCTGACACCTCTCTTGAGTTGGAATGGTTCAGAGTCCTTGTGGAGGCGAATAAATGATGTTGCATGGTCATAGATGTGACAGAGTACATTAATGTAAACTGAGTCAACTCCCTGTTCTTCCAGTGCTGACATGACCTCCTCAGTTTCAACCGAGTCAAATGCTTTGGTGTAATCTACAAGTGCTACTACTAGTGATATCTTATATTCATTTGTTTTCTCAATGATTTGGATTACTGTTTGTAGATGGTCAATTGTGGAGTAGCCTCTTCTAAAGCCCGCTTGTTCCCTTGGCTGATTCTCATCAAGCTTTCCTACAATTCGGTTGGTGATAACTTTGGTGAAAATTTTATAAATAACATTAAGGAGGCTGATTGGCCGTTGGTTGTTCATGTCCCTAGGGTCGCCTTTTTTGTAGAGTAGAATGAGGATAGCTTTATTCCACTCTTCTGGCGTTTTGCTCCTCTTCAGACATTCATTGAATAGTCGCGCCAGTCTGACGTGGATTGGCTCATCAGCATCTGCTATTAGGTCTAACATGATGTTATCTGGTCCCGGTGCTTTCCCCTTCTACATTTGCTTGACAGCTAGTCGCACCTCGCCTGCTGTGATCTCTGGAAAGTGATGAGATGGGTGTTGATTTGCTCTTTCACGAAGATGGTAACGAGGTCTTTCTGAGGAGTAAAGCTTTTGGTAGTACTCTCTTGCTCGCTTAGCTATTCCATCACGGTGGGTTGTAAGGGATCTGTCTTCTTCTAGCACCCCAGTGAATTGTAGCTTCCTTTGGCCGAGTTTTCTTTTTGCTGTTTTAAACCCTCTGCCTTGTTTGATGACATCTTCAATTATTTTTGTCGTTCTATTGCGAAGGTCTTCTCGTTGCTTTTTCTGTATAGTTTTGTTTAGTTCTGCTGCTTCAATTTTCTCCCGCACTGTTGATGGGGGCTTGAGATTTCTCCGTTTTTTCATGAGAACCAAAGAACCTAAGGTATATAACTGCTATGAATTACCAGAGAAAAAAGTTGCATAGGAATGCCAGGGTTGAACCCAGCTCACTCACCTATATAAGGTGTCGGTATAATACTGGGGCGTGATAAATCACAACCAGAGGTCTCGCGCCATTTAGATATCTCCTCTTCAATATCCCCGTTACAGCGAGGTGCCGTTCAACACCCACCACTGAAAGCTACTACCACCATCTCAACCCACGCCAACTACGTCACTCCTTTCATAGCATCATCAGCGTCCGTTTGTTGTGCTTTTTTGGCTGTTTTTCGGTGTTTTTCTCCTGCTCTAGTGCAAGATGTCGGATGCCCAAGTTTCCTCATCCAAGTTAAGTACTAGATCTATGAGTTTTGAGCTTTTGGAGGTAGCATTGCCCTTATTTTTACTTTTATTAGAGTTTTCGTTTTTTCTCAGTTCCGATGGCCCCACTCCGCGGTGGCCATGTTGGCTTGCTACCTCCTTTCGCTCGTTCTTAACGCCTTGCAATTAGTCTTCCATACTAATTGTTATTCGTTTTGAACCTGTTACGCTGGAGCTTTTTACCGATTAACACTTTGCTATTCTGATATTATGTTACGTATCATAGCTTTTGAACTTTAGGTTTTGGCTTGCTTGCTACCCTTCGAGGCGCGTACCTGGAAGGTTTTGTTACCGCGTTATGGTGTTTTTTATTTAAGTTTTTATTTCATATTACCACCTAGTTAAGATTTGACGCCTTTAGTTCGAGTGGGACTCTCGCTTGGCAGTTTTTATTCTAGTTTTGTTATCCTACCGATCGGCATCTACCCGATCTAGATGTTGTGTTGGCACCCCTGTCCAGCTCGGTACCTACCCGCGCTGGAGGGCTCGGCTTTGTTATTCATTCTTTTCCCTGCCATTCCCCCTGCGTCCCTCTCTTACTACCTTAATTTAGCTTGTGCATGCCTTATAACCTAGTTCTTCATGTTACATTATTTTACTTTATTTTTATTATCCGTATATGATCATTCCGTTTTGTTATCTCGTGGTTCTGTTTGGACAGGTTGGTACTCCTGCCCTTCCTCGGTCTCACGCGATCGCCACCATTGGCTAGTTCTCGCTAGCTCCTCCCTCTCCCTCTTTTGGTGTATGGCACCCCATACCCTTATCCCCCTCCAGGGATACCTCACGTCTCTCAGAGACTTTGGAGTCAGCTGTTTTGCTTTACGGGTCGAGTCCTCTCATTCCCCAGCCTCCCCCCTCCCCTTCTCATTTCTCCCCCGGGATACCTACTGACTCCTTCCCTTAGTCTGAGCCGAGAACAGCTGTCGAGGTTATAGTCAAGTACGCTCACTTACATGCCTTGTCGTAGCCATTTTTCCCCCGCCGCTCTGATTGGCCATCGGTCGGCTGGGGGGATTTCGGTTGTGTATTGGGTATTCTTCAGCGTGATTCCCTTCGTTACGTTCCGTATCCCTCTGGGTCTCTACTATTATGTAGACTATTTGTTAGTGGGGGAATCACGTTAGAGCTTTATTTATTGGTTTTTATTATATATTTATTGTCTCTATTCGTTAAGGTCCTTGTGGCTGGCGGGGAGTCATTGGCTCCTCCCTCCCTCCCTTTTCGACTCTCCTACCCCGGTAGGGTGGTTTTGACCCCCGGGTCCACCTCAGTTGTCTCCCCGGAGCCAACAGAATAAGCATGTCATTATCATTTTAATTTTATTTTATACTTCCCCGGTACCGACGGGATAGTATATCTCCCCTTTTTGACAATACTCTTATTGAATGATCATAACTAATTACGGATTTGTTTTATCACTCATTAATTACTACTTATGCTAAGTTTTTTCCACGCCGATTACTATACCGGTTCGGATTGTTATATTCTTAGTATTTATCCCGGTTCTATACCGGTTTAATTTTAGTACCCGGAGCACCCGGGTTCCCCTTGGGATATTAACCTACTATGGGATACTTATGTATCTTTATTATTACAGGTGGTCCGCTGTCAGATGACAGCCTGTGCGGCCGTGCTTCAACAAGCATGCGGCCACGATGTTTGCAGATCGCATGCTCACTGCGCTGTCCTGGTGGATGATCTGATCGTCTGGCATCCAGACAACTGCGTGGTCTGCTACGGGCTTGTCTCCACGCTTACCGCGGATTCGGTAGGTGTCCCTGTCATTACTATCTAGATTTACTTCGGATTTAATCTCTGGATTTTCCTTGTTATTTCCATTGTAATCTCTGATCGAATTAAAACATTTAATCTCGGTCTACATGTTTGTTACACTTCCTTCGACGAAGTCACTTTGTTATTAGTAATGGTTTATTCTCTTTCAGAGCTCTCAGCCTTCTAAGACTTCTGCCTTGGCGACCCTTAAGGTCTGGGTCGGTGGGTTCGCCCGCAATGTCAAGGCGAAGAAACCCTACGTCTTGTCCGAAGAAATGTGTGCCCTGATATACCCTAACGCCAAGAACTCAGCTGCGGTCCCCAAGGACTTGGCGGACCCCATCATTATGAAGATCAGCGAGGCTCTGCTCTTGTCTGAGGACCACGGAGTGATGGGAGAAGCGATTGTGGAGGACGTCGCGGCTAACAACCTCGACATTGAACCTATGGCTCTCGACGAGCCAGAGCTAGGTAGGGAGGTAGGTGAGGCAGGTGGGTCCCGGGCTAAGATTCCTCTCCTTAGCCCGACTTTTTCTACCTCTTCTGCTAATTCTTCTTTTCAGGGGTTCTCAGGGAAGCACGAGGCTGATATCAGGTCACGTCCTGTTGTCCCTAAGGTTAAATCTCTCCGTAGACCCTTATTGAAGACCCGCAAGTCTTCCAAATCCCCTAAACCTGTTAAATCTTCGTCTGCCAGAGTCCCCAAAGACTCAGCTGTAGCTGCTTCTTCCTCTCTTGGGTCGAGAGCGAAGACAGGCTCAAAAACTAAGACCCCGGAGGCTTCCTTTGATCCGAACGCCTTCTCGAGCAAGTTACTGGAACAAATTGGCTCCCTGATGACGTCCCTCACTGAGAGGGTACAAAACCAGGAGAGTCTCGTTGAGAGCCTCATGCGTTCGGGACTGCCGCAACAACAACATGTTATCCCGGATGCCTCTAAGCTCCCGGAGTTCGTCAAAAGCAACCCGTGGAGAATGGCCTTGCACTCCCCTTTCAAGGATGGTATGTTAACCATCGAGGGATGTGGCACCCGGCCTATTGAAGATTTTGAATTCTACCCGCCGGGTCTCCAGTTCCCCTTTCCCGGTTTTGCTCGTCTAACCGAGGAGGCTCTTGTACGATTGGATAAAGTTCCTAAGGAAACTGTGATCTACCCGAAGGAACAGGCTCAGTCCACCTGGGTCCGGATCCTGAACGAGTGGGAGTGTGTTAACACTATGCTTACACCCCATAAAAGCTCCTACACGATGTTCGTGGTAGACGAGCAAACCCCCACTCCATGTGTCACAAAGATGATGCACCTTGCTCATCAAGCTGCAGGAAACGGACCCGACTTCCCTCCTGTTCCCGGGATATCACGAGTGCTGGAATAACGCCGCAGCCACGTTCACAGCGGGTAAGCTAAGCGCTGACTGTGCTTCCACACAGTTCAGTGAACGATTTCCCAGGCTTCCGGAGTCCTTGATACGTCTCGAGTTTGAAGCTCGGGCCCGGTTGAGTAGATCCATCAACTTAGCTACAATGGCTGAAATGACCTCTTTAATGTATGAAGAGGAACCCCTTTTTAAGGTCCTGACAAAGTCATTGCTTCAGACCTTGCTGTCTGATGCCTACGACTTCCTTGCGGCCAGACGTCGTTGCCGTAAACACGTCCTGTCTGAGGCCACTATCAGATATGCGCCTAACAAGCTCATTAAAGCCCCAATCTGGGACCCTGACTTATTCCCGGAGGATCTCGTCAATAACGTCCTGAGCGAGGCTGCCAGAGTCAATCAGAGCCTCAAGGTTCGGTGGGGCCTAGTCCCCAAATGCAAGTTCGAACCTGCCGGCAACCAATCTCGAGGTAGGAAGAGGCTGAGACCTTTCCAATCTTTCCAAAACCGGCAGTCGCAACAATTAGTTCAGACTATCCCGGTAACGCCCTCCACTTCAAAAAGGACAACCTCAACAGCAATATGTGTTAGTTCCTCAGGCCCAGGGTTACCAACACGCCAGAGGCTCTGGTGCGAGAGGGACTTTTCGCAACAGAGGTAGCGGAAGGACCCTTTCTCGAGGCCGAGGATTCCGCGGAGGCCGAGGAAGTAAATCCGCAGGGAATCATTGAGAACTCTCGGGTAGGAGGAAGACTCTACACCTTTCGAAACCGTTGGACGTTCAGCAATTGAGCTTTCAGCATAATTTCCAAAGGTCTGGGGTGGAGTTGGATAGAAGGGCCCCCTCCACCAACCAATTTCCATCAACTTCCAACAGAGGAGCTAGTCTTATATGCAAACGATCTATTACAAAAGAATGCAATCAGAGGTAAAACACTTGAAATTTCAAGGTCGCTTGTTCAGCGTGCCAAAGAAAGACTCAGACAAACGAAGAGTAATCTTGGACCTGTCTCATCTGAATTCCTTCATTCGATGCGACAAGTTCCACATGCTAACCGTCTCTCAGGTGCGGACCTTACTTCCCCGTGGGGCCGTCACCACCTCTATAGATCTTACCGATGCTTACTATCATGTTCCGATAGCAAGACATTTTCGTCCGTTTCTAGGCTTCAAACTAGGCAACCAAGCTTATGCATTCAAAGTAATGCCATTCGGACTCAACATAGCACCCAGGATATTCACCAAACTAGCAGAGACGGTAATCCAAGAATTACGAACCCAAGGAATTCAAAATAGTAGCTTACCTAGACGACTGGCTCATTTGGTCAAACAGCGTCGAGAACTGCCTCTCGGCAACAAACAAAGTGGTAAAATTCCTACAACAGTTGGGGTTCCAGATCAACTTCGAGAAATCTCGCCTAGTCCCAAAGACCAAGTTTCAATGGCTGGGATTACAATGGGATCTGCATTCCCACACGCTACGTCTCCCAACCGCCAAGAGGACAGAGATAGCAAAGAACACAAAACGTTTTCTCAAGGACAAATTGACGTCCAGGAGAAATCAAGAGAGAATCCTGGGTGCCCTCCAGTTTGCCTCGGTAACAGATATAGTACTGAAAGCCAGACTGAAAGATATAAACAGAGTATGGCGATCAAGGGCAAACGATAAATATCGAGACAAAAGAGCTCGACTTCCGCCAATTCTGAGGAAAAGACTTCAGCCATGGACAAAGGTAAAAAAATCTAGCAAAATCCGTTCCTTTACAATATCCACCTCCAAAACTGGTCATTCACACAGACGCCTCCTTAACAGGCTGGGGGGGGGGGGGGGGATACTCCCAGTACAGGAAAGTCCAAGGACTATGGTCGACAGTATTCCGCCAACTCCATATCAATGCCTTAGAGGCCATGGCGGTATTCCTAACCCTAAAACGACTGGCTCCAGCCAGGAACCAACATATCAGATTGGTTCTAGACAGCGAAGTCATAGTCCACTGCGTAAACAGAGGGGGTTCCAAGTCAAGTCACATCAACCATGTGATGTTAGCAATATTTTCCATGGCAGCATCGAACCAGTGGCATCTGTCAGCAGTCCATCTAGCGGGTGTACGAAATGTAGTGGCGGACTCACTTTTGAGGATGACTCTGCTGGAGTCGGAGTGGTCACTGGACCGGAAATCATTCAAATGGATCCTGTCTCAGGTCCCGGGTCTCCAGATACACCTGTTTGCAACAGAGTCCAACCACAAACTAGAGTGCTAAGTAGCCCCCAACCTGGACCCTCGGGCTTACGCCACAGACGCAATGTCATTGGACTGGAACACTTGGGAGAGTATTTATTCCCACCAATAAATCTGTTGATGAAAGTGTTAGACAAACTCAGAACTTTCAAGGGCCGGGTTGCTCTAGTAGCCCCCAACTGGCCCAAGAGCAACTGGTTTCCCCTGCTGGTGGAACTGGGTCTCCACCCTCGGCAGATACCCAATCCAATAATAACACAAGTAGTACAAACTCGCAATGTGTTAGCTTCCTCAAAAATTCAGAGTGCCCTAACTTTATGGACTTCATGAAATTTGCAGCTCAGAGAGGTGCAGATATTGATCCTCAAAATACCCTATTTTTAGAATCGGATAAAAGGGAATCCACCCTTTGACAGTATGATTCGGCTGTTAAGAAACATGCAAAGTTTTTAAGGGACTCAAAGGTTGAGATGATGACTATGAATCTGACAGTAACCTTCTTTAGAATTCTATTTGAATCTGGCCTAGCGGCCAGCACTATTACTACAATTAAATCCGCTGTGAAAAAGATTTTCCAAATTGGTTTTAATATTGACCTTACAGATTCATACTTCTCATCAATCCCGAGAGCCTGCGCCAGATTGAAACCATCAACTCGCCCTAGCTCAGTTTCCTGGTTTCTGAATGATGTCCTTAAGTTGGCTTCTGATACTCTTAACGAGTCATGTAATTACATTCCGTTATTAAGGAAAACCTTGTTCCTAATGAGCCTAGCTTCTGGCGCCAGAATATCAGAACTTTCAGCCTTGACGAGAGATCCAGGTCATATTGAATTTCTCTCGTCAGGGGAAGTCCTACTTTCCCCTGACAAAAGGTTCTTAGCGAAAAATGAGGACCCCCAGAGCAGATGGTCCCCCTGGAAGATTGTTCCACTTCCTCAGGATCCATCTTTATGTCCAGTAAATACTCTGAAAGCCTATTTAAATAGAACTTCCATTAAGTCCTCAGGGCCCTTATTCATTAGAGAAAATGGAGGAACCATCACCCTGAAAGGAATCAGACAGCAGATTCTGTATTTCATTAAATAGGCTAATCCTGAATCATTCCCTCACGTTCATGATATACGAGCCGTAGCTACATCTATTAATTACTTTCACTACAAGAACTTTGATGAACTTACGAAATATACAGGCTGGAAGTCTCCAACAGTTTTTAAACGCCACTACTTAAAACCTTTGGAAGCCCTAAAATTTGCTACAGTGGCAGCAGGGAATGTGGTTCCTCCTGAGAGTAATGATTCATAATCAGGTCTTGCTCTATCCTACTTCCTTCTACCTGCCTTACTTATTGTCCCTACTTTGGTTTTGTTTTACACCTGAGATGCACCCTTAAGGTGCACTTTTATTTTATCATATCTGTAAATAGCCTTACTCTCCCACGAGTTGAATTTTGTTTGTATTTACCTTCAGGATCGTAAATTACCATTTGATCTCACAGCTTACTATTGTACATTGCTTTTTCCTTGTCCTTCCATAGTTTGGAAGTTTTTGCTGTATTTGTTAACTTATCCCTCTATCCTTCCTTATAAGGAATGGTTCATTCACTGGGTTTCAGTATCCCTATTTACTTTTGTATTAAACCATTTTTTTTTATATTTTGTCTTTAATTTACTTTCCCCTCAGGTGTTAGTTCCAAGTTTTGGGACCATTTCTCTTGTACTATTTCACGGAGCGGCACAGGTGGAGCCCAGAAAAGGGATTTTGACGAAGGAAAAATCTATTTCCGGGCGAGAGACCTGTGCCGCCCAGTGAACCCTCCCTCTACTTCCCTCCCAGAATGGGCCCAAACTTGGGTGCTATGAGGAGTGACATAGTTGGCGTGGGTTGAGATGGTGGTAGTAGCTTTCAGTGGTGGGTGTTGAATGGCACCTCGCTGTAACGGGGATATTGAAGAGGAGATATCTAAATGGCGCGAGACCTCTGGTTGTGGTTTATCACGCCCCAGTATTATACCGACACCTTATATAGGTGAGCGAGCTGGGTTCAACGCTGGCATTCCTATGCAACTTTTTTCTCTGGTAATTCATAGCAGTTATATACCTTAGAAATGATGCAAAAGGAGCATTTCACTGGGCGGCACAGGTCTCTTGCCCAGAAATAGATTTTTCCTTCGTCAAAATCCCTTTTTCATTTTAATTTCTTTTAAATCAAAATGGTAGGGTATGCATTCTATAGTAAAGCTTAGAAGAGTTTCTCCCATAAGTTTCAACTAAATTTCTCCCTCCCCCTTTTTAAGCAATATTTTCCAATTTAAAAAAAAAAATGGTTAAAACCTAAAGGCTCCCACAGTTTTTTTACCAAATTGCAAAAATCAAAGATAAAAACAATCACAAAGAAATTCTCTACAAAAGTTACCATATAAATTTTCAATATAACAAAAAAATAAGTTACTGATTTTCAATGAAATTTGCAAATGGAGAAGAATACAAAAATGAAATATATTAAAAAAAAATTAATTTAAAAAAAAAAGAAAAAAAATTCCGAATTTCCTCTGGTAAGTTTGAAGCAAAATTTAACGAGGAATTCACAGGTTTTTAAATTAAAGAAATAGGACATTGAATAGGGAAGACGATAGGTTTTGAAGTGCAAAAATTATGGGAAAACATACTTGTGAGATATCGGCCGACAAAGTTTGGGAAAAAAAATTCATTAAAAATTATCATAAAGCATTATAAGTAATTACATTGTGTTTCTGGCATCCCTGGGGGTACCTTTACAGTACCTGGTCCCCTTACTTATGGTTCCTGGTCCACTCACTTATTCATAATGTGATATTAGCTTGGTTGCTACTTTTGCAAAATTCAGCATTTTTCAGAATTCAAGATGGTGGCCTCAGTCATCTTGAATTTTGAAAAATTTTCAACTTTTCATCTCGATGACACAAAATGTCATACAATACCTCTTCTTGTGGGTTTTCTGGGATGAGGAGTCCCTTTCTGGAGTTATTTTTGGGATAGGTGGTCAATGTCAAGGTTAAATCAAAGGTCGAAGGTCAAATCTAACCTAAATTTGGGGAAAAATCACCTCTATTGACAGCATGTCAAGTTTTACTGGGTTTTGCAGGTAGGTACATGTATCTTTCATTTGTCTACATGTAGTTAGGTCCTGGGTATCATTCAATTTTGGCAGGTTGAGCAATGGGCCAGAATTCATTCAACACCCAATGTTCTGCCATTACATTACACGTACTCACCACGCTTTTAAATCAGTGCTTTAAAACCTTTTTTATTTTAATTTCAGAGTATAACGACCCAGCGTGATCAGCATTAATCACAGTAGTCATATAATGACTACTGGAGGGGAGAAGTGCCTGTTCACTTCATGTAACGCCAATGGAGCTCTACAAACATTTAAGACGGTGACTGTGCAGAAAATCATCGCTACAAGCAAAGTGAAGTACGATGATCTGTTCAAATTCTCTCTGGAAGTGATATTCTAGCTCACAAATCAAGTTACTGTACCTATACTTCAAGGAGTAAAAATAACAAAGACGGAAAAAGAAAGCGTGCATTGACCGACACTGGTGTTTCCAAAAGGTTGTTGAAGTCTCAATGTGGTGACTGTTTTCAAGCGAGACTGTCTGTTCTGTGGGAATGAGTGTAAGCCAAAAGACAGTAAGAACCCACACAAGTGGGTGAGGGTCACACAATGTACAACTTTGGATAGAGGTAGTAATATCCCATCCAAGGAACACCTGGAGAACCTTTGTGATGAGAGACAGGACCAGTGGGCTAAGGAGGTAGCTGCTCGACTCTGTGGGGTCACTGATTTGCCTGCTGCTGATGCACAATACCATGTGCCCTGTTATGATAAATTTCAAGTTCTTCCTGTATCTCGACCATCCATGATGGCACCTATGGAGGAGGCACTGAGGTTCGTGTTTGCAATGATGGCTGAAAACATGACAGAGACGTGGACGACATTGGAGCTCTACTCCATGTGCCCCGCTGCCTCAGGCACTGTCTCAAGAAGACAGTTTGTGTCCAGCATCACAGCTTACTTTGGCGACAAACTGCTTCTACTTCACATCGAGGTTTGTGAAAGCGTTGTTGGATATAAGGGGACCATCCGCCATGGAGTTTTGACATAACTTTCAGAAATCGAAAATCGTTTTATTACTTCTATGAATGCACAAACATATCGTACATGCTCCCCAGAAGTTTCAGCCAATTATTTTTATAAATAACAAAGATATAGCGGTCTTTAAATGATGACGTCATCCTTACTGTATCGTCTGCATGACTGAGTTTGACAAAATCGTCTTTGTGTGTTATTTTTGCATATCTATACCGATTTTTCTCTTATGTTTCGATCTATCGTACGTCTGCCAGAAATGGGAGGCATTGGTAGAGCGTAGTTGAACAAATTCTACTCCTAAGAGAACAGAAGCCAGAGTTTCCAAACACTTACAGAAGTTATAATGCATACGTTTGTTTACTTGAAGTTCGTATGTAGATTGTTTTCACAACGTCCTCGGGAACTTTATAGGAAGGCCAATATTACCTAAGGTCATAAAAAGAACAAATAGTCAATAATTTTTCCAAACAATGAAGCTATAGCGGTCTTTAAATGATGACGTCATCCTTACTGCGTCATCTACCTGACTGAGTTTGACAGAATTGTAGTCTCTCTCTCTCTCTCTCTCTCTCTCTCTCTCTCTCTCTCTCTCTCTCTCTCTCTCTCTCTCAAATTATCTAAAACTACCATTTATACAAATACTATAATTATCTCTCTCTCTCTCTCTCTCTCTTGAAGTTCGTATGTAGATTGTGCTTTCATAACATCCTCGGGAACTTTATAGCAATGCCATTGTTACCGAAGGTCATAAAAAGAACAAATAGTCTATAATTTTTCCAAACAATGATGATATAGCGGTCTTTAAATTATGACGTCATCCTTACTGTCGTCTGCATGACTGAGTTTGACAGAATCGTAGTTATGTTTATTTTTGCATCTCTCTCTCTCTCTCTCTCTCTCTCTCTCTCTCTCTCGAATTATTTAAAACTGCCATTTATACAAATTCTATATTACCAATGTTCAACTCTCTTAGAATCAAATAATGTTGATCTCTCTCTCTCTCTCTCTCTCTCTCTCTCTCTCTCTCTCTCTCTCTCTCTCTCTCTCTCGCTCTCAATTTGAACTGCCATCTACAATATATCAACCAAAATGCTATCACTCCAAAATTATATTCATGATCTCTCTCTCTCTCTCTCTCTCTCTCTCTCTCTCTCTCTCTCTCTCTCTCTCTCTCTCTCTCTTACTCTTATGTTTTGATATATCGTACTTCTGGCAGAAATGAAAGGCATTAGTAGAGGGCAGGTAAATGAAAACTACCAGCTACGAGAACATCAGCAAAGTTTCCAAAGACATATAGAAATTATAATGCATGCGTTTATTTACTTGAAGTTCGTAAGTAGATTGAGCTTTCACAACGTCCTCTGGAACTTTATAGCTATGCCAATGTTACATAAGGTGATAGAAAGAACAAAAAGTAAGTGGAGAACAAGAAAAAAGAACCAAGAAAGAGGGAAACATGAATAAGAGTACAGAGATGAAACCTGGTAACTAAAACACTGGCAACAAGGAGAGATCGCTGGTAACTCTAACATAGGAATAGTAAACTGAGGGTTCAAATACCTCGTTTAGGGTGCATTTATGTAAGAATAAATAATAAAAGTTATCATAATAATATTATCTTGATTTCTTTAAGAAAAGAAGCAAAAATGTGTTGCAAATCTTTGGGAGCTCATAACTCAAAAACATACTTATTCACACTTAGGTACATTTTTCTCACTTATTTTTTATTCAATATTAGAGGGAAAGATATCATTGAAAAGAAGAATAAAAATCCCACAATTCTGTCATACTAAATTTTGATTTTCTTTTTGTATTTTTTTTTCACGACTATTTTCCGTCTAGATGAGAAAAAAAATAAAAATTCATTAAAAAAAAAAAAAAAAACAGAAAGGAAATTCAATATTCTGTCAGACAGAATTGTTCAGTTGATAGAGTAGTTTTTATGGTATAAGTTTCAATACAATTGATATTATAGTGGGGAAAATGTACCTAAATTTTTATTTTAAATCACGATTTTTGCTCATAAATTTTTATATGATGAAGGTATTATATATGTCTAAAACATATATAGAAATGATGTAATTTGGATCATTAGAAAAAAAAATGGCGGACATGGCGGACGGTCCCCTTAAGGCCAGCCTCAGGCAGTTTATCAAAATTGCCCACAAAAGCAATTGCAGCAGGGACACTGATGAGCTGGTAAAGCTGATAAGGACAATTTGCAGCAAGGTAAGGGCAACAAATAGGCCTGGGGACTACAATCTCAGTGACTATGCTTGTCACAAGGTCACTGAGATCACCAGTGCAACTCTTCTTAAATTGGTATGTAATCTTGTATCAGAAGGCACCATCACCAAGCCATCTCTAATGTTGACTCAGTGCATTCAGCAACACATTTGTGATGGTGATAGAAACCAAACTACACTCGGGCTCGCTGTAAAACTACACCACAAACATGGTAGTTTAGAACTCATCAAGACACTCGATAAGCATGGCATCACAAGCACATACGGTGAAGTCCTACGCTTCCGCAAGACAGTGGCCAAGTTTGTGTTGGACAACCATTCAGATTACCACAAGAAACTCAGCTTAAGCATGGAGATTGGCCCTATCTTCAGCTGGCCTGACAACGACTTGTATGTCTCAAGCCCCAGTGGGATGAAGAGCACCCACACCATGGTGATGGAGTTCATCCAGCATTTTTCGGGCATTATCAACACAATAAACATAGGCGTGATGCAGCTGAATATCCCCAAATCAAGAAACACAAAGTGTTCTCTATGCGATTCACCTAGCAGTGTATACAGCTGGAGCACTACACAGCACCTTCCAAAGTGAACCCATCTCTGCTTCTAACGAAAGCTCTGTCCACTGAAGAGTTGCAACTTCAGTACATGGCAGTAATCTTCAGTCAGCAGCAAGATGCAGCATGGCTGTCACAGGTCCACGGGAATGACACGCCATTTGAGTGGGCAGGTTTCAATGCTCAGCACAACTGATTGGTGGCAGGCTTTGCCCAGAAGCCCAAGACACTGGTTGTGTTTGAACCGATGACACTATATTAACTACACTTGTGTATCTCGAGAGGACTCTTAATAGTTTTGGGATGCAGTACACCCACCTTACAGTCCATCTCCAACTGTATTAGACTACATGCCCAATTCAATGGAATGACCTGCTGCACTGGACCGTCATACTTCACCCAGGTATGCTGCACATACTCATGAGTTTCTTGGGCTGTGTAGGAATGCTGATGAAGGCATCTGGCGTGGAGATTCTCATCAGCACAGCGTTTGCTGGCATCACCAGCATAGTCAATGGAAAGGCCTGGAGCAACACTCTTCGTGCATACCGTCTCATCACTTCCGTGTTGCTGAAGAATTTCTACTCAGAGGGTGCAAAGACTTATACGGTCTACCTGGAGACGGCCAGAGAACATCTAAATGGGAGGCCATGGGTGGATTGCCTGGTTAAGCCTATATTGTTGTCGTTCATGTTCCTGCGCGAATAGCTAAATGGTCACTTCCTTCCCCAACAACACTGTCTCAAAGCAATGCTGCCATACTTCTTTGCACCGGGTCACCACAATTATGCTCGCTACCTGAGCTGGTATGTGCATAAGATATAGCACCTTCCCAGCGTGCCATGCAGGACCTACTGGCTGGTGCGCACGTCTGTCAGCATTCGGATGGCGGGACTGCAGTACCAGCAGATCAGTTCGGAGAGCAAACCTATATCAACTAAGGAAAGGGTTCTGAAGGTATGAAGGGCAAGGCGTGCAGGAGCATTCGATGCAGCTGCAACAGAGCAGGCCTTTCATGCACAGACTACTGCAAGTGCAAGGGAGGATACATCTGCCGTAGTCCTTTTCCCAGCAAGCAGATGGACATCGAAGATGATGAAGGGGATGTGGATGATGAATAAATGTACACTTTATTTACTTGTTATATACACTTGCAAGTATATCAGAATGGTTAACAAATCAATTCAAATGCACATAAGTTTATTTTTCTAACTCACTGCTTTGGACGAAAAAATTTGACTACAGGATTCCCTGCCACAGGCAATAAAAGTGGACAAACAATAAGGAGAACGGTAGTACATGGCAAATAAATGCGCAGAACGCACAATGTTGTGATATCGTTTCTTGAGATATTGGCAAGATACATCCATAACTCAGCCTTTACTTCCTTTTATTATAACCATTACCTATAGGGGGTGATATGATATATAAGAAGGTATTGATATTGCAATGTTCATAAATTTGATCCATAATCGGTCAATACAGGTGATATTTCCCTGAATTTAAGTTACAGTTGACCTTAGACCTTTGATTTGACCTTGACATTGAATGCATATCCCAAAAATAATTCCAGAAATGGACTCCCCATCCCAGAAAACCCATAAAAAGAATATTACACAACCTTCTGCGTCATCGAGAGGAAAAGTTGAAAATAGGTCAAAATTCAAGATGGCTAAGGCTGCCATCTTGAATTCTGAAAAATGCTTATGTTGCACAAGTAGCAACTAAGCTAATTTTGCTCCCCTAACTATATAAATACATTTACATAAAAAAGTTTACAGTAATTAACACTGAAGGGTCAACATATTGGCAACTGAGTTAATAGAGCTTCATGAAGTTTGAAATCACTTGATGGTCCATGGGCTGGAGGAGAATGGTGGTGTTAGGTGCAAGAAAGAGAACCTTGATGAAATAATACTCCAGAAGGGTATTTTCCTCGAGGCCAGGAGGGTGAACAGGGACGTTGTGCAACTCCCCCAGAAATTTCAGAGGGTTGGCTTCTCTTCCAAATATTTTCTGAGTCAGACCGAAAGAGATTTACCTACTGACAAAAAGTCTCGTTACCCTGGCTTTCGCATTAGACCTCCACACCACTGGAAGCTTCTCCTTCAGCACTTTGTGGACCTTGGTGGCTCGAGAAGTCTATGAGTGATATACCCGTGCCATATGCACTGCATGCAAGGGTAAGCTTGTCCATAGGCTTATGCAAAGTTAACTACTTCTCGTCTGCCGTGATGCACGTCCGACAAGGCATTTTCTTCAACAAAAAAAAAGGGGGGGGGGACCATTTAAAGACTTGCTGGGGACTGTAGCCTTTCTTGATAGAGAACTCATCAAACATCTTAACAAAGGCTTCAACCGCTTTCGTGTCCGAGCTGGCAGCCTCCACATGCTGCACCACTGATTGAATGCCAGACGGTCTTAAATTTTTCAAACCTCCTACGGAAGCCTTGAATTTTGGGGGTGCCTGCTTCGATGTCCGTTCTCCTGTGTCGTCTTCGGCCTGAGAACACACAAGATCACCGATAATAGAACTAGCCTTCTGGTAGTTTATCATCTCGGTGATCATTTCTCCAGAGGTTTCCTTGTCCTTAATCCAAAAGAGAAGCAGTCATTTCATCTCATCATGGGCGTGGCTCCTCTTGCTTGAAAAAAGTCATGACCCTAAAAGGTGTTGCTGCTTTGATGGCTTCCTTCTGCTTAAAGATAGTGCCTATCCTCGAAGGATTCCAGCCATATTCCCTAGCGATCACACTCGACCACATACCAGCTTCATATTCCTTGATTATCTCCAGCTTCATCTCCACAGAAAGCATCCTAATCTTTCCCTTAACATTATCAACATTCTCAGGAACCATGGCTAATAATGTACGAGTTGAATAATGCAACACAAAATAGTTCAGTAACTACAGCATGAAAGCGAAATCACCAAGACGAATTCAATCTGAAGATTGCACTGCCAAAATGAAATCGTCGAGGAACTCTGATACATAGATGCATGATGGGATAGATGCTGATCAATGGCCGAGCCGGATCTCAATGGCTGTAACTAGCATCAGAGTAAGGAGATAACCAGAGAGAGAGAGAGAGAGCGGGACGATGGTGGCTAGTTTACAGTTTGGGGGCGCGCAAATTTTAAGATTATTCTCGGCAGCCGGGCAAATTTCGTTTCGTATCAATAAAGGTTTTTGGAATATGAGGCAAAAAAAAATCTTTGCATCTCATTTTGTATCATGAGTTTTTCGTAAACATGTTATTTTGATAATAAAATAAATTTTTGAATATACTTACCCGGTGATTATAATAGCTGCAACTCTGTTGCCCGACAGACAACTCTACGGTAAAAACTCGCCAGCGATCGCTACACAGGTTGCGGGTGTGCCCAACAGCGCCATCTGTCGTCCAGATACCCAGTACTCAATGTAAACAAAGAACTCAATTTTCTCCTCGTCCCACTGCGTCTCTATTGGGGAGGAAGGGAGGGTCCTTTAATTTATAATCACCGGGTAAGTATATTCAAAAATTTATTTTATTATCAAAATAACATTTTTCAATATTTAACTTAGCCGGTGATTATAATAGCTGATTCACACCCAAGGGGGTGGGTAGAGACCAGCAATATATGTTTACATTATTATGAGCTAAGAGTTTTTATTTCATTTTAGAAGTTATCAAAATAACAAAAACAAAATAAATAGGTACCTGGTAAGGAAGTCGACTTGAACAATTACTCTGCCTTTTTAAGTACGTCTTCCTTACGGAGCCTCGCGATCCTCTTAGGATGCTGATCGACCCCTAGGATCTGAAGTATCAAGGGTTGCAACTCATACAACAGGACCTCATCAAAACCCCTAATCTAGGCGCTCTCAAGAAATGACTTTGACCACCCGCCAAATCAACCAGGATGCGAAAGGCTTCTTAGCCTTCCGGACAACCCAAAAAACAACAATAAAAACATTTCAAGAGAAAGATTAAAAGGGTATGGTATTAGGGAATTGTAGTGGTTGAGCCCTCACCCACTACTGCACTCGCTGCTACGAATGGTCCCAGTGTGTAGCAGTTCTTGTAAAGAGACTGGACATCTTTCAAGTAAAATGACGCGAACACTGACTTGCTTCTCCAATAGGTTGCGTCCATTATACTTTGCAGAGATATATTTTGCTTAAAGGCCACGGAAGTTGTTACAGCTCTAACTTCGTGCGTCTTCACCTTAAGCAAAGTTCGGTCTTCCTCACTCAGATGTGAATGAGCTTCTCGTATTAACAATCTGATAAAGTCTGACCAAGCATTCTTTGACAAAGGCAAGGATGGTTTCTTAACTGAACACCATAAAGCTTCAGATTGGCCTTGTAAAGGCTTAGTACGCTTTAAATAGAACTTAAGAGCTCTAACAGGGCATAAGACTCTTTCTAGTTCATTGCCTACGATCTCCGATAAGCTGGGGATATCGAAAGATTTAGGCCAAGGCCGAGAAGGCAGCTCATTTTTGGCTAGAAAACCAAGTTGTAGCGAACAAGTGGCTTTTTCTGACGAAAATCCTATGTTCTTGCTGAAGGCATGAATCTCACTGACTCTTTTAGCCGAGGCTAAGCATACCAGGAAAAGAGTCTAAAGAGTGAGATCTTTCAGGGAGGCTGATAGTAACGGCTCCAACCTGTCTTATATGAAGAATCTTAGTACCACGTCTAAATTCCATCCAGGGGTAGCCAAACGACGCTCCTTGGTGGTCTCAAAAGACTTAAGGAGGTCTTGCAGATCTTTATGTTTGGAAAGATCTAAGCCTCTATGCCGGAAGACCGATGCCAACATGCTTCTGTAGCCCTTGATAGTGGGAGCTGAAAGGGATCGTCCTTTTCTCAGGTATAAGAGAAAAACAGCTATTTGAGCTACAGAGGTACTGGTCGAGGATACAGAAACTGACTTGCACCAGTCTCGGAAGACTTCCCACTTCGATTGGTAGACTCTAATGGAAGAAGCTCTCCTTGCTCTAGCAATCGCACTGGCTGCTTCCTTCGAAAAGCCTCTAGTTCTAGAGAGTCTTTCGATAGTCTGAAGGCAGTCAGACGAAGAGCGTGGAGGCTTTGGAGTACCTTCTATACGTGTGGCTGACGTAGAAGGTCTACCCTTAGAGGAAGACTACTGGGAACGTCTACTAACCATCGAAGTATCTCGGTGAACCATTCTCTCGCGGGCCAGAGGGAAGCAACTAACGTCAACCTTGTCCCTTCGTGAGAGGCGAACTTCTGCAGTACCTTGTTGACAATCTTGAACGGTGGGAATGCGTAGAGATCCAGATGTGACCAATCTAGGAGGAAAGCATCTATATGTATTGCGGCTGGGTCCGGGACTGGAGAGCAATAGATTGGAAGCCTCTTGGTCAGCGAGGTTGCAAAGAGATCTATGGATGGTTTTACCCCAAGTGGCCCAAAGTCTCTTGCACACATCCTTGTGGAGGGTCCATTCGGTTGGAATTACTTGCCCTTTCCGACTGAGACAATCTGCTATGACGTTCAAGTCGCCTTGGATGAACCTCGTTACTAGGGAGATGTCTTGACCTTTTGACCAGATGAGCAGGTCTCTTGTGATCTCGTACAACGTCAGTGAGTGGGTACCTCCTTGTTTGGAGATGTACGCCAAGGCCGTGGTGATGTCCGAGTTAACTTCCACCACTTTGCCTCGAAGGAGAGACTTGAAGCTTTTCAAGGCCAGATGTACTGCCAACAACTCCTTGCAGTTGATATGCATGCTCCTCTGACTCGAGTTCCACAGTCCTGAGCATTCCCGACCGTCTAGTGTCGCGCCCCAGCCCACGTCCGATGCGTCCGAGAAGAGAACGTGGTTGGGAACAGCCAGGGGAAGACCCTCTCTTAGGTTGATATTGTCCTTCCACCAAGTCAGACAAGACTTTATCTTTTCGGAAACCGGGATCGAGACCGCTTCTAGCGTCTTGTCCTTTTTCCAGTGAAAAGCTAGATGGAATTGAAGAGGACGGAGGTGTAGTCTTCCTAGTGACACAAATTGTTCCACGGATGACAGCGTCCCTACCAGACTCATCCACAGCCTGACTGAGCAGCGTTCCTTCTTCAGCATCTTCTGGATGGATAGCAGGGCTTGATCTATTCTGGGGGCTGATCGTCTTGTTGTTCAGCAACGTCCTCATCAGAGGGTTCCTCATCCGAAAACTGATGAGGAAACGGCAACGGAGTGGGCAACGTCTGGCTCGCTGAGTCCGGTCGCACTGGTGGATGCGTGACGGAGCCGGACGCAATATCATGGAACTGCTGCACAGTCTGTGAACTGTCAACAACCATGGGTGCGCGAGGAAGCACAGCGTCAACCCGAGACTGTCTAGACCGTCTGGGTTGTGAAGTCAACACCCTACCAGGTTGCTGAGGTTGACGCACTGCGTCAAAACTAGTCACCTCTGCTGGTTGTTGAACGTCCTGAACGTCAACAACCACCTCCGAGCGTCGCTTAATGTCAACGTGCGGCTGGCAACCCACACTGGGTCGCATCGGTGGAGGGACCACCTCAACTGGCAGACGCGAGTAGGTTACCTCAGCGTCAACAGGGCGCACAACCGACCGGTTGGAAGGTTGTTGGCCAGAAGGTTCGGTAGCAACCTTCTCCGCATTAAAGTCCTCTAACAAGGACGCAAGCTTGGACTGCATGTCTTGCAGCAAAGCCCATTTAGGGTCTACGGGAGCAGGTGTGGCAACAGACGGGGTTAGCGACCGAGGCGGTACCGTTTACCATCCCTGAAAGCCTTGTTATGCGTGACATAATTGTACAGCAAAACTTCAAAGGCTCGAAAACAGCTGTGAAGTTGACCTGTAAACAACTTGGAGCGTCTCCTGGCCAGGCGCCAGGGAGAGTCTACGAGAATTGAGAAGTCTATCTGGGCAGAGGCATGAACTCCCAAGCCGAGAACTTCTCTCGTGTCATATCAGACTCTCGCTCTATAAACCAGTTTAAAAGAAGGGAAAGCAAAGGCTGTATCCCCCAAACTCCTCCTGGTGAAAAACCAGTCGCCTAGCCAACGTAACGCTCTCTAGGAGAGCGAGAGAGCACTAGCTTAAAAACAACGGCTTCGAAGTAGCTAGGCCTAGTGTAAGCTCTGACGTTTAGGCGAGCGAGGAGCAGCAGTTACAAAAGATCCGGACAAAGATCCTTAAAAAAATCATCATGATTTGATTAAAGTCCATAGGAGGCTAAGCAGCTTTAGGCTCCTCTCCATCTGACAGAGTCCTCAAGGGAATATCAGTAGGAGGGAGAACAGCAACTTCCTCATCTACAGGAACCTTGTCCGATAAAAGCTGAGTCTCAAGCAAGGGAGAGACCTACCGTGGTGGCAATGCTTTACAAGCAGAGTCCACACTCACTGGTGCATTAGTAGCGGATCAGAACGCAACGTCATGTAACTGCTTGACAGTCTGTGAACTGTCAACAACTGAACTGTCAACCACAACAGGTGCGTGAGGACGCACAGCGTCCACTCGAGACTGCTTTGACTGCCTAGACTGAGCAGTCAAAACAACTCTATAATGCGGAGGTTGACGCACAGCGTCAAAACAAGTCAACTCCGATTGTTAGTGAACGTCTTGAACGTCAACAGGAGCATCAGCAAGTGGCCTAACGTCCAAATGCGGCTGAAAAACCACACTAGACCGCATCGAGTGTGGTTCTAAACAACCTGATTGACGTGACTAAGCTACGCCAACGTCAACAGTAAGCACAAAGGAACGTTAGGTTGGCTGAAAGCCAGGATAACGATGAGATAAACGGCTAGACTCAACGGACTAATCGGCAGAATAGTCTTCCATAAGGGAGGCAAGCATATACTGCATGTCTTGCCATACAACCCATTAAGGATCAACGGAAATGGTTGTGGTAAGAGACGAGGGTAACGTCTGTGACCGCAACACTTTGCCTACAAAAAAAGACTCTCGGAGTCTGTGTTACGCTTTTGTTAGGCGGCGAGCAGTTATCCGATGACTGCATAGGGTCAGAGCTGTCCTAATGGTTGTAACCAGGACGCTGGACCTGTCCTGAAAGGACTGACTTTCGCTTAAGGGCTTCGAAACCTTGTGACAGGTTTCTTATGCGAAAAGCCTTCGGATGACGAGGAGAAACAACGTCTCTCTCGTATTATGGTAGGGGAGATCTTGGTAAGATACACCCGATACCATAGAGGGAAAACGTCTGTTCGTTGGTCAAGGCCTCTCGAACCCATAAGTCGTTTGACATTACTTCTCCCCAGGGCTTGGGAGCATGTAAGAGGTCCCGGACTAGGTGAACGACAGGCACGAACAGACGAACCCTCGGACGCAACACTGTAACACTTTGCGCCTCGGACGCAACACTGTAACACTTTGCGCATATCACTTTATCACTTCGATTTTCTGTTTTGCACTTATTTCTACCTGAAACACGCAATTCTACCCTTCATTAAAAGGTAGTAATTGCGAAATCAGTCGTATAATGCAAGCTCATTAATACCAGCAAAAAACAGAAAACATATTTTAAGATAAAAAATACAGTGGCTGGGGAAGAGACTAAACACTAGTTCATATAAACTACGTTTTCAATCTCTCACCGCACATAGCCTGGGGACGAGAATAAAAACCTAAAAACGTTTTATCCTTCCTCCCCGTACAGCGACTAGGGACGCGAGTAACACGAGAACAACGTTACCCGCTTGAACGGAACGTTTTCTCTCCTCTCTCTCCCTCCGTCTCTATCTCTTTCTCTCTTGATTTCGCACCTAAGAGAAGAGCCCAATTATATTTCGTCAAAAAAACATGTTATTTGACTAAAGGAAAAAACTGAAAGGTTTTTCAAATAAAAAGTTCCTTTAAATTAGAATTTAAAACATTTAAGCTAAGAAAGAATGAACAAAACGTCAGAATTGATTTACTCTTACTGCAAAGTGAAACCGTGATACACTCTCTCTCTATCGTAACGATAGAGCGCATGTTGAACGTCCTGAACGTCAACAACTGCGTAGCATAAATAAACTAAACGTTAGTTCATCTTTGAAAACAGTACGAAGACTATCAAAGAAATTCTTCCATAAAATATTACATTTAAAAAGTTTTAAATCCTTAGCTCTTTAAAAGCTAATTACGATATAAAGGGCTCAACGTTGATTAACTTCGGTTTCCAAGTTAGGACCGCCTACTCTCAGGAAAGGTCTATGTAAACAAAACATTAAAATTTCTTTTTATATGTTTATAATAAATGGAAAGTTAATCGAAGAGGCCTAATAAAGGCGGAGAGATATAAAATATATAGAGGAAAATCTATAATGTGATAAGATAATTACTAAAAGCCTCAACACACTTCCGTCTAAGGGAAGGGTCGGCCATTTAAAAGTGAAAGAAAGTCCATACTCTCTTTGTCACCATAATTAAATCTATCCAAAACGAGTTCAAGATTTAAGATGAAGATAAAACACCTGCATAGCGAAAGCTCAAAACTAGAATAAAGTACTTCACCAATTAGTTGTGAAAAAACTCCAGTTTAGCAACAGCGAATAAGTACGTCTTGTCGATAGCTCGACAGAGAGAAAATTGAGTTCTTTGTTTACATTGAATACTGGGTATCTGGATGACAGATGGCGCTGTTGGGCACACCCGCAACCTGTGTAGCGATCGCTGGCGAGTTTTTACCGTAGAGTTGTCTGTCGGGCAACAGAGTTGCAGCTATTATAATCACCGGCTAAGTTAAATATTGAAAAATAAACTTTTATATCAAGAGGTACAAGAGGCGTTCATTAAAGATTTCCCCTGACCGACTTCCAACAGACATACAGTAGACAGACAAAACTTGGAAGTCATTAGTCTTTCTTTACATAAGCACCACCTAAGGTTATGCTTTTTTTTCCCATCGTTTTATGCAACTCTAGAGACCTTGTTAGTAAAAGTCAGTGGGTTGAGCCACAAACCAAGACTCCAACTTGGAAATCAGTGTCTCATCATCTGGAAAACGTGTTCCCTTCAAAAATGACATCACGGTTGGAAAGAAGTGAAAGTCAGGAGAATAAGGGAGGTGGGGAAGGATTTCATAGCCACAAAATTGAGCCTCCATCTGGCCGATATGCGAGTTGTGGACTGGAACATTGTCTTGCAGGAGTAGAACACCTCTGGTCAGCGTGCCGCACCTTTTGAGTTTCATGGATTCTCGCAATTTACGCAGTAGTGAATCATAGTAAGTCCCAGTAATTGTGGTACCCTTGGCCAGGAAATCCATCATCACTACTTCATGCTGGTCCCCAAAAATGGTAAGCATGACCTTTCCCACAGAGGGTTGCACTCTTGCCTTCTTTGGAGGTGAGGAGTCAAAGTGCTTCCACTGCATAGACTAGACTAAGTCTCAGGTTCATAGTGATGGACCCGTGTTTCCTACTGCTTGATAAAAGGCTCCCTGGTTTTATTGACACATGTCCAAATGAGCCTTTGAGCAATTCACTCATTCCAGTTTCAGAAAAGGAGTAAGGAGCCTGGGAATCCACCGTGCAGACACCTTATGCATGTGCAAATGATCCTGAATGATTTTTTCCACAAACTGTACACTTGTCTTTACAATTTGGGCTAAATGAGGAATAGTTATATGATGGTCTTGCAAAATGGCAGCCTCTACTTGATGGATGATCTCTTCATCAATGGCAGAATGGGGGCATCCAGGAATTGGTGCAATTTCGATAAATGTTCAGCCACACTTAAACTGACAATGCCAGTGTTGTACAGCATCATATGATGGGGCAGCATCTCCATAAGTTTGTTTCATCTCATCGAAGGTTTGTTTAAGCGTGCAACCTTTCAAATATAGACACCTGATCACTGCTTAGTACTTGACTGGGTCCATAGTCAAATTTTACTTCAATCTAACACCTGTAAAAAAGGAAGCAATGTGAATTCAGTGCTCTAAATTATCATGTAACCTATACACTTATGTACCAATACACAAGTGAAATTTCAGTCAGATATAATAATCCTAAGTGAGTCAGGGGAAATCTTCAATGAATATCCCTGGCATCAATGTATAGGATAAAAAAATTATCTGAATAATCATAATCACTCCTATCTTATTGCTCTCTACTCACGTACATGTGAGAGGAAGCAGCAAGGTACTCTTTTCAGAACTAGATTTGATATGTTAAAAAAGTTATTCTGAGCCAGAGCACCGTGGAGTGTTTGCTACGAGGCGCATGTCTATGTCACCTTTCAGATGATACATCCCTTTGTGTGAGTGGGAGTAACCTTTGAGAAAAAAAGGGGTTTAGGTTCCCAGCACCCTTTTCATCTCCTGTTTCTGAAAGAAGAAACACTTAAGAGGGAACCATTCCTTGACCCATATCAAGCGAGTTTCGCAGAAATTTAAGGACCAATATGTAAACAATTTTCCTATGCAGAGTCCTTGGCAAAATAGAACATAAATATGGCAGTCAACCAGAGTTGGCTAATATAAGGCATAAGCAGTGGTATCATCCGCATGTGCATAAAAATTGCAAAATCAGGTTATATGTCACTAGGGAAGCAACAAAATATGATTGCTATGCCCTACAGGCAATAACACATTAATAAAGATATTACAAATATATTGAAAAAAAAAAAAAAAAGGTTGGCAGTCATCCTCAGTTACCCAGGCCACTGAGGGCTCCAGAAAGAGAGGAACGGGGAGGAGAATATTGTTAGTCGTATGACGGAGCATACTTTTATTTACTTTATTTTAAGGGCTGCTTAACTGGTCCTGTACAGCAGAGGAACCCTACTCTCCATGGGACCTTCATAGTTGTTTTATGATGTTCATTCTGGAGCATTTACCATTTCAAAATGCGTGTTGTTCACTTACTGTTTGATCATCACTGACAAAACACTCACAAAATAAGATCTTCAGATTCCTCTTTAAAGCCTTAATATCTTCTATTATTTGAATGCTCGTGGGAGCCTATTGTACAGTCAAACCTCATTAATCGCGGTTTCTTGCTTTGCGGTTTCGGTTTTTTGTGGCCAAGGAAAGAGAAAAAAAAATATTTGTGATGATTGTTTACCCATCATTAAGAATTTGATTTCTAATAGTTGGCAACAGCATTGGGATGGCCAAGAACAATGCAATACCTATTGCATAAAAATTCTCATAAAAATTGCGATAAAATTCAAGCTGGGCAATGATTTCAAATAGCCTGCATTCCTTTTTGCTGAGAGCGCTGTGCACCACTACCTATCTCTATACCCATCTGGTCCTAGCTCTCTCTGTACAGTGTGTATCGATTTACGATGGTAAAAAATTACAGCTATATTTGAAATAAACTGATTTTGATTAAACTGGTGTTTCACTTATCTGTATCCAATAATAATGCATGTAATATTCACATTTTAGTATATTTATAATTAAAAACATAGCGAATTATAATCTCATGCATTGTTTACATTCAAATCAGCTGATCAAATCTGCATACTCCATCGTCAACCTATATATACTTTCACGATATTATCCAATGATATGACCATTGACTTTCACAGAATTACCTCACTGATATAACCTATCATGCATATTAGTATGATAACTCCTTCACATTATAATTGTCCTTCACTTATTAATATATCCTTAATCATTTTCAGAATTCCTTCCCAAATCCCTTTCGTACATTTAATTTGCTCTCCCACACACATCTACAATGTATCTTTCCAACTCTTTTGATTCTCGTTATTTTTTGCCATTTCATTCATCTTCTCTTTTCTAGCATTCAATCGTCGTTTTCATCTTATTAATCATTCTAAACCTCTTTTCTGGGCTCGACCTGCATCGCTCTGTGAAATGCTCCTTTCAGCACCATTTCTAAGTCATAAATATTGCTAAATATACCAGAGAAAAAAAGGATGCATGGAATGCCAGGAATAAACCCAGCTCACTCACTCTAATGAGTGTCGGTATAGTAACTGGGGCGTGATAGAACCACAACCATAGGTCCCTCACCAGTTAGACCTCTCCTTCTTCCACATCCCCCGGAACTACGAGGTGCCAATCTACACCCGACTGCTGTCTCCTACTACGACTAACCTCCCCTCACCCCTACCCCTCCCCACTCTCTCTCCCTCATTCCTCCTTAGCACCAGCGACGGTTCAGACGTGCTTTTCTTAGCTGTGTTGTTTTGTGTTTTTCAAGATGTCCGACGTTTTGAAGATCCCTGCTCCCAAGTTGAGTATTATATTTGTCTGTTTGGGAATTCTAGGTAGGGACACTCGTTAATTTTTAACCTGGTTGGTTTTCATTTCAGTCGCTTGTGGACGTTCCCTTTCGGGTGTGTTCGCGGCCATTTTGGTGTCGCTTCCTCGTGATCTCTTTGTTTAGTCTGACTTTCAATTAGTTCCTCATACTAATTGTAGTCTCATTTTGTGTTCTGGACATCTAATTCAATGTTTTGGCATGATTTTTCATTTATTTAGACTATTTGGACAGTGTTAGTTAGCCTACCTGGCCGAGCATGAGCGGCTTCGGTCAGTAGCCTTTCATGCGAGATTTTATGTATTTTGAGTTTTTTACGGGATTCTGAACACGTTTTGTTTTATTTTAGCCCAGGTCGGTATTTTATCCGATTTTGGAGGCCTAGTTTTTGTTTCGAATGGTCTGGTTTCCTCTCCAAGTCGGCAACTACCTGATTTTGGAAGGTTTAGCTATTATTTCCTTTTATGCCGTGTTCCTCTCCCCCTAATTTTCTCAATGTTGTCGATTTAGCTTATTTAATTGAATTTCATTGTCTTTTATTATATTAATTTGAGTTTCATGTCTGCCATTAAATGTTCTTTTTGTTTGCGCACTTCGTGGGAAGCTACAGTACATGCTTGCTGCCTCATCGGGTCTTTCCTTTGTGTTTCGGAGGGTAGTACACCCCCTCCGATCACAGTGGTCACCTGATTTCGAGCCAGTCTTGCCCTCCTCGTGGTGTCCTCTCCCCCTTTACGCCTTTCGCCACTCCCTACATAGGGGGGTAGGCTCGGGTCGCGTGCTTTTAGAAAACGGGAAGTCATCCGAGGTGGGGGCTGGCTCCTACACTCCATGCGTCGTTACGGGTAGCGCTCTCTCCTCGTTCATCTTGGTTGGCCCCCAGGCGTATGGGACTAGGTATGCACTTAGCCTCAGCCCCCCCCCCCTTCTCTCGGGTTATCCACCCTGGTTATCCTCCCGTTCCGGAGGGCCTGGATACTTTGAGAATCGTACCTACTATGGTAGTTATGTTTCTTTGATCGGATTCAGATACCCTACTCTGTTCTGATACTTTACTTTATCCTATACAGTATTTGGTTACGTATTTTTATAGATACAGTAGGGTCCCAAATTATACGTGTTCGAATTATACGATTCCCCTTTTATGCGATCGCTATTTTCCAAAAATATATTTTCTGTATCTGCTAAGCTGTTCAAAGTCTGCTAGTCAAGGACTACAAAATGTATCAAATATATTGTCTTTTTAAGTCTATTGGTAGCCCTAAATATGGTGATTTATAATAAATGTTACAAAACAATATTAACATTACATCTTATTAACATAATTTCATAATAAAAAGCCTATTTAAGGATAAAATTCCACATCAACAATGAAATCAACTGTTAACTGTGCGAGTCCAGCTGACAAAATGTAAACACAATTGTGGTTATGTTCTCGACAATCTTTATCTTTCTCGCTATTTTCCAAAAATATATTTTCTGTATCTGCTAAGCTGTTCAGTCTGCTAGTCAAGGACTACAAAACGTATCAAATATATTGTCTTTTTAAGTCTATTGGTAGCCCTAAATAAGGTGATTTATAATAAATGTTACAAAACAATATTAACATTACATCTTATTAACATAATTTCATAATAAAAAGCCTATTTAAGGATAAAATTCCACATCAACAATGAAATCAACTGTTAACTGTGCGAGTTCAGCTGACAAAATGTAAACACAATTGTGGTTATGTTCTCGGCAATCATTATCTTTCTCCAACCTTACAATAATTGTAATGGTAGTGTTAATGATGGTATATTAAAGCATTATTTTTGTTTAGTACAGTATGTAAAAAAGCCTTATTTTTCCCTCCGGGCGTTCAAGGTTTTCACGAGTTGACTGAGTTTGTTTATCGGCAGTGAATAGCCTAAACTTCGGTAACGAGTCGGCAATATTTTGTCATATTTTAAACAGTATACATTTGATTTGCAAAGATTGGTTTTGTAGAGTACACGGTATAATTATAAAAATCTCTCTCTCTCTCTCTCTCTCTCTCTCTCTCTCTCTCTCTGTAAGAAACAAAAGCTTAGTTCACATATGGCAACCTGAGTTTAAGAATGAAATTAACATGACTATTGTTAGTTCTGGCGATCAATTCCTCACGAAACAAAAACACGGCATTCAATTACAACAGCTGATTCATCTCTCTCTCTCTCTCTCTCTCTCTCTCTCTCTCTCTCTCTCTCTCGTGTTATACAATACTTACAATTAGATGAAGAAACCAAAATCACTTTTCTTAAAGTGTCAAACAAATACAAAACGAAAAAGTTATACCGTGTATACATCCATGTCAGTCGTAGCTTAAAATACGGCATCCGATTTCTTCAGCAAACCACTATTTTTTGGGAAACATCATTTTATTCCAGAAAATTGCTACTCGTTGAATAGTTAATTGCACATTAAGAAAGGGTGTACTTTAGTTTTTAAATTTCGGATGTGTTTTAAAAATCGAGTATTGTTGACTTCTTTTTGTTTTACTTTTGGCTAAGATCAGATCAGCTGACGTCTAGCTGCCGGTCTCAAGAATAGGCGCATACGAATACAGTAACAAAGTATTGTTTATACCATTTCTCAACTTATTCAAAACATCTATACAGTTGATATTACATAAGCACCAATGTGTTATAACCTATCATATTTTTTTGTTTAGTACATTTAAAACTAACACGCACGCGCGCGCGCTCTCTCTCTCTCTCTCTCTCTCTCTCTCTCTCTCTCTCTCTCTCTCTCTCTCTAACAAATGAAATCTTTGTTGCTTCACAAAGTTTGTTATATTGAAAATCAATCATGATTAAATTTTCCTTACTTTCTCTAATCTCGCACCATCTCTGTCACATCGAACGTTATAGCAGCAACTTAATTGTTCGATAACTTTAAAAATCGGCCTAGTACTTACTTCTTCTCTTACTTTTTTATAGATGGTTTCATAATTGAAGTGGGTACAAGTTGACTTATAACTAAAGTTAGGAAAAGTATTTTGGATATGGAATGGACAATCATCTTTAGTAACAGTTTAGAATTATCGTAAATTATCATTCTGTCATTAGCGGCAGTTTGTTATTGTTGATTAAACGCAAAAAGAAAAAATAGTTTTCCTGCTTTGCCACGTATGTAAGAATTTATATTAATATGGTAAATAATAATTGTAATAACATATTTACTAAAAGCTTTTAATATCATTATTTATCTCTTTGATCATGCGTGTTTAATGCCTACGTTTGGTTATTATGATCGAAGATGGAGCGTACAGTAAACGAATGGAAGGTTTCCGTTTCAGGCGGCGTCATAAAGAAAAACATAACCTTATATGAATGGCATTCATTTAATTTATTTGGAAGTTCTAAGAAAAATTAAGTAGAACATTGGTAATAGCAAAATCAACATATAATCAATACTTGGTAAGATTGCTGTCGATGCAAAAACTAACCAATACACAGAGTGATGGTTTTGCTATTCACCAGTTGTCTGAAACAAGGGATTTTGACGAAGGAAAAATCTATTTCTGGGGAGAGACCTGTGGCGCCCGGTGAAAAGAGTCCTTCTTATATACCTTTTCTGATAAAACCTTCCAATTATACCAGAGAAAGATAAAAGCATGGAATGCTGAGGTTACAACCCTCGCGCGAGCACCTTTTGGGTGTCGTGTATAAAGCAAAGGCGCGTGAAATCCACTATTCACAGGTTGTCTTCCATTTAGTTAATTCCTTCGTCAAAGGGATGGGCCGATACAAAGGCCCTAGCCAAACACCAGCGCCACACCACCCACGCCACGACGCGAGCGCCATCTGAACAACATCCTTCTTTTTGGACTTGTTAGTGTGGAATTGTTTTGTGGTGCTCTCGACCTTTTTTAACATTCGTGGATTTATTTCGTCATGTCTGAAGCTCCATCTTCACACATTCCAATGTTAAGTACCATAATTTGTTTTGACAGCTTTTTATAGTACCGGGCTTTTGTTTTATATCCAGTATAGTTTGTTTTATTATTCACGTCTGGCCCTTCACGACGGCCATTGTTTGTTCACTTGTTTGGGAATTCTTCTTTGTCTGCCCGTTTAGTATTCTGTCACTTAGGGTCTTGGTTAAGTCCCTGGCCTTATGCCTTTAGAACCGTTATTATTTTTGTGTTATTATGCTCATGGTACTTTTTGCTAGCAAGTCCAGCCTACGAACGAGATAGCGGTCTAGCTTTGTTATTGTTTAGTACCCGCCCCTCCGTGGCGTTCGTCACTCGACTGTGCTATTTATTTTAAGTTTTAAAATTTGTCTGTATTTTGGGTCGCGTTATAACGGATAATGTATGGTGTTTACACCCATCCTGGTTTTGATTTTAACCTTTTTTCAAGTTATTATAACTTTAAAGCATATTAAATGTTTGATTTATTTACAAGAACAATTTGACATTATAAAAAAGATGCAGTATAGTACATAGAAAGTATTGGAAATGGGTAGTAAACACGTTTGAATAGGCAAGTTGCTGGTTGCCATGGCCCCAATAGAATTATTTCTGTTAGGTGTGTTTCAAAATATGCGATTTTCCATTTACACGAGGTCATTCATCGACCAAATTCTCGCATAATTCGGGACCCTACTGTATTTGGTTTGAGGGAGAGGGGCTGCGACGGAGTTTATGGTGTGTATTAGAGTTAAATACATAGCATTTAATTTTTGCGCTGGATTTACGCATGTATTCCGGAGCTCTATTACTTACATAGCATTGGGATTTGCGCCGGATTTACGCATGTCTTATGGCGCCATATTGGTATCTAATTTCTCCGAATCTGTCATTTTAATTCATTTAATTTCATGTTTCCGGAGCCTACAGATTTCGATGGCTGTTTCTAGTCTGCTTTTCCCTTCTTGCTTCCACTCCCTACTCCGGTGGGTATCCCATGTGCTGAGAAACTCATAATAATTTACTTTCTTTGGGTCTGGCGGATTGGTTCACGGTTAATCCACTCATCGTTTTTCGGAGTTCCGGACATTTATGTTTATATTTTTCTGACATGACTAAGGGGCAACATGTTTATTGAATGCTATTATATAATTACTTCTTTAGCTCTTAAGCACGCATGCTTTCTGCTGGGTGTCACAGCGGAATTTAATTCTTCAAGTTTTTCGCTGCGGTTCCCGGTGCAAGTTAATTTCATACTCATATATCAAATTATCTTGCAGGTGGTACACTGTCAGGAGACGGCATGCACGGCTGTGTTGCAGCAGCCTTGTGGGCACGAGGTTTGTCGCTCTCATGCCGGGTGTGCGGTCCAAGTGGCCGATCTTTTGGTCTGGCACCCAGATGGGTGCAAGATTTATTACGCTCTGGTCTCTGACGTTACGAGTGATTCGGTATGTACTATTTTATTTCCCCTATTTCTATTTTTTGTCTGTTCAGACTTTTTGTATTATCTGTTACAATTTTGTGGGACCAATAATTTTGCTACATACTGATATTAGAGCTATAATGCTTTCTTTCCTGCACTCCCTTTTTATGATTTGCGTTCTAACGGGATTGTCTCTTTCAGGTCTCTCCCGCCATCAAGAGCGCTTCTCTTGCGACCCTCAAGACCTGGGTTGGTGGTTTTGGCCAGAACGTTAAGGCCAAGCAGCCTTATATTTTGGCGGAGGAGATATGTTCCCTCCTTTACCCTAATGCCAAGATGTCGGTGGCGGTGGCATCTGATGTGGCGGCACCGATTATCGCCAGGATTCGCGAGGAGACTCGAGCCTTCCTTGATGACTTAGTGGGATTGGGTGATGATGTTCTCGATGACGTGGCTGCGATTAATTTGGATGTAGAACCTATGGTCGTCGATTTGACTGGTACAGGTAGGGTGGTAGGTGAGGCAGGTAGCGTGCGTTCTAAGGGTCCTTTCCTTAGTCCAGCATACTCTTTCTTCTTCTGTTTCTTCTTTTCAGGGATTTACTGGTAAGGTCGAGGACAAGTCATGCTTGGTAGTTCCTAAAATTAAGCATGTCAAGAAGACCTTGCCTAAGGCTAGCAAGCCTTCCAAAATACTCAAATACCTCCCCGTCAGGCCATCCTCAGCTTCTAAGTGACGGTCGGTCTCGGAAAAGATTTCCCCGACGGCTCAGAGCTCGAGAGTGAGCTCAAAGGCTAAGTCCCCGGAACTGACTTTTGATCCGGTGTCCTTTTCGAGTCAGCTTATGGAGAAGATGGGGAGTATTGTGCAATCCCAGATTGGTCCTCTTGCTGATCGTCTACAGTTGATGGACTCTCTCGCCCAACGACTGCAGAATCAGGAGACCATGATGGAGACTCTCTTGCGGTCCGGCCTTCAACAGCAACAGAAGATCGTGATCCCGGATGCATCAAAGCACCCGGTATTTGTTAAGAGTAACCCGTGGAGGTTGGCCCTGAATGCCCCGTTCTCGGAGGGTATGTTGACCATTGAAGGTTGTGGTACCCGTCCGGTGGAGGACTTTGAGTTCTGCCCGCCGGGCTTCCCGTTCCCATTCCCAGGTTACGCGCGCTTGACAGAGGACGCGCTGGTCAGAGTGGATAGTGCCGAAGGAGAGTGTTATCTTCCTTACGGAGCAGGCTCAGTCCGCCTGGGTCCGGACTCTTGACTGAATGGGAATGCGTGAACACCAAGTAACCCCTCACAAGGGCTCGTATACCATGTTTGCGGTCGAGGAACAAACTCCTACTCCGTGCACCACCGAAGTGGTGGATCTTACTTTATAAGCGGCCACGGAGGATAAACCTATGCCACAACTTCGGGAGACAGACCTTACTTCTTTGCTCTTCCCAGGGGACCAAGACTGCTGGATTGATGCTCCGGCGACCTTCACAGCAGGGAAGTTGGCTCTGGACTGTGCGACTGCACAGTTCAGTGAACGCCTTCCCAGGCTGCCAAATTCGTTGATTCGGACGGAATATGAAGCTCAAGTCTGATTGAGTAGATCCATTAACTCGGCTACTATGGCGGAGATGTCTTGCTTGGTTTACGCGGATGAGTCTCTCTTTAAGATCTTAACGAAGTCCTTGCTTCACACGCTTCAGTGTGATGCATACCACTTCGCTGTCGCTCGTCGTGCGTGCAGGAAGCACGTCTTAGCGGAGGCTTCCATTCGACATGAGCCTAACAGGTTGATAAAAGCTTTGGTCTGGGGGACAGATCTTTTCCCAGATGATGTGGTGAACGGCATTCTCAGTGAGGCAGCCAGAGTCAATCAAACCCTTTGTGTTAGGTGGGGTCTCGTTCCTAAGAGGAAGTTCGAATCCGCTGGCACGCAGTTACGGGGCAGGAAAAAGCCGCGACGATTTCTTCCTTTCCAGGGTTCCCACCCCAACCTGTGGTACAGGCAGTGCCTGTATCCAAGATATGACATCAATCCACCTCTAAGCCTCAGCCCCAACAGCAGTTCGTGCTGGTAAGTCAGCCACCTCAGCCTTCGACTTCCTTCTCGACTTCGCCTGCTTTTAACCCTGCCTTTGAATCTCAAGGCCTGGTCCAAGGTTATAGTAGGCAAAAGAGAGGGTGTAGGTGTAGAGGACCTTTACGCTACAGGGGAGGTGAATGAGTTTCTGGGAGGGGCAGAGGATCCCGAGGGAGCCGTGGTGGCAGACCAACTGCGGCCCAATGACTCCTCAGGTAGGGGGGATGCTATATCTGTTTCAAAGCCAGTGGATGTTCAACAAGTGGGCACACAGCATAGAATCCAACGGCCTAGGGTGGAGTTGGATTCAAGGCCACCGCTCACTTTTTATCAGAGTCCATCGGCGGATCTCACATATTTTGCCCAAGATCTTCTTTTAAAGAATGCGGTACAAGAGATCAGGCGTTTAAAATTTCAAGGTCACTTATTCAGCGTGCCAAAGAAAGACTTCGACAAACAAAGGGTAATTTTAGACCTGTCTCGTTTCAATACATTCATTCAATGTGACAAGTTCCATATGATGACCGTCTCGCAGGTACGGACCTTACTTCCTCGTGGGGCCGTCACTACCTCTATCGATCTTACAGACGCCTATTATCATGTTCCAATAGCGCGTCCTTTTCGTCCTTTTCTGGGGTTCAAGCTTGGCAAATGGGCATACGCCTTCAAGGTGATGCCGTTCGGACTCAATGTTGCTCCCAGGGTATTCACTAAGTTAGCGGAAGCTTATTTGGGCCAACAGCGGCAGGGAATGTCGCGAGGCGACGGACTAGGTCATAAAGTTTCTGGAACATTTTGGGTTGTGAGTGAATTTAAAAAAGTCCTGCCTGATTCCGGCGTCGTGCTTCCAGTGGTTAGGTCTCCAATGAGATCTGACCTCTTACAAACTGTCGATTCCCCCGCAGAAGAGGAAAGAGATCGCGAAGGGCACGAGGAAATTTCTCGGGGCCAAATTTACATCTCGGAGAAACCAAGAGAGGGTGCTAGGTTCACTCCAGTTTGCCTCTGTCACAGACGTCCTACTGAAAGCCAAATTGAAGGACATCAATCGAGTTTGGCTATCCAGGGCAAACGACAAATTTTGAGACAAGGTTTCAAGGATTCCATCTATCCTAAGAAAAAGACTTCTCCCATGGACGAAGGTCAGGAACTTGGCGAAGTCGGTACCTTTTCATTTCCCTCCGCCGGCTTTAGTAGTCCATACGGATGCCTCCTTAAGCGGTTGGGGGGGTTATTCTCCATTGAAGAAGGTCCAGGGTTTGTGGTTGACGACTTTTCGTCAGATGCACATCAATATCTTAGGGGCCATGGCAGAATTCTCGACTCTAAAACGACTTTCCCCGTTAAAGAATCAACATAGGTTGGTTCTGGACAGTGCAGTGATAGTTCACTGCATCAACAGGGGAGGTTCCAAGTCAGGTCACATCAATCAGGTGATGATTGCCATCTTTTCCTTGGCAACAAGAAACCGTTGGCATTTGTCAGCAGTTCACCTGGAGGGTGTCAGGAACGTAGTGGTCGATGCACTTTCCCGGACGACTCCCCTGGAGTCGGAATGGTCCCTGGACCAAGCATCATTCCGTTGGATCTGCCAGCAGGTCCCAAATCTTCAAGTGGACCTCTTCGCTACGGACTCAAACCACAAACTCCAATGTTACGTAGCCCCCAACTTGGACCCTCGGGCCTATGCCACGGACGCCATGTATCTCGACTGGAACACCTGGCAGAGGATCTACCTGTTTCCTCCTATAAACATACCGATGAAAGTTCTGGACAGGCTCAGGACCTTCCAAGGATAGATCCCTCACGTGGCTCCCAACTGGCCAAAAAGCAATTGGTTTCTCCTCTTGGTGGAGCTAGGTCTCTGTCCTTGCCGGATTCCCAACCGAATGTTGACGCAAACAGTACAAACTCGCAATGTGTCAGCTTCCTCAAGAATTCTGAGTGCCCTAACTTTAAGGATTTCATGAAATTTGCGGCTCAGAAGGATGCTGCTATCGATCCCCTTAACACATTGTTCCTGGAATCGGATAAGAGGGATTCCACACTTTGGCAATATGATTCGGCTGTTAAGAAGTTTGCAAAGTTTCTGAGGGACTCGGATGTTCAGACAATGACTGCCAATCTGGCAGTTACCTTTTTCAGAACTTTGTTTGAAGGGGGGCTAGCTGCTAGTATAATTACCACGATTAAGTATGCCTTGAAGAAAATATTTCAATTCGGGTTCAATACTGATCTTACGGATTCATATTTCTCATCTATTCCCAAGGCTTGTGCTAGACTAAAACCGGCTACCCGTCCACACACAGTTTCATGGTTTCTCAATGATGTCCTTAAATTGGCTTCTGACACTGATAATGACTCATGCTCCTACATAACGATTCTTAGGAAAACGTTATTTTTGGTAAGTTTAGCTTCAGGAGCCAGAATATCTGAACTCTCGGCATTATCTAGAGAGCTGGGTCACATTGACTTTTTTTCGTCTGGCGAGGTCTTGCTCTCCCCAGATAAACGTTTCTTAGCGAAGAATGGGGATCCCAGTCTAGATGGACTCCGTGGAAGATTGTTGCACTCTCTCAGGATCTCTCTCTGTGCCCTGTTAACACTCTGAAAGCTTACTTGAATAGAACTTCTAATACGTCTTCAGGCCCTTTATTTGTTCGAGAACATGGAGGAACTATTTCCTTGAAGGAGATTAGGCAGCAGATTCTTTACTTTATTAAGCAAGCCAATCCTCATTCAGTCCCACATGCCCATGATGTACGGGCAGTGGCGACCTCAGTTAATTATTTCCATCACATGAACTTTGAAGACTTGAAACGATACACCGGTTGGAAGTCACCTACTGTCTTTAAACACAACAATTTGAAATCTTTGGAAGCCCTTAAATTTGCAACATTGGCAGCAGGGAATGTATTTCCTCCGAATATAGAAGAACCATTATAATTAGGACCTATCTTTTTACCGCCCTTTTTTCTTTTTATGCCTTGCCTACTCTCCCTACTGTCCCTGTTGTTATTTGTTTGGTTTGCACCCTACCCTCTAATTTTGATGTGTATTATGTATTTATGTCTTTGTTTGTTATAATTAAATTCTGGTTCTTGAGAGTTTCCCCAGTATATCTGGCTGTATATTTTGGGAAGTTTTCTGTATTCTGTACTTTGCGTCTTGCTAGTTTACGTTTTGTTATTGAACTCTCTTAACCTGTTAACCGTCCCTCTCCCTGACCGTTTTCGCTTTGTGAGCGTCACCCCCTATCCAGCGGATTGGCGCTTAAGCTTAGATCATGCGGTCTCATCTTCTTGATGCATTTTTTTTTTATTATTCATTTCTTATGAACTTGTTTACTGTTTTTTATTATTTTTTGTATTTCTTTTCTTATTTCTTTTTTTTTTTTTTTTACAAATATACTCATTTAGTTATTGTTGAAATAATGAAGAAATTGTGCTGCACACAACACCAGGACATCATTTCCTTATCTCTTTACACCAGTAGGATGTTTCCTTCCTTTTGCCATTTTTCCTGCAAAGAGCACATTTCCTTAGTGTGTGTGTGTGTGCTCTCTCTCTCTCTCTCTCTCTCTCTCTCCTGTCTCTCTCTCTCTCTCTCTCTCCTCTCTCTCTCTCTCTCTCTCTCTCCTTTCTCTCTCTCTCTCTCTCTCTCTCTCTCTCTCTCTCTCTCTCTCTCTCTCTCTCTCTGTTCGTGTTCCCATCAATACAGGACACTCATAATCCTGATAATATAATCATAAAGTAGGTCTCTCTCTCTCTCTCTCTCTCTCTCTCTCTGTTCTTATCAATATAGTAAAGTATAACATACATAATCATAATGATAATATGAACCCCATCTCTCTCTCTTTCCTCTTCACCATCAGTACTTTCTTCTCCATCAGTACTTTCCTCAATCATAAATCGTATTTCCTCCTCTGATAGCGTAATTTTTTTACGAGCGCTCATCGTGAAGGGTAGCGGGGAGATGAGAAAAATATAGGAGACTCGTCTCAGCCGAACGCCAAATGCGTGCTGAAGAAACAGTTCTACTAAACGTTGTATCAAGTGAACGCAGTTGCCAATGATTACCAGATTTGGCGAGGGTGTTGCCAGACGATGTTCCTTTCGTTTTCTATACGTATGAGCGTGATATGCCGTCAAAGACACCTTGAAAATATCTTCTAAAGTGGTGGACGTCATATGCCGTCAAGCGCGGTTGCGCAAAGAAAATGGAGGACGGCATATGACGTCGGAGACGGTTAACAGGTTAATTCCATATTCTGTTTTTATTTCAGTTCCCTTTTTTTATGTGTATTTCCAAGCTTGGGACCATTTCTCTGTTAAGATTTCACTGAGCGACACAGGTCGAGCCCAGAAAAGGGATTTTGACGAAGGAAAAATCTATTTCTGGGTGAGGAACCTGTGTCCCCCAGTGAACCCACCCCTCTCTTTTTCCCTCTCCCTCTCCCTGGGCTGGTCCAAGCTTGGGGTGCTAGGAGGAATAAGGGAGAGAGGGTGGGGAGGGGTAGGGGGTGTAGATCGGCACCTCGTAATTCCGGGGGATGTTGAAGAAGGAGAGGTCTAACTGGTGAGGGACCTGTCGTGGTTCTATCACGCCCCAGTTACTATATCGACACTCATTAAAGTGAGCGAGCTGGGTTTATTCCTGGCATTCCATGCATCCTTTTTTTCTCTGGTATATTTAGCAACATTTATGCCTTAGAAATGGTGCTGAAAGGAGCATTTCACTGGGCGACACAGCTTCCATTTATTAGAGAGAGAGAGAGAGAGAGAGAGAGAGAGAGAGAGAGAGAGAGAGAGAGAGAGAGAGAGAGAGAGAGAGAGAGAGAGAGAGAGAGAGAGAGAAAAACCGAAACCGCAAAGCAAGAAACAGCGATTAATGAGGTCTGACTGTAGTCTTTCAGGTAATCGAAAGCTTGATCGTCAACGCTGATGAACCGTAGATCATTTAGTAGCAGTTCATGACCATTGTTTCAAAAGCAGCATTAAGATAGAGTAATATTATAATACCACATTTATTTTCATCCATCATTTCCAGCATATTATTTACAACAGAGCAGACAGGTGTCTGTAAAGTAGTTTTCTGTAAGCAGATTGGTTGTCAGGCAAAGCTTCTATTACTTCTAAGTGGCTGACTAGTTGTTCAAGAATTACGTATTCTAGCACTTTTGAAACCAAAGGATAGATTTGAAATAGGTCTATATGTGAGCTTAATCCCTGGTAATCCAGAGCACTTTTCAGAACTGGTGTGACTATAGCCATTTTCTCAGATTTAGGAAACTTACATTCATCAATGCTTGCATTTACTATTCTCATAATTATTTTGGCTAGACTAGAAAAGTTTCTCCAATTACTTCAGATATTGGCACAGGATCGATCAAGCAGTTTGTTTACTTTGCTCTCTTGATAATCTTGGTGATGTGGTCTTGTGAATCTCATTGATTTTATCTATGTATCTGGTGTATCATTAATCTGATGTTGAATATTCACA
This sequence comes from Palaemon carinicauda, assembly GCF_036898095.1. Lineage (NCBI taxonomy): Eukaryota > Metazoa > Arthropoda > Malacostraca > Decapoda > Palaemonidae > Palaemon > Palaemon carinicauda. The sequence continues at coordinate 35,705,857 of NC_090755.1, read as the reverse complement.
AATGATCTGGTTATATTTTCAACGTAGTTTTTAAAGAATACTAGAAAATTATTTGCTAGTTCCTGGTCACTGTATTCATCAGGTAGCTAGCTGCTTTTTGTTTACATTTATCATTATTCCATTTAGGTAACATATAACTTGTTAATGTCTGTTGCTGCTTCGCGAATCTTTCTCTTGTAGTATTCAATTTTTTCCTTCTTAGTAGGTAGTTGCATTGACACAGTAGTTTTGTATTCTACCCATGTACTTTCAGTTTCTAACCGATTCCTTTTTCTTTCTTTGCGTCTTCTTTTCCTCTTTTTCACTAAAGTCTCTCCATCAAACCAAGGAGATTTGTCTTTAACAGTTATAGTCTTTTCCATCAGTGGGCACATGGTATCATATTCACTTTAACTCACGCTATCACACGTGGTCGTAAGACAGTCAACACACATAGCTCCCAAGAAACGTTGGTTATCATGATCAAAGGGTATGTTGATGGCATTATTTATTTTCTTTGTAACTTCTTAAATAAATACAGTAGGAGAAAAATTTGATTTAGGTCTTAAGTTTATTTTCTTTACTACTGTATGTTTCTATAGAGGTAGACCAAACTTAATAAGTTTGTGCATTGGGGAGATAGTACATTTCTCTTCAACATTTATATCAGATACAATGTTATTCATTCCATCACCCTAAACTAGGTCCAATGTATGCCCCGTTAAATTAGTTGTATGGTCGACATTATTCACAGGTTGATATGATTCTAATAACTCCCTAAATGCCAAAGCATCAAGATTTGAAGCGTCATTCGTGCAAAAAATTAAGTCTCCACAAATAACTAATTCAATTTTCTCCATGATAATCATCTCAATGAATGCCCTGAACTCTTTGAAGAATATTCTAGTATTTGTTCTAGGAGGTTTGTAGACTGTTACAAAGGATATTTTTCTGTTTTTATGGGTAAAGTTTATTTCTATATATTCAAAACTTGTTACACTAGTTCTTTTTAACATTTTGAGATTTGAGTAACCTTTATGAATAAAGAGTCCGACATCCCCACCAGACCTACCCTTCCTTGGAATGTGAAAGATTGTATGTATGGGGGTGTCATTTCAGTGATCTTAACCTTGTCAAAGCTATTTAACAATGTTTTACATAATGGTAGTATGTGCAAGTACTTCTTATTTATTAATTCTAGAATTTAGATAGTTTTATCACCAACAGATAGTATATTTATGTAGCCACAGTTTATGATATTCTTAGCATACATGATCAATATTTTCTGCCAGTCGTTTCAATTCTAACTCAAAAGCATTGCAATCTCTTGAATTTACTGTATGGTTTGTTAACTTTGCGCAGTTAATACACTTTGGCATTTGCGAGTTACATTCCTAGGTGGAATGTTTTTCTGAACATTTCCCGCAGACTTTATCATCAGTTTTAAACTTGCAATCTTCTTTAAGATGTCTATACCTCTGCCAGTGGTGGCAGGTGATCTCGGGGTATCTATCCCGTATGTCAGAAGTACCCCATCGCAACATAACTTTATCATTTTCATGAATAGCCTTTCGGACTTCAGGATCACATTTCAACACATAGTGGGTAGTCCTACCTGCATCATTTTCTTTTCAGTACCAAGCTAATCTTCTCTTCTATGTTTTGGATTTGGTCTAGGTAATGATTTCTTGGAATTAAGGTATTTATAACTTCATCTTCATCATTGTACACATTGCATATCATTAATTTTGGTTTTAATTGTCCATTTTTTCTCGTTTCAGTGTCGGCAACCAATGTCTCAATTTTGTTTGCAGCCTCTTCTCTGATCATTTTGTTGGCAAAGTTTACAATATTTTCATTTAAAGTTTATCTTGTGGTAAGTATTAGAATGTTTTTAAGTGCCTGTTCGACCTCGTGTTTTCTTTCAGGAATTTTAGTTGTTGTATTTGTTCATTTAATTACCAACAGATTTTTTCTTTAACTTTGTCAGCTTATGACATTTTCTCTGGTTTTGGGTCTGTCAATGATTGAAGTGCTGCCTTAATTGATTCCATATTCATAGCAAGATTATCAACTTTCTCCGTGAGGTCAGTAGTCAGGGTGGAATTTGTTGCGTGTGCGTAAAGGTCCGCAACTTTGTTTTCCAATTCAGTAATTCTCGCATCTTGTTCACTCAGAGCCTCCTCTCTTATACTCGATTCTTCCTTCAATTTCAATATATATAATTTGGCTGCTCTGGCTTCAAGTATGCAGTGTGGACATAATCAATTTAGGTTTCTTATTTCATAATCAGTGAGCCTGTTACCATATACACACATTTCTTATGTTAGGATCTATTGCACTCACATCCTATCCATTTTTTCTGGTATCCCTCCATGGTTTCACAAATGAGGCAGACAGGGTTAGGGGAAGACATGGTGTCAGTGCTTCTTTTCACTTTGGTTTCTCCATAAGATTAATCAATATTTTTTCAATGATATTCTAAGCGAGAAATAAAAGCTAAAGCACGACTCATGGCGAGTGTTGCACGGAGTTCCACACAAAACACGTCTACAACTCGGCAGCACTCACAACAGCATTCATCATACTCTTCTTACTGTCTTAGAAAGACAATGAGGAATGGAAACAATCTCACTTTGCTTGTTTCTCTATGAAAAGTAAGATATTTCTCCCATTGAGAGCACAACAACTCCCCAAAAAATTCATTACATTAATTAAACATGATTGAATCACGCACATGAGGTGCAAAGGAAATAGCCAGATGATCAGTCTCTCTGTCATTTGATATATGAAAAGGCACCATAGCCAGTATGGGCAGTAATATTGTTCGCTCACACTCTAGAAAGGTGGCGCATTCTGCGACGACAGCATGCACAGGGGTTGCAGCACGTTCTATGATGTCAGAACGCACAGGGATGGCAGAAAATTCTAAGATGTCAGCATGCGCAGCGGTGGCAGCTCGTTCTATGATATCAGCACGCACAGGGGTGGTGGCAAGTTCTATGACATTAGCATTCACAGCGGTGGCAGTGTGTTCTATGATATCAGCACTCACAAGGGTGGCGATGCGTTCTTTGATGTCGGCACGCACAGGAGTGGCAAAGCGCTCTATGACATCAGCATGCACAGAGATGGCAAAGCGCTCTATGACATCGGCATGCACAGGGGTGGCAGTGAGTTCTATGGCATTGGGACGCACAAGGGTGGCAGCGCGTTCTCTGACGTTGGCACGCACAGGGGTGGCAGCAGGTTCTCTGATGTCGGCTCGCACAGGGGTGGCAGCCCGCTCTCAGATATCGGCCTGCACAGGGGTGGCAGCGCGACCTCTGATGTCGGCACGCACAGGGGTGGCAGCGCGACCTCTGATGTCGGTACGCACAGGGGTGGCAAAGCGCTCTATGACATTGACATGAACAGGGGTGGCAACGCGTTCTATGACATCGGCACGCACAGAGGTGGCAATGCATTCTATGACGTTGGCATGCACATGAGTGGCAGCGAGTTCTATGACCTCAGCACTCACAGGGGTGGCAGCGAGTTCTATGATGTCGGCACGCACAGGGGTGGCGGTGCATTCTATAATGAGGGCACTCACAGGGAAAGCAGCTCATGTAGACTCTGTTGCTAGGGTACTCTATACACGCAGTCAATGCTTAAGGGGGTTGACGTGTTAGTAAATACAGTAATGATTTTAGCCTTCAAAAACATCTGTTTGGAGGGGAATGACACAACCGAGCTCTGACAAATCAGTCAAAACTGTAAAGGCTATGTCGTGAACATTCCTGAGGATGTCCGCACAACAGAAAAAATATGATAAGGTCGAATTCTAGGGCAAACCTGGAAAATTCTTATGAGGAGAATGACGCTAAGAACCATCAAAGTTATATAATTACATTATAGGCGCTCGAGGCACAACAAAGTCATTTGTATGAGTGAGGGAAAGGAAGGAATCTACCAACAGGGCTGCCTCGGTACAGGGGGAAATGGTGGTCTCAACTTAAACATGGTGTTCTTGGGTAAGAACGAAAGAAAATCTTTGACACTTTCCATGGAGACATCTGCTAAAGTGAAGTCATCCTTCTGCTGGAATTCTGATGCAAAGGATACATGTGAAATCACAAAATGATCTATACAGATCAAAGTATCAGGCAATCAAGCAAGAGTGCATCGTGTTCGTCAAGCAACAATAGGAGAATCTCCCTCTTGACCTGACCAGGAGAGAAGTGGAGCTTGCCTTGCCTTGCAGCAGCTAGTAGTGCTGCAGGGGAGCTGCCTAGTAACCTATCATACAGAATCGACATAGCAGTAAACCCATATAAATGACTCAGAAGTCTGTATCCACGTAGGAATAAATAACCTTTTGATGAACCTTGGCCCTCCTATTTAGCATGCATAACCAACTTTCTGAGAAAAAAGGAAAAGTAATTTGACAGAAAAATGTATGAGTGTACCTTCAAGCTATTGAACTCTTAACCTACAGTAAAGGAAAACCACGCTATAGAGTCTACTGTAAAGAACACAGATGATTTCAGAGGCTCCTTATAAAGAGCTGTTTACCATAGGTAAAAAATTTCTTTTACCCTTGTCATGTGGGTAAGTAGCCCATGAACAGTTAGTGTTTACCCACATCCAAGTTTTCCTGGATGAGTCAGGGTAGAGGAAAATGTGTAAAGAATATACCAGACTATTTAGTGTGTGAGTGTGTGTGTGTGTGTGTAGGCAAAGATCCATCATTAAACTGTTTGGCCAGTCCCTAAAGGATTTTATAAATTTTATGGACATATTCTGGTTGGATGTCTACATATGATACACCATTTAAAGGCATTGAATGAAATTTCTTTCGATATAAGGATTTATGCATCTAACATCCTTTACAAAAATTAGTAATTTTGTTATGTATACTACAATGCTACTTATTAATAAACAGCTTGCTTACATTAGCATTTAAAAGAAACTTATGAGTGATAATTTTTAATTGAAAACTATTTTTCAATGTACAATGGAGATCATTAAAACCTTTTTGGGGCAGCCAAGATAGCTAGTTTCTCTATTCCTGAAGTGCAGTGATATTGATATCAATTATATAAATAAAACAGGAACTTTGCCACAGGCTTCAATCTAAATCAGTGATCTTATTATAGTTTAGTGAATGGATTAGGGAACACATTATTTCTTATAATCATTAATACAGTGAATTTATTTAATCTATATGATATAAGTGCACGCTACTAATATGTTGCACTTTCAAGAACAATTTGCCTCTTTTTAGCTTATATTTTTTTTTATATAAGAATAATACACTAGTAAAAAAACTTACCTTTATTCTGGCTTGATTGTTGAGGTGGATCTATATTCAAGCCACCTTTTTGGAAATCTTTGTAATTAGACATTATCAAGTTCAGAGCATCATTAGTTTTCCCTTCCTCTTCCTTCTTACCAGCACTTGCTGAGGGGTGAGGATCATCAAATCTACTTTTTCTGATGGGTTTCTCGTTTTTTTCTGAGTTTGTGTCTGAAAGAATTATTTTTCTCAGCATAGGTAACTGGAATCTATTTCTTTGCATTAAACCAAACTTTGTTCGGGGATTCATCACCACTTAAAAGGTAAATGCACACAAGCTGCATTCTAAAAGCTGTAAAACTGCAGATTTCCATATACAGGACCGGACAATCACAAAAATCTGCTCATAAGAATGTTTCATGGTTTATACTTAACAATTCTCCAGCAAAAACACCAATTATCCAAATACTGGGCAACCAGAAAGACCTAGACAATATCAATTCAAAGAGGTAAAAACATACCTTGTACTCGTGTTAGTATGGAAGAACTTTGTGAATGCAAAATGCTCACATTTTCCAGGATAACGTAGAAAAGCAATGAACCAAGGAAAATTCCAGGGATTAAAATACTTCCTGAATCTAGAATATTGTTAGTATTTAAAGTCCTTTCTAAATAGTTGACATGGAATACTCTTAATACAGATTTACAGTTAAACTACATGTATAGCAAAGGGATGGAAATCATGAAAAGTAGAATAAGTACCAAAAGAGAGATGGATTAATAGAATATTTATAAGCTAAATATACTGTGCAAATACGACTGCAATGATATGAAAAGTTACTGTACAAGTTCATTTAAGCAGATTCTTCTTCAAATGACAAAAGGATGTTTTATGATAAGCCCCACAAAGATCAGCATAAAAGCAAGAATGGTCCTAAAACCACAAATAGCTGTTTATGAAGTTCAGTAATGTAATAAGATGGAGAACTTTCTTATTTTATGGAGGGAGATGTTGGGCTGATGGGTCACAAAATTGTGAGGTAATTAGATCCTAAGGAGTAAGGATGCAGATTAAGAGCTGGATTGCCATTTACAAAAAAATAATTTAATGTTTATTGGAGTGGCTTATGGCACCAGGCTTGGGAAAAATAGTAATATGAATACTACTCTAACCTTCACCTTAGATGTCTGAATCACAACAGTATTTTTAATTACCGTATATCTCTCAGTTCAATTTTGCTTTTGTGCAATTACCAACTTATACTAACAATCATTGGGTAATTATTGGTTGCTAAAGTTACTAAAATGCCCTTGAAATTAAAAATAATAATATTATTTACTTGCTGTGATATTGGCAAGAGAGAGGATACAAATAAAGAAAAAAAAACAATGGCAAATGCATAACAAAACTGACATTACATCATAACCTTTTTTCAAGAGAAAAATGTATTTCATACTCTTTCATATCTTACCTGTCTTTTAAAAAATAAAATAAGCTAACTATGCTTAATTGCACAGAATGGAAATATATTGCCCTTGGAAATTATTAATAATGTTCCAAAACTACTTTTTGTAGCTCAAGATGAGATACCCATCAAATGATTTCACCACAGGTCAGAGTTCTACTGATGATCATGCCATTGTATTTCATGTATGAATCATCCTTTGCAATGCAAATAACAACACTTTATAAAGTTTATACAAACCTAATTTATGGTTCGAGAAGAAATTTTATTTCAATGAGCTTACATCATCACAGAATGGTACTTCTAATTAAAGGTCGATCACTCAAACGAATGTATAAGGACACTTATGGCACCATGCAGTCACTTCTGTATATTCTACAATACACAGTAGAGATATTATACAATACTGAACTTGCAAGTACCCAAAATTTCAAGGCAATTTCAAAGTTTTCTTTGTTAAGATTACATTCTTGTTCTTGCAATAATAAAGCACTTATTTCACAGAAAAACCATCTAATCATAATCATAAGTTGGAATATCTGTCATGAGACAATCGATAGACATTCATAAATTAATTGAAATGATTGCTCCTAACTTCCCTGGTTCCAGATGGGTGACCTATGCTGTTCTCATCATACAATTGTGCTGTAATTACAGGAATGACAGGGATGAAGGGAGCATTCCCTTATGATATATGGATTTTTTACATTAAAATATGAAAACTGTTTTTGTATAATGTAGCAAAATCATGTATGTTCATTACAAACAATTAATCATATGGTAGTTGAATCCCAAATTAGGCTGGCAGAACGAGTGATGTACAAAATGTTTTTAAGGGACAGTAGTTAAGGTGGAAACTAGAGGAGCCAAATCAATGGTAGGAACCAAGGTTAGTATTTTGTGAGACCCTAACCCTACCCAGGTTAAAAGAATGAAGCCAAGGTGCTGGTGCTTCTGTAAGTATTTGCAGGTGCTTAAAAAATGTAAAATAAATATGTCTAGGGGAAGTTGATGAGACCCAGAGAGAAGGCATCTAGAATTATAATTCTTCCATGAGCTACATGTCTTCCTTACAGCTGTTCAAAGTTCTGTGTTCTACACAATATATCTGGTTTCTCTTGCTCAAGGAGTCAACTGTCGCACTACAGACCCTTGGAACAGATCTTTGAGTGATTGTTACTATATTTTTCATTCCCTTTTAGATCTGTATTACCAGTTCCTCTGATGGGTGCTCCCATGGTTCCTGAGATATGCCACAGCAGTGACGTTTCAAACATGAAAAGACTCCCTTCTTCTGACCCCTGGCTTCCACCCATGCATCAAACATATGAGCTCTCCAGACTTGATTAGAAAGAGTCTGTAAATAAACAGGATCTTTGGTTCCATAGAAGCAGAGGGTCCCCATTTCGTAGAATACCGAACTCTTCACCAAAAGAATGTGCTTCCACACTTCCTATGATACTGTATTGATACTAGTGTGCCTTTTGGATTTGTGGATTTCTGAAGATGAGTTATATATCTTGGCATGTGGCCTGTGATGGTATTCAAGTGCCCAAGCGCAAATGGGGGAAATCCCAGCAGTTGCACTGTGAAGTAAAGTTAGAAGAGGTCACACAGCAATAAAAAAATGAAGCAGGAATGGAAGTAAACTAGCATATACATACTGTATATAGAAAGAGTAGCTATGGGTCAAAAGAATGATACAAAGACACTCAAATAATGACTACAGTGTGAGGTGCACTACTAATGCCACTACAACTATTGACACTGCTCTCCAGTTCCCTGCCCAATGGATCTGGATGATGTGACTCCTGACTTTGCTGAAGGGGACTAGGTTCTCGAGGGAGACAAGATCAGCTACTGCAACTTCCTACTTCCTTACAGCTGGGGTTGTAAGTTTTAAGAATGGACAGAGCAGACTTTAACTACTCCACTAACCCTTGAAATATGTCTATATCCATACATAACGGGTAATTCTCCATGTGGAAGTAGCTCGACCTAACCTGGAGTCATTGATTTCAAGGGCCAGGTTTTAACAAAAAACAGAAAATTTTGTCAGATCCCTGATTAGCACTTACCTTGCGGAACCCAGTAGTTAGCAATCCTCTTGGTATCTGCATTATTATTATTATTGTTATTACTTGCTAAGCTACAACCCTAGTTAGAAAAGCAACACGCTTAAAACCCAGGGGCTCCAACAGGTAAAATAGCCCAGTGAGGAAAAGAAACAAGGAAAAAAAAATCATTTTAAGAGGAGTAATAACATTCAAATAAAATCTCCTATATAAACTATAAACAGTTTAACAAAAGATGAGGAAGAGAAATAAGATAGAATAGTGTGCCCGAGTGTACCCTCAAGCAAGAGAACTAACCCAAGACAGTGAAAGACCATGGTACAGAGGCTGTAGCACTACCCAAGACTAGAGAACAGTAGTTTGATTTTAGAGTGTCCTTCTCCTAGAAGAGCTGCTTACCATAGCTAACTGTCTCCTACCCTTACCAAGAGGAAAGTGGCCACTGAACAATTACAGTGCAGTAACCCCTTAGGTGAAGAAGAATTGTATGGTAATCTCAGTGTTGTCATGTGTATGAAGACAGAGGAGAATATGTAGAGAATAGGTACATCATGTGCATACAGAAAGCCCCTGATGCCATAACCCTGGTGAATACCAGTGAAGCTGTCGCCTTGTCAAACCACAGGGCCTTGAATTGATAGGCCTTATTTAATCAGACAAAGTATAGAAACTTAGTTGATGAGGATGAATTAGGACATGAAAGTAGGCATCATGAAGATTCAGCAAAGCTAGAAACTTATCCTTCTCTGATGGACCATCTTACTGACTTTGGAGTTTACATGCAGAAGGTGAGCTTCAAAAAGCTGATGAGAAGTGCAAGGTCTATTACTGGTCTCCAACCCCCTAATGCCTCTTGGAACCACAAAAAAATTAAGTGTAAATCTTAGGATACAACATAAATAATTTCCCAAGCTATCTGCTTAGCCAGAAATTTCTGGACCTCTACTTCCAGTCTAGAACTTGGATACGTACTTGGGAGGAAAAAAAATGAGGGATCGGTACACCACATCTAACTTCTCCTGCCCAGCAACTTGCTTGAAGCTCTTGTTCCCTTACTGAACCTAAAGCTCTGCTGTGACATACAATGCTGTTGAAATCGTAAAGCTAAGAACTGGTGGCATTAGTAGAAAGCAGGAACTTGACTAAAGAGTAAAGAACTCTGATTGAACTGGGCCTGTAGCTCTAGGAGTTATTAGTTTTAGGAACTATCAAAAGTGATGAGTGGGAGGCTCTTTGTAAAAGATAGTGACTCTCATTGCTGAGCTGTCAATCTTTTCTCCTGTTCTCTTGATCAATTCCTCAAGGAAGAAGAGTATACCCCACATATCCAAAGTTCTAGGTTCAAGGAGATTCGAGGGAGATAAATGACAAGAATGCTTCCATCCTCATAAAGAGTTTTGCCAGGAGTTGGAATGCATTATTAATATGAAGAGCAGAGACCTTTCCAAAAGATCAAGACATTCTTTTCATCTTGCTTGTTCACTATGTGGAAAGAGTATCCTGAGAGAGGAGCAAGCTGGTGACACCAAGAATTTCCCCCTGAAAATTGACAAGAGCAAAGGACTTGCAGTGAAAGACTATGTGAGCCCTGTGAAAGAGGCTTGGGTTTCTTGAGGGAGAGCTTCAGTACCATCGGAAGGCTTCCTGGCGAGTGTTATAACTGATTGTATGGTGAAAACATTAGTTCTTTTGTCAGGGATATGCAAGATGTAATGAGGGCTCATGGGGAACCAAAACCTTTTGTCAGAGGAACTCATCAACGATATAGGAGTCTGTGGCTGTCTTAACAGAAAAGAGAATTAATAGAGGGTGTCCAAATTTTGAGATAACTCTTAAGATGACAGCAAAATACTGCCGGCTCGCCCAAAGGTAGTTGTTTCACTATCTTGTAATGGAGATTAAATGCTCAACAATTATTTGGTATCTATATCTGAGTAAGTAATTTTTCATTCCTTTCCCACTCTTCCCTGTTTTTGGTTGGCCAGAAGGATGGGCAAGTCATTGTTCCATCTTAAAGGTTCTGTGGAGGACTATCGAGTTCTGCTACTTACTCTTGGAGATACAGGATGAGTCTTGTCAAGATACCTCTGATGCAAACCTCTGGTTTTCAGAGTACAAAAACATTGGGATGCACTTTAAAAAGAGAGAAGAAAATGGAACAGTAGAACCCTCATATTCAGAGGACTCATTGAAAATGCCACCTACAATTATTGATCCTCAATACATATAAGTTGGATGATATCCAAATTTTACCCTTTGTTTATAATAAAACTTTTCACAAACACTTCTAGTATCATGAGGTCTACCTTAATTCTTATGGAATGGCGAGCATAAAAAATGAGGGCCTTTGTCTAATGAGGATATAAGGAATTATAGTATTGGATGGGAAAGCATCCCAAATACTTTGACCCATTAAAAAAAATAGCAGTCAACAATCCTCTGTGAACAACCAATTCCCACCTTGACCTGCAGAGTGGAACTGACTAGTCCTCTCAACAACATGCTATTACCACCAAAGAAAAAACTAACTAAATAGAAATTGAAGTTAACAATCAAATGGAAATAATATCTGCACTGAATTTTATGTTCCTGGTTAGATACAAGTAAAGATTAGGCATAAAAATGTATACAGAGGACTTAGCCTGATAGACACACAGATTTAAATGATGGAGCTATTTTGGGAAACTGTTGTTTCAGTAAATATGCACAACTATATAATACAGAACATTTTTGCAAATGTTTTAGGGATGCATCTGGAGATGGTCTCACAATGGATAATTGAAGGGTTAAGTTGAGCAAACTAAAATTCAACTACAAATGTAAAACAGGAATACAGGCCAAATTATCGAAAGCAGTTCAGTACATATTTCCCTGCTAATATACAATTAATACAAAACTGGATAACTTTCCCATTCTTGAAGTCAGACTCCACAGGCACACTTACTTCCTAAAGTATAGAATCATTACTGTAAAACTTCCAAAATGCCACTTTTATATTATAATGTATCTTCACAACACTTTGGATATCGTTAACATATTTCACTATCATTTTGTTGGTAAGCATTGCCAAACTTGAGCAAATTAATACACCTTTTGCATACTTCACTAATCCATAAAAGAATCAACAAAAATTATTTGTATCGCACATCAACACTGCAATTCCATCACAGTAAATAGAAAGAAAACTAGTGATAAAATAAAAAGTTAATACACGGATATATGTAAAAATGTAAATGCAGCTCAAAATATGGTACTGAAATACAAAATTGATATTATTTATCATTCGATTTGTCCATTAAAATAGACACTGATGTCTTTACTTAAAAACCAGCATTCTTCTACGGGAATTTTTCACCTTCACTACCGAAGGACACAATTATTGTCTTTCACAAAAACTTTCTACACTTTTTCATAACATTGAAAATACCATCCACAAATAGTAATAACAGCATTCTTATTTGTTATAATAAAATAAAATTTCCTTTAGCAAAATCAAAATTCAAATTTATAAGTTTTTTTAAACTTCCAGGGTTGCATATAGATACTGCAAGATCATTAAACAATTATTATTTCTGAAAATGCAGCAATCAGGAGAATGGTCACCAATTAGCCCTTGTAAAGTTTTTTGCTGACAACAGCATTAGAAGCTCTCAGGATACCCAAGTTGAAACACTGCCAAATCTAAAACTCACAATATTACCATTGTCTATGACATGGATAACACAGGACAAATCCCCATCTGTGTAGGAAGTGTTAAGGGATTTATCATTTATCAATATTGTCTCTACCATGAGGAAGATGAATCTTACAAAGGAATTTTCTAAAGGGAAAAGTACATTTAATAACATGCTTTTAATGTTTTCAGTTACACATTAAAATGAACTGCACAGGTTCTACATACATGATTATTTGAATCGCTCAATAAAATTATCTTGAAAAAAAAATAAAAGAGGATTCTATAAAAAATACTGACATTTCTTTGGGCTCTTAATATAACTTGTAACCTACACAATTAGTTTAATTTCTTTCCTAAAACATCCTAGTGAAAAATCAACATGTTTGCAAGCCTAAATAAATGCAAAGGATAACTGGCATAAAACAAATCACACCTTTTATAAATAAATAATGCTCAATTATACTTTAAATCATCATTGCTTCCTTCAATGAGCTACAAACAAAATAAATATGTACAAGTAGTTGTACAAAAAATCAAGTTACATTATTGTGTTGAGAATTTTCTTAATTTTTTTAAAAACTATATAACTGTCTTACTTCCTAACTAGCATCTTTATGATTATTTGAATCACAGTACTGTAGTCCAAAACTTTCTTTGCATTTACAGGACCATCTCTGCAGAGTCAAGTCTAGAAATTAAAAAAATAAAAACTACCTATAATATACAGTACTACATTTATGAGCTATTTGCCCCGACACTTTGCTGCCAGTAAAGAAAACAAAAGTTCACGGATATATATATATATATATATATATATATATATATATATATATATATATACTGTATATATATATATATATATATATATATATATATATATATATATATATATATGCATGTCCTGGGTTCAGCAATTGATTAATCTCTTTTCATACAATAGTCTGAATTTTTGGGCTCGAGCCATGTCGTCCTGATGGAAGCTCCCTTCGGCAGCTTCCTACAGTGTAATATTTCTGAGAGCGATATTACAAGAGAATTACCGTCAGGTGTCGCAAGGTTCTAAACCCCGGAACGACTATACGAAGATATCGTGTACTGTATACTGTAATCAGGGACGTATCCGTAGATAACCATAGATATCTGTACCCCCAACAGACTTTACCCAGTCTAGTCAACTGGGGGGAAGGATAAGTGAGGAGCCGTTACATATCCTCTCTTCCTATGGTGCCCCCGTTCGTCTCTGATGACTCATTCCTTTGTTCGCAGCGTATTCCTACTTACGTTGTTGTTTCGTTGTGCGCCCTTTATCAGCTTTTTTGAAGTTTTTCTTCGTATGATGGCTTCTTCTTCATAGTCAACTTCCCTTTACAGTTTACTTTAGCTGGAGGTGTTTTGGATCCCTACGGGGAATGTTATTTAGCTTTAATGATGAGGGAGCTGGGCGCTCTCAGTCCAGCTAGCTTGGGCGTCATGTTGTGTACCCGACCACCCTTAGTTTTATTTTACTAGTTTCACGTTAGCTAGTCTTATTTCAGCATTACGATGCTTTGGGCTCTATTTTATGTTTGCATTTACCTTGCATTAATGTATTTCAAGTTTTTGTTGGTGCGTGTCTGTTTCGGATGGCCTAGCCTAGAGAGTGGTAACATTTTAGTTGAAGACGGGCTCGCCGATGGCGTTTAGGTCTTTCTTACTGGACTCGTTGGCAGTGGCCATTTTCCCTTAGGGGTTTGTTACCTCAGTTATACTAGTTTACTGAGTATTTATGCCCGCCTGTCTTCGATCCTCCGGTATTTTAGACAGTTTAGGCTCTTGTCTGTCGTGCTGCAATCGCAGCAGTACTGGGAATTCCCCTTTGCGAAGGGTGATCTCAATTAGTCGGTATGCTGACTTCCTGTACTGCTGTTCCTCCTAGCCTCTGGGATTTTTCGATCGACTTGCTGCGTCCAGGCATAGCCTAACCCTCGCCGGCGAATCCGTTGGTCCGCCATGTTACATTCGTTTGTGATCTCCCATGCTGGGATCGTGCAATCCATTGGAGCTCCCCTTTGCGAAGGGTGATCCCAACATGTCAGTGCGCTAACTTTCCTGTACTGCCGTTACCTCCTAGCCTCTGAGATTTCTCGATCGAGCTGTGGCATCTTTTACTTATTTTATTCTGGCTTCGCCGTCTCTGACGGCGTGGCATTTGTTTTAGAGTTTCATACTTTCCTGGGATTCAGGGTGCGGTGGCCTGAAGTGTCTCTTGTCTAGAGACTCTTCCTTGTTGGGGTAACCCTCGGATTGAATCCAGATTTCTTTCTGAGCCTGACTCCTTTGCCGTCGCCTGTTCTTAGGATTGTTAAAGAAACGGATTGTTAAAAAATGCTCATATAGTGCATGGGCATAACTACCCCATGCCGTCACCTCTCTCTTTACCTAGCCTTCCCGGGACTGACATTGCATGACTTTTGTCATTATGCTGCTGTGTATTTGCATTTGTTGTTGGTGGGGGCTAGTTGCCTCTGGGATCTGGCCCTCTAGGGCCGTCAGCATGCTTCTCCCAGAGGGGTAAGCTATCAGACTGATGGTGGTGCCAGTACCTAACGGCCTTGCCGCCTCCTAACTGCATACTATCCTATAGTACCTGTACTGGTGATGCGTCGCCACTTACGACAGTGCCGGTACTAGCGACACTGCCTTCCCATACGGCACAGTGCTTCTGCGGATACCCTTGCCGTTTATCTCTGTCGCCATAAGCACCATTGCCCCTGCCGGAAATGCCGTTACTGGCGGCGGGGCTAGTATTAGGCTATGGGAGTGATCACTGTGCCAGCGCCTTAGGGCGCTTGACACATTGGCTTCAATGCCATTACCCCTAGCGCTGCCGGTTCTTCCGGCAACGCTGGTACCTTTATTTCACATGTCTTTCTGTTCTTTTGAGACCGCTTTATCTACTCTGAGGTGGGTTCTCGACTGAATGTAGGTGAATTCAACTACAGATCAACATAAAGGCCTTGTTCCTTCCACTTTTGAGGCTTCTTTATGTATGCTGGACATAGGAATCCCTTTTACGAAAGGTCTTCCAGGTCCTGGCATGGAAATAGCCACTACACATGGTTATTGGTTTTCTATCAATTTGCCCACTTCTCTTTGAGGGTGTGGATTGGATAGATGGTTGATAACTCTATAGGCTAGTTCCCTATATTGGGTTCTCCCTAAGTGAGGTTATCAACCTGTATTTATAGTCCTTATGTTGCTATAGACTCTTGCTCATTATTCGATGCATCAATGGCTTAATCTATTAAGCTTACATGTACTGTTGCCTTCTAATTGGCTATTTCTCTGCGGAGATATAAGAGCGACGGTTCTGTCCATGAGCATACGCCACCCCCCTCCTTCTGAGCCTATAGCGACTTTCTTTAAGAACCCTATTTATTCCAATCTAACGTCCTTAATAGGGGAATGGACATTTAGTACTTTATCTCCTACTTTCTCACCAATTGCATTTACACACAATTTGGGGATTATTATTCCTTTTATTGACAGCATAGAATGTTACTAATCCATTCCTTTCAGCTTTTGGTGACTGTAAGAGACCCATGGACTCATTGAATCCTTTTTCTCCTTACAGGCAGTGTCTATGACGGAGATGCACTGTACAGAGCAGATTTGTGCCAGGACCGTGAGGCATCCTCGAGGTCACGATACTTGCCGCACCCATGCGAAGTGTCGGAGGATGAAGGGTCCAGTCTCGTTACTGGGAACCACAGGATTGCAGTGTTTGCAAGGACCTGCATCATTCGGGGTGGGTCTCGAAGGATATCTCCGAAGAAGACCAGGTGTTCTTCCACCGATCCCTTCGCACCTGGGTAAGAGGGTTTAAGAAGAACGCGGATCTGAAGGCCCCTTACCTCCCCTCTACTGAGTGGAGGGATATCCTCTTCCCCAAGGCAGCACCTGATTCGGTTTTGTGTTACTTTCAACCTAAACCCCTCCCAACGGTCCATTATGGATTCAGTGGTATCTGCCACCTCAGCCTCCACTACGACAATGGCCTCCCTGTCTACGGTGACGATTACCTCTTCCGTGACGGGAGCTGTTCTGGCTTCTTTTCCACCGCCGTCTCCTGATGGGCTTATGGAGCCCCCTCAGTTCCCGAGTACATCGGGTACTTCTATGGATCCAGCACTTTTGGCTAACATGAAAGCCTTCATGGAGGGGAATCAGCAATATTAGCTGATGATGTTTAAGGCCTTGCATGAAGAGATCCAGACTTTGAAGAAGCAAGAGGAACCGACTAAGGATAAAGTCTTGCCTTCCCAGCTACCTTATTGCACGCAGCAAAATCCCTGGAGGTATGCTGGCCACGCTGTGCTTTCCGAGGGCATCCTCCACATTGGCGAAGGGTTAGATTCCAGACCTGTAGTGGATCTGGACTTTTACCCAGACATTGATGCCTACCCCATTTGCTACGCGAGGTTAGCTGAAGGGGTTCCGTTGAGGGATGACATCATCCAACCTGGCAGTGAAAGAAATGAAGATGGCAGGGTGTATTAATAAACAGCTTGGCGCCTTTGGTAAAAGGTTAGCCACCTTTGTGGCTCCAGACACTATGGTATTCCTTTTTGCCTCGAAGGGCTTCGTGGCTGTGGAAAAAGCCATTCGTGAGGGTAAGCCTCTCCCAGCATTGGAAGAGTGCACACCAGTGTCACTTATCCTCCCACATGATGCCGACCACTGGGTCGATGTCCAGTTCACTTTTGCCGAGGGTAAACTGAATAAGGATGTGGCCAGCCACCAGTTTAATGAGAAACTGCCTAGGATTCCCAACCACCTTCTTAAGGCTGAGATGGAGACCAGAGAGAGGTTATCAGCTTCGATGTCTCTAGAGCGCTCCATGGAGGAGATGATTGGGAATTTTACAGATGCCCCAGTCTTTTCCTTGTTGGCAAAGACTCATCTTGCCACCTTTATGAGGGATCTTTATGCTTTCTTTCAGGCCCGTAGAGCCTGTAGAGAGCATGTACTTGCCTCAGCTACTATCCGCCATGAGCCGAAACGTCTCATCAACTCTATCATATGGGGAAAAGAAGTTGGTAAAGGAAGTTACGGATAAAGCTGTAGCTGAGAACAAGAGCCTGTTCCAGAAGTGGGGGATCTCTTTGAAGAGGAAGTTCACCCCTGGGAGAGGACCGCAACCCAAGAGGTCTCGTAAACTGACCTACCATCGGAAGTCGTTTGCTCCATCCCCCGCTGCCATCCCTCCGACTGTTTACGCTGTACCTCAACCCGTGGTGACACAGTCCCTGGCCTTCAACCCTGTGTAAGAGCAGGGGTCGTAGTCCTTTCGATCTCACAAGAGAGAAAGAGGGGGGCAGATGCCGCTCTGACAGAGGCAGCAAGTCCAGGGGTTGCGGACATCGAGGCAGCAGAGGAGGAAGGGTTGCACGTCCTCAGCACAAACAATGAAGGTCTCCCGGGGACGGCTGGCCTTGTTCAAGGACTGTTGGTCATTCAGTCCTTGGGCACAGAGCGTCATTTCCAACTGCTTGGGTTGGAAGTGGAAGCGATGGCCACCAAAGCTCAGGAGATTTTTCCAGAAATCAACACCTCATCTGGAACAATACGTACAAGACCTTCTGAAGAAAAGTTATCCGTTGCACGAGATCTATGAGATTTAAAGGGCATCAATTTTGCGTGCCAAAGAAAGATTCAAGCATACCTCGAACTATTCTCGACATGTCCCGTCTAAACTTGTTCGTTCAGTGCGACAGGTTCCAGATGCTGACTTTCGCAGATATGGAGCTTACTACCCCTGGAGGCTTACACCGTCTCTATAAAATTTACCGACGCTTATTGGTATCTTCCGATAGGTCGACGCTTCTCCCCTACCTTGGTTTCAGCCTGGAGAGAAAGCGCTATGTATTCAAAGCTATGCCATTTGGACTCAACATAGCTCCAAGGATTTTCACGAAGCTAATCGAAAAGTCGTTCAGCAACTTCGGGAAAAAAGCCTTCAAGTAGCAGCGTACCCGGACGACAGGCTAGTGTGGGCTCCCTTGGCACTGGAGTGGTCGGAAGCAGCCACTTGAGCTGTATGGTTCCTTCAGTCTCTCAGATTTCAGATCAACTTCAAGAAATCAAGACTGACCCCAGCTCAAGACTTCCAGTGGTTGGGGATTTATTGGAACCTCAAGTCTCATTCCCTATCTATTCATCCCTCCAAGAGAGAGGAAATAGCGAAGTCAGTGAGGTCTCTGATCAAGTCGGGGACGATCACCAGGCGATGCCAGGAGAGGGTTCTAGGATCTTTACAATTCGCCTTGGTAACGAACCCTGTCCTCAAAGTACATCTCAAGGATGCAAGCGGAGTTTGGAAATGGAGAGCCTCCAAAGCTCTTCGCGACCATCAGAAGCAGGCCCCGGTTTTACTGCGCAGGCAACTTCAACCGTGGCCCACTGCCAAGAGTCTGTCACAGACAGTACCGTTGCGCTTTCCTCCTTACGTAGTGATACTTCATACGGACGCCTCGTTGGATGGTTGGGGGGGTCATACCCCACTCAAGAAAGTGCAAGGTGGTTGGTCTCAGAAATTTCAACAATTCCACATCAATATTCTGGAGGACATGGCAGTCTTCTTGTCCCTCAAGAAATTAAACTTGAAGAACATTCATATCCGTCTAGTCCTCGACAACAAGGCGATAGTCTATTGCATCAACAGACAAGGGTCGAGGTCTCCCCAAATAAATCACGTAATGTTAGCCATCCTTACGTTGGCTCAGAGGAAAGGTTGGCACCTGTCAGCATCCCACCTTCAGAGAGTAAGAAATGTGATGGCGGATTCCCTCTCTCGGACAAAACCTCTAGAGACGGAGTGGTCTCTCGACGAAAAATCATTGTTTCATGCAGGATGAAGTCCCTGGACTTTAAGTGGATCTGTTTGCGACGAGTTTCAACAAGAAACTTCCCTGCTATGTAGCACCAAATGTGGATCAAGCAGCAGCGAGCATAGGCGCAATGTCCCTGGATTGGAATCGTTGGACGAAGATTTACCTGTTTCCACCATTCAACCTCCTCGTGGTTCTGGTCAAGCTTCGGTCTTTTAAAGTGATGGTGGCTCTGGTGGCTCCTCTGTGGATGAAGAACAACTGTTTTCCCATGGTCACAAAATTGAACCCCAAATTGGTGCCGTTGCCCAACTGGATTCTGTCCCAGGAGATACAGCGGGAGATTGTCTACGCTTCGTCATGGAGAATGAACAACCTTCATCTCATGATTTTTTCGCCTTAGCCCAGGAAAGGAAGTTCCAAATTCAACATGATAAGTTGGAGTTTGCGGAAAACTATAAGAAATCTACCACTATGTCTCAGTATGAAACGTCATGGAAAAAATGGGTCAAATACGTCAAAGACAAGAATTCAGGATCAATTACTATGAATTTTTGTTTAGATTTCCTGATTGATTTGCATGCCCAAGGTCTAGCTTCCTCCAGAATCTCGTCGTACAAATTGGCCCACACTACACCTATACTATATGCCTTTGATATTGACTTTAACTCAGATCTCTTCAACAAAATTCTGAAGGCTTGTGCAAGGCTACGGCCGTCGGCTCCACAGAAGCCTATCTCTTGGTCTTTAGACAAAGTTTTGCAATTCGCTTCGGACATAGACAATCAAACAGCTTCTATTCGTGATCTTACTCAGAAAGTCATCTTTTTATTGGCAATGGCTTCCGGTGCTCAAGTGGATAATGGTGAGGTTAATTTATACCCTGATCCCGCTTTTCTAGCTAAGAATGAATTTCCCTCTAAACATTGGGGTCCATGGAAAATAGTTCCCCTACCAGGGCATCTTTCCCTCTGCCCAGTGCAGTGTCTAAAAGTATACTTACTAAGAACAGTGCAGTTTAAAGGTGGTCAATTGTTTAAGGGGGGAAACGGTGGGATCCAATTTGTCTCTGAAACAGTTGAGCAAAAATAACTTATTTTATACGAAGAGCAGACCCGGCTAGTATGCCATCGGGTCACAACCCTAGGAAAGTGGCTTCCTCATTTAACTTTTTCCAGTATATGTCCTTTGAGGGACTCCAGGCATATACCGGTTGGAAGTCCACGAGGGTTTTCTTCAGGCCTAATCTGAAGCAATTGGAGGAGATACGTCATTTTGTGGTGGCTGCGGAAAGTGTTATCAAACCCGCCGCATCGACATAGCCCATAGTGCGTCCTAGGGCACTCCTCTACCTTATTTGCATTGAGTAAACAGTTGGTTTTTGTTTCAGGAATGCAGAAAAATGCAATTAATCATTTACTTTTCAGGTTAACTTGTGTCTCTCTGACATCATGATGTTCCTTCAGTGCTATAGCCTACTTGTCTAAATGTTGATTGGGCTATATTTTAATTTATTTGGGTGATTACCCCCTTTTGTTGAACATATATGATCTTGTGTCTATTGATCAATTTATCTTGTCATTAGTTCCCTATGGTTCCTTATGTCATGTTTTTGTTCCCTAATGATACCTTCTGTCCGGGTATAGTTGGGATTTTTTATTTTGTACAAAACAAATTTTCTATATGCCAATAATGATGTTTACCTACTATTCTCTGCACTGATTCTTGTGAATAAAAGTCTGTGAACTTTTACATGCCTTTTATTTTAAGCCCTATTATTACTTTAGCGGCAATAAATTTAGTGTGCCTCTTTATTATTATCCTTCCTGAACATAGTCGATTTAATTATATTGGTAGGTATTTGTTCCATACGTCTTACCAACGATGCCTCTTCAGTTTTGGGTTCTCTAGGGTTCCTACCACTGAAATCAGATGCTTTTCCCATCGCGGAGGGCGGTCCTTCGGTCCTTTTTGCCTCCCTGACAGGCCATCATACTTGTCAATACTGCCTCTGAATTGTTCTGGAATAGACATTTGAGACTGATACCTATGCTTTGATGGAGTAATGCGGTTAGCGCATTTCGGTATTGGAACCTCTCTTCGAGGCCTCCTACTGAGTCATAGGTAATTCTCTGGTACACTTCCATCAGGACGACATGGCTCGAGCCCCCAAAAAAACGGATTTTGACGTAGGAAAAATCTATTTTTGGGCGAGATAGCCATGTCGTCCTGATGGCCCAGCCGTTACGTTGTCCCTCCCCGATTCCTCGTAGGATGCCTCTTTTCACAGTAGTTACGCTGCTATGTGGAATGAGTCATCAGAGACGAACGGGGGCACCATAGGGGGAGTGGATATGTAACGGTTCCTCATTTATCCTTCCCCTTAGTTGACTAGACTGGGTAAAGTCTGTTGGGGGTGCAGATATCTATGGTTATCTACGGATACGTCCCTGATTACACACGATATCTTCGGATAGTTGTTCCGGGGGTTAGAACCCTGTGATGCCTGATGGTAATTCTCTTGTAATATCACTCGCAGAAATATTACACAGTAGGAAGCTGCCGAATGGACCATCCATCAGGATGACATGGCTATTTCACCCAAAAATAGATTCTTCCTACATCAAAATCTGTTAACTAGATAAGCATAAAATTGGAAGCTTAAGATTCAAACCAAGTGCCTCATGCACACTATAGAGCCCTGTAGATGTCTAGAGGAAGCAATCATTCTGATGGGGGAATCTAATCCTTCCTACTGAGGCTAACTATTATTTCATGAAAATCCCTGATGTTCATATCGTTTTTCTACTGAAGCATGGTTTAATACTAACATTTACCCTAAAGCTAAAGAAAATTCTTTTCCTTCCTTCTAATAGGCTTATGTCTCTAGTACAGAACCAAGATAATCCGGCAGTTAATGGCAATAACCTTGGAATAGGTATCCTGCAGACCCTTTATCTTTTAATTCTATCATCAACCTAGTGCTGTTGGGTCAGCAATTTAACCCCTCTAAATCGATTTTTTTTTGTGTGAATAAGATTAGCAGCTATAAAAATGAATGTCTTCTGGATATGTTAGTAATTCTTGTTAAATTTGTGCATGACCCTCATTCTGTTTCTCATGCCAAGGGGCAATATTATGATTTTGATAATTAACGTGAGGAATCAGAAGCGCTTGCTGTTCTTAAGGTGGCCTAAGTAGCAAAGACAATTAAACCCCTATTTATTATTCTATACCAATGAAACTTTGTGTATTTGTTTGGAGTATATGGAGCTACTCTCATGTCAAATTTGAGAATTGGTTAATATTTTTGGTAATTGTTTACAACACCACACTCTCCATTTACTCTAAAATAATGCAATCCTGCAGTTCTCATCTTCTTGTACCGTAATTAGGTGGTTATTTAAATTCTGGGAAAGCAATAATTAGCAATATATGTTGAGGAAGGGGGAAGGAGTTATAAAAAGAAAATAGCTCGGTTTCCTCACTAAACAACTTGGAACTGACATGTCAACATAGTCAACCAAGCAGAATTCGTGATGCCAGCGTACATAAACAGAAGTTCGTGATGCCAACGTACATTTGATGTACAGTACTGTATATTCAAAATATACTTAATCAAAAATTGAGTGTTACTCAAAAGTGTCACTATTTGTAAATTGCACATTTTATGGACACTTTTGAGTAATCAATCCATTTTTAATTAAGTATATTTTGAATATACAGTATATCAAATGTACGTTGGCATCACGAACTTCTGTTTATGTACGCTGGCATCACGAATTCTGTTTGGTTGACTGTGTTGACATGTCAGTTCCAAGTCGTTTAGTGAGGAAACCAAGGTATTTGCTTTTTATAACCCCTTCCCCAACAAATCTGCCTAATTATTGCTTTCCCAAAATTTAAATAACCACCTAATTACTGTGCAAGAAGATGAGAACTGCAGGATTGCATTATTTTGGAGTAAAAGGAGAGCGTGGACAAACAATTACCATATATTTTTTCTTTTTAGATAGTTATAGCTTTTTGTTTGTTTGTTTTATCATAATATTTTTAGAACTTGTAGTGCCTTTTATTTCCTTTAATTTGATTATTTAAAATTTTTCATATTAGTAATACTTACAGAATTATTCAAAAAATAAAAACTAATTATATAATATATAAAAAAATTCTTGAAAAAATAAAAAGGTAACAAATTTAGATTCAACCTAATGGAGCCCCTCTGCATTATATATAAATGCCAGCAATTTTTTAATTTTAAAAATCCATCAATAATTAAAAAAGTCTTATAGAGATTTATATACACTCATATCACTCAAAATTTAGTTTTGAGAAAACTTCACTTGAAGTTTTAGCATCATTCACACATGAATTATTCTCCCTGGGAAGCACATTTTCTTGAATAAATAATTATTAATATATCATAAAACATTTTTTTATCATATTAGCTTTCTCTTTGCACTTGGGTGTTGCATAAAAACTTCCAGAATTGCATAAAAAAATAATTATGCAATCATGTTTTTCTTTTGTAGTAAAATTTCACTTGGCAACATTCAGACATAGATGTTTTACTGTATAAATTGCTATTTGCATGTCATAAACATTTTTCTATCCATATAAGCTAATTGTTGCATAATTTTTTAGAATTGCATGCAACAATTATAATTTTTTAATGCACGATTTTCCATACTAGGCTCGTTTTTTTAGGAGTATCCCCGGCAGTTGTTTTAGCATATTTGCTCATAATCTCCATGCGCAACTGCGCACTAGATGTCTGATTTTTAGGCAAATTATCTTCATGCATTTCTTCCCCAACATCTACACACGTGGTAGCGCCACCACTAACACAAGCAGTACCACCATCGCCAACATCAGCTGTTTCTCTTTTTTTATTAGCATTATCGGCACTTTTTTTTTCCAGAAACTATTGCCCTCTCTTGCTGGCGCTTTCTGCGACCACTTACACGAGGCATTATCAGTTTTGTGAAAAAAGCGGTGAAAAACGAAGAAATACGAGAAAATAAGTGGGAGAGGCGACTGACACAAACTTCCTTTGCCTTTTACAGGTAACAACTAGATGGGATATGCATAACGAAGCTTACGCTGTCGAAGGGGATCAGTTATTGTATGGAATAAGGGATAAATATTTGCATAATTTATTTGTAAAGTATATGGTTTAATGGATGGAATGGGTCTCACGGAATGACAAGTCATGCGGAATGCCCCTCTTTGCTTTAGAAGCACGAAATTTGCAAAATTTCATACGTCTGGCATTGTCAACACTATGTAGTTGCCAGAAATGCACAAAAGTAAAATTCGGCATCTGACACACAAATCAGCTATTTTTCGGTACACTAGACTCCTTAAGAAGAGGTATGTTGAGATGGTAACTGACCAGATTAAGTATTCCAAACAAAATGAAATTAACATTTAGTTCAGATGAAAATCCAGAGAAGAGTAAGCTTGTTGATTATTATAGGTATGATGATGATAATGCCAATCTAGCTATCAAAGAATTTTTTGAGGGTTTGATAGTAATGAGCTTCACGAGCTCTTTACCTCTTTTGCTTCATTTGTTAACTCTAAGAAGGCCAGTTGAGGCTTTTGAACTCTAACCTAGCTCCCCAAGGTTTAACTATGTGGTTCTAGTACTGCAATCATTGAGGATTCTGATAATGCACAGTGCATGACAAGAGTCGATTGCCTCTCTTGGAGCCTTGTACTCTTGAATTACTTCAGGTCCATATATTACGAAACCCAGGCATTTCCATGATCCAGCCTGCTCTTTACAAATACTGGATTCTGAGTTGGAATCCTTACTCTGGATAATAGTTCTATTGACTACGACAAATTTGATAAGAACTGTCCTTCCTCAGTTTTTTTCCAGGGAAATTTAAAATTTTAGCAGATCAGTTAAACAGAACCAGATTCTTACAAAAGAATGGTCTCTGCCTCTGTTAGCATGTGTAAATATTTGGAACTGGAGGGGATGTTTACATCACTCAAAAAGATGATAAGAGGTGCTTTGCTTAACAGTTCCAGTTCCATTAGCAGAGAAAGTGATGTCCTGTTACAGGACTGGTCGAATCTGGATCTATAAGCTTTTCCTTCATTTTTATGATCTGAAATATGATAAAAACATTCTGAGTGCCTAAGACTTCAAAGAGAGTGGTTTACTGATCCAGGGCCTCTGTTGTCAAAATGTCCAAGGCAGTTGTTATACATGACCAATCTTCTCTGACAACCAGTTTCCAGGTTGGCACACCAAAACCCTACAGCACTACATATACCGTATATTTCCGCGAAAAGGCGATCTTTATATAAGGTACAAAATTAGAGCAAATTTTTATAAATTTATCTCATATCGGTAGTATAAGACAACTGCCCAATCATTAAACCATCCGTGTATAGCCCAGGCTAGCTTTTGCAACACCAGGTATCTTATGAAATATAGGTTAGGTAAAGATGATGATATTACTTACTGCATCCTTATAAATTCAAAATAAATGAAATAAAGCAAATCCTTTATCATTGTTTTCCTAGAACACACGCCACCTAGCTTGCATTGGTTTGTTTACGCTTACAAGGAGCTTGGGTACGAAATGTCCGTTCCTCCTCTTTTTCTTCTTCTTTCTCAAAACCAACACCAACAATGCGATATTTACAGCTAAAAATAATAATTAAATAAATACATATTATGATATCCTATATGTTATTACTATCACAATTAACACTAGCATTAAAATTACTGAAAGGTTAGCGAGAGAAAAAGTTGCTAACAATGCAATCAATACTCTATGTTTACATTTTTTCAGCTGTGCTCGTATGGTTAAAAGTTGGTATCTGGCATGGAATTATTCCTCGAATTTGTTATTTATGCCAATTTTGTAGATATGCCAATAATATATACGGTAAAAATGGTTTTATTACTTTTATTATACATTAATATCTTAATGTAAATCATTTCATGTGTGTCGGTGGTTATCACACCTCAATCTAGGCTAGCCTACTGATAAACCTGACATAGAATTCAAGGTGTGAGTATTATAACGGTAGTATAAAACGACCCCCCATTTCTATGGTTAAATTTTGGAATATAGGGTAGTCTTATACGGTAACTGCATAGAGACTGTCCACTGTATTTTATGATACAAAGGGTTTTTGAAGTCTTGAATCTAGATAATTTATTTTAAGGACCAAAAGGTCACCTACAAATGAATTGTATCAAAGGCAATTGAATTCTTATTTTGATTAGTGTAACTCAAGGAATATTTCAGTGACTACAACTAATTTGGATAATATTGTTAAGTTTTTGTATTTCCTTTATGAAAGGAAACTGTCCACTTTAGCTATTAAGGATTATGGAGCCATGCTCAATACTGTAGAATAACATCTGGGATTGTATTTATCCGCTTCACGTATTAATGCGGATGTAATTAGGTCTTTTAAGGGACACGGCCAGTATGCCAATATATGGGGGTATACGAAGGAAAACACAAACTCCTGAAAAAATTCACTGAGCTTCGTATGGCAATAGAGAATGCGTATACGAAATATTTTGTCAAAATTCCTCTTACTTTCATGGTTACAAGGTAATCAGTAAAAGTAACTTAATAAGCCAAAAACATTGATCCCTACAAGAAAATGCAGTATTTCTTGTGTTGTTGTAAATTTTAATAGTAATTACATTTAAATAAAAAAAAAAAAAAATTGTGAGCAATGGCATCTGTATGTACAGTATTCCATGAGTCACAAGATGAAGTATTACAACCTTCGACCCTGAGTGCTAGCACAAACCTCAGAATGAGTACACATTTCACTTTGACCTCAGACATTCGCTTGCTTTTACGTCGGTTTTTCTTGGTTTCAGCCAGAATTTCATCATGCCAAAGAGGAAGAGATAATTTCAACATCTACCTAACATAAGGAAGAAGAAAATTGGCTCTAATAAGAGTTCAGAAGTGGGTAATAAAGGCGATATTAGCATAGTAACGAAGAGGGAGTGGTGTGGATATAAGTTGATATTAAAATGACTTAGAACTGAAGTAGGTAGATGTAAAAGTGAGGGTTTTAGAGCTAATAAAACTGGTGGTAAAAAGTATATATCAAGAAAGGTTGAAAATGGCATATGACGAAGTGAAAGTAAGAGAAACGGGTAATTTAGAGGAGTGGAAGTAGTGAAAGAAAATTTTGTTGGGATTGCAAGTGATGTGTGTGACAAGAAGTTTGTTGGACGCAGCATGAGGAAGGGCAGTGAATGGTGGAATGGAGTGAAGGTAAAAGTGGAAGAGATAAAGAGGGATTTTGGAGAATGGCTGCAGAATAATAGTGTAGAGAAGTATGAAAGATATAGAGAGAAAAATGTGGAAGTAAAGCGCAAGGTAAGTGAGGCCAAGAGGGCAGCTGACCTGAGGTGGGGTCAGGGATTGGGTCATTCATATGAAGAGAATAAGTAGTAGTTTCGGAAAGAAGTGAAGAGAGTAAAGAAGGCTGGTTCAAGAATTGAAGAGACAGTGAAAGTTGGAAATGGAAGGTTGTTAAAAGGAGTGGAGGCAAGGAAAAGATGGGCGGAATATTTTGAAAGTTTACTGAATGTTGACGATAATAGGGAGGCAGATATAATTGCTGTTGCAGGTGTTGAGGCGCCGGTGATGGGAGATGAGAATGAGAGAGAGATTACAAGAGAGGAAGTGAGGAGAGCACTAGATGAAACGAGAGTAAGAAAAGCATCTGGTATGGATGGTGTGAGAACTGAGATGTTGAAGGAAGGGAGGTGTGACTGTACTTGAATGGTTGGTGAGACTGTTTAGTTTAATGTGTGTTTTGTGTTCTCAATGGTACCAGTAGATTGGGTTTGTGCATGTATTGAACCACTATATAAGGATAAGGGAGAAGTGCATGAGTGTTGTAATTCAAGGGGTATTAGTTTGTTGAGTGTGGTGGGAAAAGTGTATGGTAGAGTACTGATTAATAGGATTAAGGATAAAACAGAGAATGCAATCTTAGAAGTACAGGGTGGTTTTAAAAGAGGTAGGGGTTGTATGAATCAGACTTTTACAGTTAGGCAGATATGCAAGAAATATTTAGCAAAAGGTAAGGAGGTGTATGTTGCGTTTATGGATCTGGAGAAAGCATATGATAGAGTTGATAGGGAAGTAATGTGGAATGTGATGAGGTTATATGGCGTTGGTGGAAGGTTGTTGCAAGCAGTGAAAAGTTTCTACAAAGGTAGTAAAGCATGTGTTAGGATAGGAAATGAAGTGAGCGATTGGTTTCCGGTGAGAGAGGGGCTGAGACAGGGATGTGTGATGTCGCCGTAGTTGTTTAACTTGTATGTTGATGGAGTGGTGAGAGGGGTGAAAGCTCGAGTGCTTGGACGAGGATTGAAACTGGTAGACGAGAATGACCATGAATGGGAGATAAATCAGTTGTTGTTTGCGGATGAAACTGTACTGGTTGCAGACGCGGAAGAGAAGCTTGGCCGATTAGTGACAGAATTAGGAAGGGTGTGTGAGAGAAGGAAGTTGAGAGTTAATGTGGGTAAGAGTAAGGTTATGAGATGTACGAGAAGGGAGAGTGGTGCGAGGTTGAATGTCATGTTGAATGGAGAGTTACTTTAGGAGGTGGATCAGTTTAAGTATTTGGGGTCTGTTGTTGCAGCAAATGGTGGAGTGGAAGCAGATGTACGTCAGAGAGTGAATGAAGGATGCAAAGTGTTGGGGGCAGTTAAGGGAGTAGTAAAAATAGAGGGTTGGGTATGAATGTAAAGAGAGTTCTGTATGAGAAAGTTATTATAACAACTGTAATGTATGGATCGGAGTTGTGGGGAATGAAAATGACGGAGAGACAGAAATGGAATGTGTTTGAGATGAAATGTCTAAGGAGTATGGCTGGTGTATCTAGAGTATATAGGGTTAGGAATGAAGTAGTGAGGGTGCGAACGGGTGTAAGAAATGAGTTAGCAGCTAGAGTGGATATGAATGTGTTGAGGTGGTTTGGCCATGTTGAGAGAATGAAAAATGGCTGTCTGCTAAAGAAGGTGATGAATGCAAGAGTTGATGGGAGAAGTACAAGAGGAAGGCCAAGGTTTGGGTGGATGGATGGAGTGAAGGAAGCTCTGGGTGATAGAGGCAAGACAGAGTGCTAGAAATAGGAATGAATGGCGAGTGATTGTGACACAGTTCCGGTAGGCTCCGCTGCTTCCTCCAGTGCCTTGGAAGACAGCGGATTCAGCGTTATGAAGCTTCATCTGTGGTGGATAACGGGGGAAGGTGGGCTGTGGCACCCCTAGCAGTACCAGCCGAACTCGGTTGAGTCCCTTGTCAGGCTGGGAGGAACGTAGAGAGGAGAGGTCCCCTTTTCTGTTTCATTTGTTTGATGTCGGCTACCCCCCAAAATTGGGGGAAGTGCCTTGGTATATGTATGTATGAAGAACTGAAGTTAGAAAAAAATATTTTGGAAATGTTATGTACAAATATCATTTGTAAGTCTAAAACAATTATAAGACCGTAAAATGATCGTAATTATCATACTGTTATTAGCAAGTTTGTTTTTGTTGACCAAACAAAAAAAAAAAAAAAGAGTTAAAGTATTTGTAATTTACATCATCTTTACTAAAAGCTCTTATTATCATTAGTTATCATTTGGATGTGTAAATGCATTCAATTGTTTGTTATGATCAGCGATGAAATGTAAACAAAACAGTGGTTTCTGTGCTTAGGAAAGCATGGTTTCTGTCTTAGGTGGCGTGCTTAGGAAAAACATGATATAAAACCATCTTTACTTCATTTATTTTGAATTTCTAAGGATAAAACAACTAAACTCATATCAGTAATAACTCTACATAAACAATACTTGTAAGATATCTGTTGCTACAAAAGCTAAGCTATACTTTACACAGATGTGTAAATGTGTTAGTTTGTTCGTTATGATTGGCGGAAAAAAAAAAAAAAAAAAAAAAAAAAAATAGTAGTTCTGGTTTTTGTTGGTATGTTTAAGAAAAGCATGATACAAGATTGCTTTCAACTAATTTATTTTTGATTTTTAAGGGTACAGCATATACTAGCCTATTCACCTGTTTTCTTATGAAACATATGACCCAGATTCATTAAAATATGACCTATCTAAAGGTCATCTTATATGCAACAATATATGGTATAAGCTCTTTTATATAATATAGGTTAAGGAGAAAATATGATGATTTTAATTCTTTTACATACATTCCAAGCAAAGAAGGATTTAAGACGAAGGGCTTGTCTTGATAGTAATTTAATTTTGGTTTTGAGAATGGCTCTCCAGCATACCCATGCCAAGGTTATTGCCATTAACTGTCAAATTGTCTCAATACTTTACTAGGGCCTAAGCCTATCAAAAGGAAGGAAAAAAGTTTTTAGTTTTATGGTAAATGGGAGTATTAAACCAGGCTTCGGGGGAGAAGAAATACGAACCTCAGTTAAGTACAGTATAAAAAAAATCTTTATTACTAAATTTCAGTATAGTATGTTTGTTTTCTCTTGGGGGAGATCTTGGAATGATCAAAACATTGTTCTTTTCTGCTAACTTGAAGACTAATGACTGGATGATTTAATATTTTAGATTTTATCCCTTCCTGGTTTTTCAAATTAGCAAATTTGGGCATGTTGTCTATCCTGCCTTTGAACTGAGACTTAAGCTTAGAGACCCAGGTGACCAGCTTCAAGTTATAAGAAACTTATCAAAAGCCCCTTCTGAGATTATCATATCCTGGAAACCAGAAAATCTTGTGTGTGTGTCCACCTCTTGGAGTTAAAAACAAATCTTGTGACTACAAGGGCCCTTAGTATACAAGAGAAAAAAGATGAACTACGACATTTTGAGAGTACTGCCACTACTGAAGATCTCTTGACATCATCCCTAAAAAAAAACATGTTGTCCATGCCCATCTCAAGATGAGTTGTCTTTGTAGTCTGTTCCAAGTTTGATTTCTCCCAATTAAAATGGACACCTTGGAGTTGGCAAAAGTGAAGCTGAAACAAATGTTGTCACAGTTTCTCTAGCAATAGAGCCACAAAAGCCAGTTCCTACATTCAGTTTATGCTATATCCCCTTCACATGGGCCAATACTACAATTGTATTCAGGGTCCTGATGAAAAGCTGTCAGGCATTGGCTACCCCAAAACATGATGATTTGATCTGTATTACTTCGCATGTCGACAAAAAACAAGAGGCATTTCTAGAGGGATGGGTACATGGGGGAGGATAAATGTAGAAGCATGTACCATGCCTGAAGTCTACTGAAGAGAAATGATCCATCTTCCAATCTGAATATACCAAATCAATCCTTTTTATCATAAATACAATCTTCTGAAAGAACTAGATCAATGGGTTTCTGTCCATGATGGGAAACCTTCTACATTACTTGGAATCCACAGACACAACAATAAAGTCCCAGAGTCAGCCATCACCTCCTTTACTCCTTCCTCCTAAGGAATTAACCTCACCTCGTTTTTGGTCAATATTTTCCAGACACTGGGTGTAAACATAAAAGGGGGTCTCAAATACAAATAAAAAATATTATTGGTGCACTTCCCCACTCAATTGAAAGACAGGACTACAAATATAAATCACTTCACTGAAATTAATATTACATAAATTCATATCCACTTCCTCAACCTAATATCTCTAAAAACAAGACCCCACTGGCAAAAGAGAATTCATTGAAGAATTCCAACCTTAATTCATTTTTACCCCAGACCCGGTTCCCAGTGACTGGGTCTTATTGCTCTAAAGGAAGATTGGTGATATTTGAAGGAAGTACAGTAAAATAATATGATCTCAAAGGCATCATTTGCTAGTAGCATCTGTTGTTTGGAGACCCCAATGACTGCTAGCATGGCTTCCCATCACCTCACTAATGTCTGAATAGCGATCCTCTGCCAGGCAGGAAGCATCATTAGTTTCTTATTACTATGGTCCCCCACAGAGTATAGTTTCTCCATGTCTCTGACGATAAGTTCAACTGGAAACAGGTTGGAGTTCATATAATAAGACATCAATAGGTTCCAAATTGACAAAATGTAGAAATAACAGGGTTTTCAAATACGAATCT
Organism: Palaemon carinicauda; assembly: GCF_036898095.1. Lineage (NCBI taxonomy): Eukaryota > Metazoa > Arthropoda > Malacostraca > Decapoda > Palaemonidae > Palaemon > Palaemon carinicauda. The sequence goes on along the minus strand of NC_090755.1, from coordinate 35,673,424 downwards.
GGGAGTTGGGACCCCTCATTACCCATGACTTGGTTTTGGAATCTCCTATGGATCAGCTCACACTGAAGAAAGATGATTCTAACAAAATGGGCCAACTTCATTTGTTCCTCTAGCCCTTACCAACAGTCCTGTTCTTGGAGTGGCTGATAGTTACCAAAATTACAGATTTACTACCTTTGATGGCTAGAGGATAGATATGATGCGAGGGAAGGGAAATAATCTCCTGAGAATTATTGGTATCCTTTGGTACTTGCCTATGTTGTATCAAGAATTTCATATCTACTGGTATACACTTTTTGGTCTCATGGGTATCCAATAAAAAAATATTCTGGCAGGTACGGAACTACGATAGAATAATTTGATTATCCTTTTGCTTGTCAAGAGCCTTACCTCTCTTATATTTCTCTAATGTGGTCCTCTGCAAACAGTTAGGAGTCCATATAATGACAAAAGGTTTGTAGGAATTAGACAAGACCGGTTGCATTGAGAGCAGGGTTCTTGAACCAAGAACAGTTACTTGGTACCTTATTTTGGTTAATTGGACAATTCCTAGCTTGGCTACAATCTGTTCTCAATATTCAAAATATCTGGACACATCTTCCCTCAAGAAAACACCACCCAACACTTTCTGCTTCGCCTCTTAAACAAGGACTTTTCTCAAAGTGAGTGACCTTCTTGATTAAAGGAGAGTAATGATGTCGGTTGGAGAGAGTTTAGAAAGGAGTACTGGGATACAATTTCCTAAACATTCAAGAAGTCCTATGTTGTTTGCTTTTGTTGATGGAGACCTTGATGTTGGAGAGTTTAGGAAGGAGAACTGGGATACAATTTCCCAAACATTCAAGAAGTTCTATGTGGCTTGCCTTTGTTGCATGGAGACTTAATGTCCTCCTATTCCTTCTTGTAATTGTGAAAGGGATCTTTTGGCAAGAGTAGAACTCTCCCAGATTTCTCACTGCTCCTCTGGTCATCAAGAAGTTTAGCTTTCTGTTAACTGACCGATGAGCTCCGCCAGTAACAGGTTGAATTCCATATAATCCTTTAAGATCTTCAACCAAGAGCAATTATAAAAGCTCCATCAGCCCTGTATCGTTTCTCAAGTGTCACATTTACCAAAATAGAAGGAAGTAAGCAGAGAACTAGAACCAAAGCTTAGTCGCACGAAGAAACAAGTCTCCTAGCCTTTGAGACAGAATCCATGACCTTGGCCTTATTAAATAAGTGTAGCACAACTATACTAATGACCAAATCTTGTCATTGAGTAGTGGTCACATACCTCCTAAGACAATGTTCAAAGGTACTCACAAAGGAGAGTAGCAGTAGAAACACTAATTGTGAGGTTAGCACATGCCTACTTTAGCCATTACCTTTTCTTTTTACATAGGTCATACTTTGAAGGTTAGCACTAGTCTAACTATTGATGTCAGAAATAGGGTATAATAAAAAGTACAGGTTACTATGTTTCATCCCAGAAAAGTTGAATAATTATGATCTGAGTTAAGCAAATTGAATTCCGATATCAAATTACACTGAAATTACAGCCTAGGTAGGAAAGCAGAGATCGGACATAAGAAGGGGTAGCTTTTAGTGAGTGATTCTCTACAAATCAGCACAAAGATTTGTTTTGCATGGTACCAAAAGGGAGTGCCTAGTATGATGAAGTAGCAAAATGTGAGACAGACACCAGACTTGAACTGGTTGGCCATGCCTAGTCATTGTATATTATGACTAAAGGTTGTTAGGCACTGAGGCCTTTGAAGCCATTCAGTGCCAAGGTCAATCTGGGGGAAAATCAAACAGTTGCACTGCAAAGTAAAATTTAAGAGGTAAGATATCTAGATGGATGAAAAGAAACAGAAATAGTTTCTCAGCAAATGTGGAAACTTATGGTTAATAGGTTTTTACAGAACATACACGAGCCATAACTTCCTAATGGTGGAAGAAGAAAATAGCAATCAAACTTACCAACCTGGGATGTATAATCTCCACAATGCCAATACAGGAAGTGGAGATTAATGGGGTTAATGAGGTTCTGGAAGAATAACTCTACTTGCCTCAGCATGACCAAAATAGTTCTCATGACACATCAGGCCACCTGGCAATAATCAAACTTGGCAAAATAAAGATAGATTTGGATACTTTAAAAAGCATTCAAAGAGGATTTACTATCTCTACATAGAAAAGGTATCCAAACCAAACTCATATATGAAACAAGTTAGATCATGTCCATATATGAAAGTGTTAAATCTTAAGGAAAAAATATATTGAGAAATTAATCACAGAAAATAATTTCCCACCAATAACAATATGGATGATGCAAAAAAAAAAAAATCCTGCAATGAGTAATAAATCGTATAGTATATAAAATAACTTATGCATATAGTCTTAACACACACATCTACCTCTGCAACTTCATAGAAACAACAAAAAGGAATATGACTCCTCTTTAACACAAGGAAGTGTGTTAATAATAATATAAATAACGTCTTCTTTTGAGATAACATACATAACTGTCAGATTACAAATCATCTTATATGATCTATTTTACATCATTATTAGCTTTAGTAGCTAATAATTCTTGGTATTTTGTGTTTTGATCTTGCACTTTGATGGCTTAAATCCACAATTTCTTAGTGTACATGCTAGACCTTGATTTATTTCTTAGTGTACATGCTAGACCTTGATTTCATATGTATACCTCTCTTTTTAGTAAAGTACATTTTTGGCATGAAGTCCATGATGCAATACTGTATAAGCAACCCTAGAAAAATATTTCCAAGGTGGTTCCATTCATTATGGGACTTCAACTTATTGAAATTTACCGGAAATTAATAAGGTGGTAGGACACAATTAAGTGTCTTCTAATTTCAACCACTTGGAATAAAAAATCACACACTCCATATTAGTTCAAGACTGACTAAAATGAACTTTTCTTTATTTCCAATAATAAGAAAAATACATCTGTATTTCATCTCTTCAGTTTGTTTCTTTTAAATCTAAAGTACTTCACATCACCAATCACTGTCCTGACTGCTTACCACTTCTATCTTTTTGACAGAGCTCAATTGTCAGAAACTGAATACTGTAATTTTTAATCTTGGTTTTTCTGGGAAAGGAGTTATTGCTTATTACAAGACGTATTTCAACAATTATATATCAGATCTCTTAGAACTCTGGCTAGATTTTCAATCTACATCTGCATACTTACCTTTCAAAACACTTGAAATCTTGCAATCTTACCTCTGATTATTCTTTACAATTTTTGCCAACATGATTAAATGGGATCTTCTATCTTGTCTCTTACATTGACAACGAGAGGGGTTTCAACAGAATCTGATGTCCTATTAGCCTAACCTCTTGCTTACATTTTCATCAGATGTTGAAAATTAAAACTCTTGTGCTCCTTCTATCTTTCTTATCTTCATCAATGGCCTCTTATCAACACACACTAGTTCTATCCATTTGTATGGAAATGATTCTACACTTGATAAATCATTGTTCCTTTCCATTTATCACTGGAAAATACTTACCTGCAAAAACATAGATTGGGGCAATATTTCAGAATATCTAAATAGCAGTGAGTAATGGAACACCCAAACCATTGTTTATTGCTATTTATGCAAGATTTATTTCCTCTGCATCTCTTCCTCAAATATTCTTAATTTCCCAATTCTGATAAGGAATTTGGAAACTTGATCCATCTTAACTTGGAAAAAAAAAAACATGTCAACAAACTAAACTAAATCTATAGCACAGTCTGCTTTTCCATCCATAGCCAAGTATGCTTTTAAGAGTTTAACTGTGCTTTGTAGGGACTGTATGAACTTTTCTTCAGACTACTTCCTCTTTGGTCTATTTTAATTTCCGGGATATGCCGAAAACTTAGGTCTTGCTAAAAACTCAACTAACATTAAATTGCTCTTCAATGTTTCTACACCCATCAGCTTTTTCTTAATTGTCATTTTGATTTACCCACTCCTCGAGTCAAAGGAATTTATTACTTAATGAGGTAACGACGGGTGCAGGATGGTGCTAAAGTTAGGAAGCCGAGTGGAATAGAACCAAATGGAATAGATGGAAAGATAAAAGACGAACAGCAATAAAATATGAGCTGCAAATAATCTTAAAATACCAGCACACCACAAATCCTGTACAGTAAATTTCTTGACTGTGAGCCAGTTGTCATTTCCTCAGTTGCTTTGTATGCTACCTGTTCTACATTTCCACAGAGGCCAATAAGAGATAAATATGGTGCTTTTAACTTCTAGAATATTAATTTCTTACAATCTTGAAGCCTTAAATCTGAGCTTATGATGATTCTTTTTCTACTCTTGCATTTCCTATTGTTATGATACTAGATTTGGACTACTATGAATAACTTGATCTGTTCTGTATAACACGTGTAATTTAGGCAGTACAAAACAAAACGGAAACAGGGCAATTCCTACATGGTTAACATTGACGTACATAGTTTAAAGTATATCAATGGTGGTAAGATAATAATGTGGAATTCCTCCAATAAAAAGTATAACAAGGAAATTATACAGTGAAAGAGATTCTAAGACACAGAGATAGCTCTGGCGCAGCTGACTTGATTCCTTACAGGCCACACACTGCTTTCAAGTTCTGGACCTGCCACCTAATTTCATATCATGAAATTTTTTCTAAACATCATATCCTTAATAGGATTAAATAAAGCAGAAGTTGAAATAAAAGCAGTATATCCATCTTTTCTTGTTCCTATAAAATCAGCAACTTTCTATGATAATCAGAAAGATAGGGAAACTTACCTTAAACCCTCCCGGCCATCAAAATAGGTCTGCAAAAGTGATTGATAAAAGTTTCCTTAAGCAAAGAGAAACACAACCACATTGTTACAATTACAGGTACTGTACATAACTGCAGTTGGACAAAATACCAAAATTATGGAACTCAAAACATTGCCTTACAATTCTGCAATGGCTATGAAATCATGCTTCAATACGAAACACACTTTACATGAGATATGCAAAGCTGAATGGAAGCTGATAAGTCTCAAAGGTGTCAATTCAAAATGACTAAAAAAAGGCTTATTAGTATTTTTGGATGTATAAATCCAGAGACGATTTTCAAATAGAAACGTTTTCAACTTACAATATATAAAAAAAAAAAACTAATTTAATAGTTTGAACTAAAATTAGTGCAAACCCCAATTCAATGGACTAAAAATGGAAGAAGATAATCACTGAGCACAAAAACTGATTAACTGATATATTTGATTTAGAATTTTTTTCTTAAGTAATTTTATAAATTCGAAATAACTTGAATGTTGTTTATGAAGTAAAAAGAAAAATAAGAAAAAGTTTAAAGGTTCAAATAAAATTATGATAGCTATTTTAAGGATAATTTTACTGCCATTTTCATGTAGCATATAAAACTGTTTTAATCAGAAGTAATATTATTTATAATGAAACTATTTCAAGGAACCTCCAGAGATGTTCATATTGCTTTTCTCTCAAAGTTGGTCAAATTTCCTCTACTCTTAAACTAAATATTTAAGAGTTTTCTTTCCTTGTAATTGCCCTGCCCCTCTAGTTTAGCAGTACAAGTACTGGATTAACTGGCAATGTAAGACAATACTACAGTGTGGGTAGACCATATCCCTTTATTCTTTAGTTTTTTATAACCACAAGTTTAACAGTAACATCTTTACCAGTACAGTGCTACAGAATGTAATGTCCTTTTTCTGGCTTTGCTATGTCTTCTTCTGTGAGCTGTCCAAGGGATTTATTGGTGGGTGATAATTAACCTCCTTCCCTATGTTTTCCAGTGTCGGGGGGTAAACCTGGGATTTGTAGTTCCCTTTCGGTTATTCTTATGAAGAATTATTTTTACTTAAAAGTTTAAGTTCATGATTTTAGATGCATAGATACCTATCTTAATTTCTGTACAAAACTTTCTTTGGAAAGAGTTTTAGCAGCAGCTCCATAGCAAACCCAGTCTGTTTTTATTTTTTTTTAATCATACGAATGAAGCCTTGTTTACTTATAAAAGTTTCTGGGCATGGGATTAATTTTTTTTAGATAATTCAAAAGTTGTGATTTAAGTTTATTATCTATGGATTATTCTGAGGTGATGGGTAATACAGCATATAGTTTTTAAATAAAAAGCTAAAAAAAATTTTCTCCTGAGAGGAGTTTTAATTTTATAAATTTCTTCACATTCTTTTTATGCTTTAGCATCTCGGGAGTATTTAGTATACAGTAGCTCCTCGGTAGTGTGTCATTTTCAATCCGGATCCGTTAATATGTTTAATCATTAACGAAGTGGACACGGGAATGAAATTTCTTACATTCACTGACTGATATGCTTCTAGCACCAACTCAAATAGATATATATATCCTGAGTTCTTGATGTTCATAATGCTAATGGGGGCATGAGTCATGGTATAACAATGAACCAATCTCCAATAGATTTAGTAGACTTGAGAATAAAGCCCTCAGAAGGATATTGGGAGTTAAATGGCATGCAGGATTAGAAATGAAACTATTAGAGAGAGAATTCAAGTGCCTTATGTGGATGAGATCATGATGAGGGGTAGATGAGATGGTTTGGGCATGCTCTTCGCACTTCCTAAAAGAGATTAGTTCACCAAACGTTCAACTGGGCTCCACTAGGCACAAGAAGAGTTGGAAGACCCAGACCTACATGGCTGAGGACTATGAAGCCAAAAGTAGGAGATGATGAATGGAGAAGTATTAAATTAAAATCTCAAGATAGAGATGACTGGTGAAATCTAACCGAGGCCCTTTGCGTCAATAGGCATTGGAGGAGATGATGATGATATTTTTTTTACCACATTGATGGTAAAGTTTATAATCATAAATTACAAAGCAAAATTAATGACAAAAGAAGATATCATGAATTTTCATATACTGTATATAAAGTACCAGCTAGTATAATCTTCGGTGCTATCGCAACACAATTATGCTTACAATATTTACTATTTGTTTCCAAGGAAAAAACTTAATTTCAACTCTCCAATTTGGGTTAATACACTTCTTCATAATAGACATAAAATTGGTTAATTTGATTGATTTGAGGTTTTCTGGCATCCTGACATCTGAGGTCATGGATGCCGAAATCATTTATTACATATAAATAACGAATAAAAGAATATTCAATTAAAACCATAAAAGCATAGATATTTAACAAGTTAAATAGCTTTCAGAAGACCTGCTTCTGAAGTCAAGCTTAGAAATACTGTTGGCATGGTAGAACACATCATGTCCAAGAATCTTGGCAAGGATGAACCTGACATTCTCACCTCGAGCCTCAAACAGATATCTATTTCTTTCACTACTATAAGTGGGGCATTCGGTCAACAAATGCCTCACTGTCAAGGATACCAAACCATCGTTGCAATATGACTGGTATTGGCCAGTAAGCAGATATTCATGTGTCAACCGAGTGTGACCTATTCAGAGACGACAAAGAGTCATCATCCACTTTCGGGGCACCATATTATTCTTCTCGGGGATATAACAATCGTTACCTCTTGAATCTTATTTTCAATCAAACCATCCCAATGCTGTTGCCAACTATTAGAAATCAAATTCTTAATGTTATGTAAACAATCATCACAAATAATGGGATATCTTCTTGGTCGCAACTCAGCAGCAGCATTCTTTGCTAGTAAATCTGCCTTTTTGTTTCCAGACACACCTACGTGAGCCGGAACCCAGCAAAATTGAACTGTTATATCTCTCAGTCCAATAATAAAAAGCCATTCTAAAATCTTTAAAATGAAAGAGTTACTGGAATTAAAAACTTCTCCAGCTTGAAGAACACTCCTTGCATCACTTAAAAATGATAAAATTAACCCATTCTTCCAACGCTATTTTTTCAACAGTGGTTAGTATGCCGCATAGTTTGTCTGTAAATAGGGAAGCTGTTAGAGGGAGTGCACATCTACAAATAAAACCACTATTATATGCTCCAAATCCGACGCCAGCATCAGATTTGGAGCCATCAGTATATATAAAAGTCGATTCCTTATGTTCTGCAACATGTTCTATAAAAAGAGACCTAGCTTTTAAGTCAGTCATATTCTTTTTAACTCTAATAGAATATTTACAAAAAGATACCTCTGGAAGCACCTTAGTTCTGTCAATCAATTGTTTCACCCAAAAACTATACGGTTGAGAGGATTTTGGGTGTAACTCAAAGTATGTTGAGTGCCTTACAAGGCTTACAGTCTGACAGGCTAAAGAATTAGGAAGTCTTTGCAACCTAAATCAATACTGAATAATAGAAAACTTTCGGTAAAGGTTTAACGGTAATTCTCCAGCATCAATCGGTAAAGGTCTAACGGTAATTCTCCAGCATCAACAAGGAGGCTTGAAATGGGTGAAGTTCTAAATGCTCCTGTTGCCAATCTGATACCAGTATGGTGAATAGAATCTAAAATATTTAGTTGACTTGGAGTAGGTGAGGAGTATATTTCACACCCATAACTAATTTTTAAAAAACTCAAGGCCTTGTATAGCTTTAAATAGTTTTGCGGTCAGCCCCCATGATGTATGGGACAATACTTTTAAAAGATTCAGAGCCTCAAGACATTTAGCTTTTAATGCCTTTAAATGAGGAACCCATGTAAGCCTACAATCAAATATCAAACCTAAAAATCTAGCTACATTTACACGTGGAATCCGTTGACCTTTGATGTATATATCCGCATCTGAGTGTACTCCCTGAATATGACAAAATATAGACAATTTTGTCAATTGAGAGTTGTAATTTTCTCTCAACCAGCAAATGATATGGAGAGATCATCTACAAATAGCATTGAGATAATATCTTGGGGAATGACTGAGGATATCCCATTAATAGCAAGTGCAAATAGGGTTACACTTAGCACACTACCCTAGGGAACTCCTCCTTCCTGATATTTCCTTTCCTCTCACTTGAGATAAAATCTATGTGAAATAAATGATTGAATGAACAATGGTAGCTCTCCTCGTAATCTCAAATCATGAATGGATTTAAGTTACCATATCTCCATGTAGTATCATATGCCTTTTCAAGGCCATAAAGGACTGTTACATGGTGCTGTTTGGAAACAAAGGCTTCACAAATAGAGGACTCGAGTCGTATCACCACATGAGTTGAATGCATTTTTCTAAATCCACACTGGATAGGTGGTAAAATACCTTTCTTTTCCAGGTATCACATCAGTTTTGTATTGACCATCTTCTCCATGATCCTAAATAAGCAATTGGTCAATAGTTTGCTGCTAAAAACTTATCCTTACCCGGTTTTAAAAAGGCTAAAACAATGGCTAGTTCCCAAACACTTGGATAACTATGATTATGCCATATTCTATTAATAATGCTTAAAATAAATAACTTGGTATTAACAGGTACATGTTTCATCATAGCATGTGGAATTCCATCGGGTTAAGGGGCTGTATCATTACAAGAAGAAAGCGCAGAATCAAATTCTCTTTCAGTAAAAGGAGAATTATATGACTTCTCCTTTCATTACAAAATTTAAAATTTTCTTTTTTTCAATGTTCCTATACTGGTCACTAAGGCCTGCTACACACTTCCATGATACATTTGAGAAATGATCATCCAGGGCATTGCTAATCTCAGTTGCTCCAGACAAATAATGACCATTCACCTTCAACACTGGTGATGGTTTGGGGGTGAATTTGCTTGCTATCTTTTTTACTTTCCTTCACACAGAAGATGGTGGCGTTCTACTGTTAATGGAGGAAACAAAACACCCATGACTCGCACCTATATCCTTTGATGGCACTACGGAACTGTGCTCTACATTTTTTGTATGTAATTAAATTCTCTTAAGTACGGCGTCTGCGCAATAGAGTTAGAGATCTTCTTGTGACTCTGTACAGGGCAGTTAGTTATAAAGACCATCAGGGGACTGGTCATCATTTGAATAACCCTGTTGTTTTGGGAATTGAATTGACTCCTGCTGTATGGAGAGTTCCATTCAGTAAGTCTATGGCATCGTCAATATTTTCAAACTGTTCTGCATCCCCTTCAATTTTGCTTAGCTCACAAAATTTATCCCAGTCTGCCTTGTCAAGATTTCATCCTGGCAAACTCTGTAAAGGTGGACCATTGTAGGTGTTTATAATGACTGGTGCATGATCACTAGTATGCCAATCATCTAATGTCCTCCAATCAAAATCAAGAAGGCAATTAGAGCTTACGATTGATAGGTCAATATCCACTTAGTGTAAAAAATTACAGCTATATATGAAATAAACAGGATTTTGATTGAAATGGTATTTCACTAACTCTATCCAATAATAATGCATATAATTCTCACATATCTTATTAAAAAAAATAGCGAATTGTAATTCTTTCAGTTGTTTACGTTTATAAGTTGATCACGCTACCGACTATGCTTTCCAAATCAGCTGATTAAGAGAAACTACCAAAGGATATCTTTTATTTCCTTAAAGAAATGGTTATTACTTGAACTATCCTTTGTAATTTATCATACTAATATAAATAGTTTTATTTTAAATACTTTAGTCATATTTTACTTACTGTTGAGTTTAATTGCATATTAAAGTTAACGGGAATTTCATCCCTATTGCCGATGTGTGATAATTTAGTTTTTATCCCTGTGGTGCTTGACTTTAAAGCCTAGGAAATTATTTATATCGTGCCATAACATATATATTTTCTCGGTTTTCAGCCACTTTGTCAGGTTATCTTCAAAATTCGGCATTTATATTTAATTACATGATTTGCACATTTAAAGGTTCCCACCAATTTTCCTTTGTTTCCTACATTTTCAGACACAGCTTTCCAGATGCTAAAGAGTAACGGCTATGAACATTGTTTTCTCACCTTAAGCTACAGCTTGTTTATATTTGGCAGTATATTTTGTTGAGGGTTTTTTCTCCATAGTGAATATGGGTATAATTAAAAAATATGTCAGTCTTATGCTACACTAACTTTGTAACAACTATGGGAATTGTTTACTATCGTACGATGAATGAAATACAAGCAAAACAGCTGCTATCTGATTTGATTGTTCATAACAAAACAGCTGTTTTTTATTCGATTGTTATTGTGGCTGTATGCATTTATGCAATGATTATGACGTTACTAACAATACTTTTATTCTATTTTATTTTTTTAACATATTGGACCCGAAGATGGGATACATCTGGAAGATTGGCGAGTCTATTACAATTTACTTTCTCAAAAAAGGAACTCGCATGATACACGAGATATATGATAAAATGACATTTTATGTGAGAAAATTTAGGGGTCGCACAATAATTATTATCATTATTATTATTATTACTAGTTGGCAAAGTAGGATGCTATAACCCAAAGGGCTCCAATAGGGAAAATAGCCCAGTGGGGAAAGGAAATAAGGAAAAACTACAAGAAGTCTAATATCAATAACAACATTAAAATAAATCTTTCACATATAAATCATAAAAATTGAATAGTGTGCCCGAGTGTACCCTCAAACAACAGATCTCTAATACATAAGATCAGCTGTTACAAAAGTATGTACGGTATTTGCTCTCTCTGTCTCCTCTAAAAATCTTTCTTTCGACTTTAGAACTCAATGGTATAAGTTTGCCTTACTCCTCTATATTCTAAATTATTTACCAAGGCAATTAATATTTACTATAGTATGCTTGAATTTTCTTTTATTACTGGGATATAATCATGATAATTAATTTGACTTATTATTGTTGAACAGGGGGCTGGGATAAACAGCTTTTTCATCTGTAACAACCTTTCTTACTAAGGGATTTCTCTTAATCTATGCATCACATCACATCCCCCTAGTTTCATTTAATGAAAAATTTATGGATGTATTTAAGCTATTTGAGGCAGGAAGCTCCTCAGCTGTGAATTTTAGAGCATTAAAAATGCAGCTCAAAGATTGTAGAACAAGCTCCCACTTGCTACTAGAGGGACTGATGATAAAAAGGCTTTCAAGAACTTGAAAACTTTTCTGCTTTCAAAGTGTTACGATACCATGGATTTGACAATTACTGCGGATTATATAAAGACATGTACTTAAAAATATATACGACAAACAAATCTTGTAGGTCCTGCAGGGTACAGGGCATTTGTATGTGTATGAGAACCAGGAAAATATCCTTTAATTAAAAGTAATGTAACTGTATTACCAGTATAACTAATAATCGTGGTATTTGAATATCTCCTGATAGCAGCAGTTTTAGTCTAACAAACAAAAGTAGTAGCTGGTATATTTTGTTCAAAGACTACAGCACATTTTTATTTTTGCTGAGCTCCCCCATTTGCTTTCATTCAATTTCACTTTGTTCAAGGAATACTTCAAAAATAATTGTGTTCTTCAAAACCCTGAATAATTTCATCTATTTTGGGTTCATCTTGTGAGTGGAATAAGAATTTTGTTTTAGTGCTTTGCCTAACCTTTCGGGCATTTGTATATATTTCTCATTTTTGGGAGCCATCTAGCTTAGAGATTGCACTAGTTAAAGGAGTATATAACTTGCAACATTAATAACTTTAGGGCCTTTCACATTTTTCTTAATAGAATTAATTTCTATGAGTACTCAGTCTTAGCCTATCATTAAACATTGTTTTTTTTTTTTTTTATAGATTTCCAGTATTTCTTTTAAGGTATTTCTTAACCTTGACATTTTTAACTAATTATGTTTTCACAGTACTGTACACTACTTAGCACTGTCCACAGTAATATCCAGGTAATGCAGAAAATTGATGGTGAATCTCTTCCAGGCCAAGTGGAAACAAATTCTGTAACTAGTCCATCAAATACAGCATATCATTATGATAAAATCATTCCTCAAATAACCTACTTTCTTAAGTGTTTCTCTGGAGGAATAAGTTGTCACTTACCAGAGGAGCTACAAGAAAGTCCTTACTTATGTATTTTCATGAATTATAAGGAAGTTCTTCAATAGGCCTAGGCAAATCTAGCCTTTTGAGGTGGATGTCTCAACAACAAATTAAATCTCACAAGGATAAATTTCTCTAGTGTTAATGAGGTCCATCAATGGAAGCCTTCATTGCTGGTTCTTACACAGAAATTTGGTTAATAGCATTTTTTATCATTATTACTTGCTAAGCTACAACCTTAGTTGGAAAAGCAGGATGCTATAAGCCTAGGGGCTCAAACAGGGAAAATAGCCCAGTGAGGAAAGGAAAAAGAGGAAAATAAAATATTTTAAGAAGAGTAACAATATTAAAATAAATATCTCCTGTATAAACATTAAAAACTAACAAAAACAAAAGGAAGAGAAATAAGATAAAATAGTGTGCTTGAATGTACGGTACCCTCAAGAAAGAGAACTCTAACCCAGGACATTGGAAGACCATGGTACAGACGCTATGGCACTACCCAAGACTAGAGAACAATGGTTTAATTTTGGAGTATCCTTCTCCTAGAAGAGCTGCTTACCATAACTAATGAGTCTCTTCTACCCTTACCAAGAGGAAAGTGGCCACTGAAAAATTACAGTGCAGTAACCCCTTGGGTGAAGAAGAATTGCATCTCCAAAAATGCCTAGTGAGCTACAAGCCCAGTTCTTCATTCTTTCATACTTTCCTATTACCCACAATAAAAAGGATCTTCTGTGCCCAATCAGGTCTCATCATTTCTATCTTACGAAGATTAGATATCTCAAAGGTAACCTATCAAGACTTGTTTGTCTCAGCAAGTGGTTTTCGAGAAGCCTATTCTTGAGAACATGATGTCCTACTGGCTCAGGCTGATCATCCTAAAAGTCTAAGATAGTTGGGCCAATGTGTTTAAGGGTCTAATCAATCACGTCAAAAGGACTTTTCAACTCTGTTGTTTTTTGTGTAATTTGGATATTATGGTAATCCTATTTCATAGGAAGACACTTGGAATTTCCTTTCAACTTTTCTAAGATTTCATTTAATAGATGTGACACAGCAATGAATAGTTACTGTTTTCTTTGGAAACAGTGGTGGTGAGCTATTAGTTTTAGACTAAACTTTAAGGGATACTAACAGCTATATCTCCAGTATATGGTGTATACCATACTCTACTTATTGAGGGTTCACTAAACTAAGCTAGCTCTTTACTTCACATCTTTAGAGGATATTCCTTACAATTAATGACCCTCTATCATTATAAGCCTTGATTCCATACCTATTCTGCTACCAAAAGTTGAGCCTTCATTTTCTATCATCACTACAGGAAAATCAACTGCTCAACCCTTTCACCTCAAGAGATCTGGGAGATACTGCATGAGTAATATAACTGGGTTGAGTACAGAAAATTTTCTACATACAAAAGCACTTTTCCTACAAAACCATTGCACATATAACAATTCCCTGTTCCTAGTCTCCTCAATTGCATTCGTTTCCAGATCACAAAGAAAACATGATGTCAGTGAGTAATGAAGACTAGAAATATATGAGCAGTAGCTACTATTTCCTGTCTGTTAGATGTAAGTTTGCAATGTTAAGACAATGAATGCAAGCTATATGAGTAAAATATCTATAGGAAGAAAAGACATCTCTTGCTTGAGGGTACACTCAGGCACACTATTCTATCTTATTTTTTTTTCTTCCTCTTGTTTTTTTGAAATGGTGTGTTGGGCAGGCTTAATAGAAGGGCCATGGATGCCTGGTGGTTTATCAAGAGGTTGTCTTTTCCTTTTTCTGATTATTTTTCTTCTTAAAACCATCCTTACTGTCCTCCCTTCAGTTGAAGTGGCTATCCTGGAGGGTATTTAGCCTTGCATGGTGTATCGGCTCCTCCATGTTGACCAGTTTTTCCGACTTTTTACTATAGTCTATGGGTATCATCAATCACTTTGTTTATAATTCTGTACGTATTGTTTTTGTTATAATTCTTGTTAATCTAGTTTTTAAGTATGCTGTCTCTTTTTTATTTCTATTAATTCTTATGCTGTCTGGAGACATTGAGCGAAATCCGGGACCAGTACGTCCTAGATTTCGTCAATGTCGTCTTCTGTATTGCAATATTCGTGGTCTTCATGCAAATATCCAAGACCTTACAGTTGCGTCCAGACAGTATGATATTCTTTTGTGCTCAGAAACTTTGGTTTCTAATATGAGGCACTCATCTGAGCTCCTTATAACTGGTTTTAAGAAGCCAATAATGTTGAAACGTGATGCCATCCCTAGGGCAAGGGGAATGGCGGTGTATATTAGGACCGAGTACCCTGCTTCTCATAAGTCCTGTTATCAATGTGGATGTCATGAGATTCAGGTAATAAAAGTTTGTGGCAGGCATAACAACTTTTATTTGTGTTCAATCTACCGGAATCCAGACATAGATGATTCTATCTTGGATTGTCTTCTTACCATTATGGCTAAGATACAAGAAGATGATAGAAAGGCTTCTTTTGTCTTTGTTGGTGATTTTAATGCTCACCATAGGGAGTGGTTAAGTTCTATCTCTCCTACCGATTGCCATGGCTTAAGAGCTTTAGACTTTGCCTCTGAATCAGGCTGTGAGCAAATCATAAATGAAGCTACTCACAGGTCTGGTAATTGCTTGGACCTTGTATACACTGACTCCCCTGGCGTTATAACTAGTAAGGTTGGTTCTCCAGTCGGGACATCTGATCATGCCTTGATTTCTTTATTAGTGAAGACTGAGCAGCCTGTCCCTGATATATCATATTCTTGTAAAATTTATATGAAATCCCAAGCAGACTGGAATGGGATTTTACATGATCTTTTGTGCTTGAATTGGTCACAATTATATAATAGTGTAGATCCTGTTGTCCCTTTAAATGAGAATCTAGTCAACATAATTGATAGGCGTATCCCTTCTCGTGTGCTAAGGTACCGAGTGAAGGACAAACCGTGGTTCAATGATGATTGTAGACGTGCTTATTTGGAGAAACAGGAGGCCTATCATCTTTGGAAGGGTAACAGATCAGATTTGACCTGGAATAACTATACTCAGCTTCGAGCTTTTGCTCAGAGAGTTTATGCCTCAACTGAAAAGGAGTACAATTTAACCATAAAAGAAACACTTTCTGGTACAACTCAGGAACATAAATGGTGGTCTACCCTTAAATCTGCACTCTTTGGTGTAGATGCAACAGTTCCTCCTTTACTTAAACCAGATGGCTCAGTCACTCACTGTCCAAAGGAAAAGGCAACCCTTTTGGCTGATGTTTTTGACAGTAAACAGAGTAATGAAAAACTTGAACTACCTCCTTCCTGTTTTCCTGAGGCTAAACTAACTAGTTTAGCTTTTCGATCTCGTGAGATTAAAGCTCTGTTGATGGACCTTGATGCTTATGGAGGTGTAGACCCAAATGGTATTTTTCCTTTGTTTTTTATAAAGACAGCAGATTTCTTAGCTCCAAAGTTATCTGTTATTTTGCGCAAGTTAGCAAGAAGAGGAGCTTTTAGCACTAGTTGGAGAATTGGTAATGTTACTCCTCTATGTAAATGTGTTTGTGGTAGCTCAAGTCCCACTGATTACCGCCCAATTTCCATAACTCCCATATTATCTAAAGTTTTTGAACGTCTTCTGGCAAAACGTCTTAATAGGTTTGCTGAAGGTAATCATCTACTCCCTAGTTTGCAATTTGGTTTTCGTAAAGGCCTTGGAGCATGTGATGCCCTTCTTACAATCTCCAATGCTGTACAGAAATCCCTTGATTGTGGTCAGGAAGTTCGTATGATTGGCCTTGATTTTAGTGCTGCCTTTGACCGTGTTAATCATGAGGCCCTTGTTTTCAAACTGAAACAGTTGGGAGTGGGTGGGTCGTTTCTTAGCATTATTATTGATTTTTTAAGTAATAGATCTCAAAGAGTTGTTGTTGATGGGCACCATAGTGATTATAGGAATGTGATATCCGGTGTTCCACAAGGTAGTGTTCTTGGCCCATGACTTTTCATACTATATACACATGACATGTGGTTTGGCCTAGAAAACAAGCTTGTTGCATATGCAGATGATGCTACTCTCTTTGCATCAATTCCATCCCCTGAATGTAGATCTAGGGTTGGTGAATCCCTTAATAGAGATTTAGCTAGAATTAGTGCATGGTGCAAATTATGGGGTATGAAGTTGAATCCTAACAAAACTCAAAGTATGATTGTAAGTAGGTCAAGGACGGTGGCTCCTCAACATCCGGATCTCAGTATTGATAATGTTTCTTTAAATATGTATGACTATTTCAAAATTTTAGGTGTGATTCTCGACAGTAAATTTACTTTTGAGAAACATATAAGGTCTGTGTCTTCTTCAATTGCACAAAAAATAGGCTTATCGAGAAAGTCTTTCAAGATTTTCGGTGATCAATCTATTCTGAAGAAGTGTTTTAATTCATTCATTCTACCTTGTTTTGAGTATTGTTCTCCTGTCTGGTCTTCAGCTGCTGATTCTCATCTTAATTTGTTGGACAGAAACTTACGGTCTATTAAATTTCTTATTCCTGATCTAGATATTAATCTCTGGCACCGTCGTTCAATTAGTTCATTATGCATGTTGCATAAGATTTTTCACAACTCTGACCATCCTTTACATTCAGATCTCCCTGGACAATTCTATCCTGTTCGTAATACTAGGCAGGCAGTTAATTCTAATAGCCAGGCCTTCTCCATCACGAGGCTCAATACTACGCAGTACTCTAGAAGTTTTATTCCAGCTGTTACCAAGTTGTGGAATGATCTTCCTAATCGGGTGGTTGAATCAGTAGAACTTCAAAAGTTCAAAGTTGGAGCAAATGCTTTTTTGTTGACCAGGCGGACATGAGTTTTTTATAGTTTATTTATGACATACAGTATTTGTTTTTGATGTTGTTAATAGTTTATATATGATATGTCTGTTTTGACGTTGTTGCTGTTTTTGGAATGATTTATTGTTAATTTGTTCTCTTCATTTATTTATTTCCATATTTCCTTTCCTCACCGGGCTATTTTTCCCTGTTGGAGCCCCTGGGCTTATAGCATCTTGCTTTTCCAACTAGGGTTGTAGCTTGGATAGTAATAATAATAATAATAAAAAAAACTATTGTTTTTATCAATTGCATATAACTATTTGAAATATTATAAGATGATTTATGGCATACCCAAACATAACTAATCTCTAATATCTACAACAATGCTCTAATCTATAATTTTACAGTTTAATCAAAGAAAGTAATTCTAAAGCATTAAATAAATTGAGTATAAATGCCTAGATAGAGTACTTTGTTGAAATCATGGAATGACAAAATAAGTTACAGAATCACAACATCAACTGTCCATTGAATCTGTGGTTTACTGTTAATATTACATGATAATTAAAACTTTGGGGAATTCTAAATTTCTTTAGGAGCATTCATCAGCTAGATGTGGGGGTTAAAATTTCTTAAACCTCTGTTTTTCCCGTTCCCAATTCTGTATAGAAAAATAAAACCATGACAATGACCAGTCTGGAAATACAGGTACAGTACCTAAAAATGCATAGCAGTGAATCTTGGTTCATATTGCCCTTACATAATATAAGGAACAAAATTTTCTTGTTTTTCTGGAGTGACTCAACAAATTTGAGAAAACCTTAGAAAATATCTTATTGTAGGAATGATACAGCCCTTACTGTAGATACAATGCCAGCTAGTACCAAAGATAATTGGACGGAGAGGAAATGCAGTTATATCCACACTATAGCTGATATATCTCCTCTTGAGGAATGACATATAATAAAGTGGCTGCAGAGCAAACAGCAAGTTTATTATGGTATACTGTACGTCTAATCGTGTTGTCATTTCACAGTTAATCACAAGTCAAAATGTTTATTAATCCTTACAGGACACAATTTACTGTGTATATTCTTATACTACTAGGTTCAATTTCTTGATGGGTTAAAAGTTAACTCATCTTAATACGGCCATCTATAAAAGGAAGACATCATTTCTATCAATAATCAGCTTAAACTACAGCAGTAAAAAACCTAAAATAATATGACACTCCTTTAGTAATAGTCATTACCTTCATTGTAAATGTTTACTTAAAATTTCTCTTAAATAATTAAAGAGAAGAAAAGTAAAATCCTAAATGCATTTAATTATTTGCATTGCTATGAAGTCACTGGATCTAAAAAAAAATAGAATTAAACTGAAGAAAAAATTTGCATCAGACTTTGCACTGCTTCCAATAAAGAACCAGGCACTTGCAGATAGAATTGTTATATTTATCACAAAAAGCTGTGTAGTGAAGAAACGATGGTTTACATTGAGAGTATCTTACATCCTCAATGTCAATGCCAAAAACAATTACTTATGCAATAACAATCCACTCAGACAGTTTCAAATTCCAGTAATTATGATAATGAAGAGAGCTACTCCCTGATCAACTCATCTGGTATTATCAAATATTCTGTGAACCTTAAAAGAACAGTTTTACTTTGCCAGTGGCAAACAAACTTATTGTAACTGGTTTACTAACAACCAATTTCTTAAAGAGAATCAACACAGAAAAGAAGCAAATGCCCTTTAAAATAAGTGAGAAACTCAACTTGTAAGTGGCATTTCTGTGAATCTTTGGTAAAACAGACTACAAAGCCTGTAATATCCCAATAAAAGTTGGTAAATATTATTTGGAGATAACAATGTAATCAAGATTCTATACTTGGTAGACTCTGATTTATAGAGATGAACTTCCTTAACAAGTACAAATACATTGCACTTTCCTAACAAGTACATATGTATTGTACTTTCTTACAAAGTACAACCGTATTGCATACTCATCCTGTGGTAGATGAGAGAGAATCATTCAATTTTCAGACAAAGAAAACAAATGTATCAATATTTACCTTTCCCCTTCAAAGCATTATCCTTTGGTTTGGGTTTGAGTATAGGCAAAGCAGGTACTTTGAAGACAACTTTTGATGACTTTTCCTTGTCTTCTGCATTGGAATCCTTTTTGGTATCTTTAACAGATGTAGCAGCTGCAGATGCTGCTTCCTCTTCAAGTGCAGCTGAAAAAATGTGAATAATTTATTATTTACATGACATGAAAAAATAAGAGGAAAACATGAGGACAGGGTAGGTATGTGATGCAAACAACAGCACGAATTTTTCCTATAAATGTATTAAACATCCGCTTTGAATAGTTGCCTATTACATGTTATTGCACGTTTGGAGAGAAAGACCTTTAAATAACATCAATCACACAAAATCACAAATTAGAGGTAAATTTTCCAATTGAGAAGATATTCCAACCAGGTCATAGGTTTTATAAACTCAAATCAACCAAGTTTACATAATATAGTAATGAATGTGAAGTCCGTTATTTGGCTAGAGACCAGAAACTTCATAATTGACAGAAGACTCTGCACCATAACAACTGCAGACAACACTTCCAAGATAAATCCAAGTTTATTACCACTATCTTTTGCAATGTTTCCATAACCAATAACTCAATAGCAAAATAAATAATAAACATTTTACTAACTAATCACTGATTGTTAGTTATACCCAAATGATTACATCAATCGAAAAGGTTTCCAGCTTGAATGTTTTGTCTAAAAAGAGGTACAAATTTCTTTTCTGGTAACAGATGTGATCATTTTAAACAGTTACACTTTTGTTTTTATTACGGAAATTAGACAAAAGCAAACCACGCTAAAAGGACATGAAAGACAATGCTCTGAAATAAAGTTACTCAAAAAAATATGTTTGGATACTGAAAAAATGAATTTTCACTGACATACTACATTTCTATTCCCCAATTACACAAAATGTGTTTCGTTATTTAATTCATACTGATCGGCAATTCGACAATTTGTAAAGTTTTATAGATACCAAAGAAAAAGAAATTGACCACCTATAAATTTTGAAATTCAAAAATATTAAAGCAAAGCAAAGTTTACATTCTTCTACACTTTACTATATATCGTGAATATTACTAGCCAAGCTACAACCCTAGTTGGATAAGTAGTATGCTATAAGCTCAAGGGCTCAAGCAAAAAATAAATAGCATAGTGAGGAAAGGAAATAAGGAAATAAATAAACTATATGAAAAGAAATAAAAATTTAAAATAATATATTCTAAGAACAGTAACAACATTAAGACAATAAAATATTCGAAGAACAGAATACAACATTAAAACAGATCTTTCATATATAAACTATAGAGAGAGACTTATGTTAGTCTGTAAAACATAAAAACATTTGCAGCAAATTTGAACTTTTGAAGTTCCATTGATTCAACGACCCGATTAGGAAGATCATTTTGCAATTTGGTCATAGCTGGAATAAAACTTCTAAAATACTGTACTGTGCAGTATTGAGTCTCATGATGTAGAAGGCCTGACTATTAGAATTAACTGCATACCTAGTATTACGAGCAGGGTGGTATTGTCTGGAAAGATCTGAATGTAAAGGATGGTCAGAATAATGAGAGAATATCTAGATCACGAATAAGAAGTTTATTAGACCTTAAGTTCCTGTCCAACAAATTAAGATGAGAATCAGCAGCTGATGACCAGACAGGACAACAATACTCAAAACAAGGTAGAATGAAAGAATTAAAACATTCTTCAGAATAAACTGATCACCGAAAATCTTGAAAGACTTTCTCAATAAGCCAGTTTTTTATGCAATTGAAGAAGACACACCTAATCTGTTTCTCAAAAGTAAATTTGTTGTCGAGAATCACACCTAAAATTTTAAGTCATACAGAGTTAAATAAACATTACTAATGTTAACATCTGGATGTTTAGGAACAACTGTCCTCGGCCTACTTACAATCATACTTTGAGTTTTGTTTGGATTCAACTTCATACCAAATAATTTGTACTGTGCACTAATTTTAGCTATAATCTCTATTAAGGGATTCAGCAACCCCAGATATATATATTCAGGAAATGGAATTGATGCAAAGGGAGTAGCATCATCACCATTTGCAACAAGCTTGTTTTCTGGGCCAAACCACATGTCATGTGTACATAGTATGAAAAGTAATGGGCCAAGAACACTACCCTGAGGAACACCAGATATCACATTCCTATACTCACTATGGTACACATCAACAACAACTCTTTACAACCTATTGCTTAAAAATTCAGTAGTGATGCTAATAAAAGACCCACCCACTCAAAATTATTTGAGTTTGAAATCAGGGGTCTCATGATTTGTACAGTCATAGGCAGCACTGAAATCAAAGCCACGTATGGAAACTTTCTGACCACAATCAAGAGATTTCTGTACAGCATTGGAGATTGTAAGACCAGCATCACATGTTCCAAGGCCTTTACGAAAGCTAAATTGCAAACTAGGGAACAGATGATTGCCTTCCGCAAACCTTTTGACGTTTTGCCACAAGACATTAAAAAACTTTAGATAATATGAGTTATGGAAATTGGCCGGTAATCAGTTTGAATTGAGCTACCACAAACACATTTACATAATGGACTCTCCATCAAGTGCTAAAAGCTCCTCCTCTTAAAAATAAATTTTAACTTCTCTTACATTTTTGCATGATATACTGACATTTCTCAATAATTTTCAAGTACTATACTATTATTTATTTTTTTACGCAGAACAAGGCAAGTCTTTGAAATTTGAGCATCAAATTCTTCAAATCAAATCTTTAAATGGCATCCGTGAACTTGGGTATACATGTATTCCACCAATATGGATATTCTGTCATTGCTTCATATAAACACAGCAAGTTTCTATGCAGTATTTTTAATATAATGTTCTTTAAATGCTGCAACCACATAATCTTTTGATCTGTGAAACTGGCTCTGTGTTGCATAACGATTTGGACACCTTATGTTTTTAACAAGGAACAAGTTTATTCTATACGTCAAAAAAATACCTCACTCGCATTCATTATTCTTGTAAAAGAAATGCAAACCATAGCATGGTACCTAATCACCCACTAAAAATTCCCCACATTAAAAAGGCAGAATTCTTTATGATATTGGTGGTGTACTTTGATGCAAAGCCCTTCAATCACTGGGGTATTTGTATCCTCTTGGCAACATTATGAATAACGTGAAAAGAAAATTTATCACTAAATATGTTCTCAGTTATTTCTAATTT
This sequence comes from Palaemon carinicauda, assembly GCF_036898095.1. NCBI lineage: Eukaryota > Metazoa > Arthropoda > Malacostraca > Decapoda > Palaemonidae > Palaemon > Palaemon carinicauda. The sequence goes on along the minus strand of NC_090755.1, from coordinate 35,650,374 downwards.
ATTGGATATTATGTTTTCAAAATGTCTTTCACTTCTACTTCACAGCTTTCGTGATAACCTACTGGAAGCATCCCTGCCTGGCGCTCGCCGGACCAGGGTTCGACTCCTTTGAACTCGATAGATTTTAGCATTTGTGACCTCACTATCCTTGTGAGTTAAAAGATGGAGGGTTTGGGGGAGCCTGTAAGTCTACCTGTTGAGTCATCAGCAGCCATTAACTCGCCCACCTTGGTCTGGGTGAGGAGGGGCTTGGGTGGTGATCATATTTCCATATGGTCAGTCTTTAGGAGATTATCCTACTTGCTATGGCAATGTCAGTCCCTTGCCTCTGCCATTCATGAGTGGCCTTTAAACATTAAACCTTTAAATAAGAGAGGGAACCCCAAGATCTTTCCACAAACAATGTTGCTTAGTTCTCAATGAGACATTTCCAACTGAGATGGGATTTTCTACATTAAAAATCTTTACTGGAATTGATTGTTGTCTCACAAAACTCTCTTACGATAAAGTTGTCTATCTTTCTAGTAGTCTTTTTTGTCTTTTAGAACTTTCCTTTTTGTTACAGTGAAGTATCAGTCATTCTTTTTGACAAACCGGGACCATAACGAAACTATACTTTTAGTGAAGCCCATATCTTTGTCTATGGTTCTTCACACATCATATGGATTTCTTAGTCCTTTCTAATCAATAAAAATTCAAAATATGGCATACAAAAATTAAAAGGAAGGGACATGACATTGAACTCCTCTTACTACCTATCCAACAATGGTTTTCTAGATGAGGACTCCCCTACATCTCCCACACCAATGCCAGATGTACAATAAAATCCGAATACTTCAAATAGTTAATACTATATTACAACTAATAAAGTAAAAAATGCAGACTTGTTTGATCTTCTCTGGACACCCTTGTTATCTGTATCTCTAATATGAATGTCAAGATCTGTTAAAGAAATTAATAAGAGTGGCTCAAGATAAGAAACTCCCTTAGGTTAATTTCTACTTCTGGAAGGGGTAAAATAGTAATTCTTTGATATTGTCACAGGACTGAATAACTGCCAAATTATTAGTGAGTAAATGGTGGGATAGCAGAAAACAATGTGGAAAGATGAGAGTACCTAATTAATTTTGACCCATAATGTGTCCCAACTCTCTCAATAACATGTTGAAGTAGTATGGAGTGAAATACCCCCCAGAAAACAACACATGGAGGTTTCATGGAATACCCAATGATCAGCATCAACAACATTAGCATGTGAGATGTTCAACAAACAGATCATAAACACATGCCTTGCCCTTTATTAAATCATAATCCTGAGAATCAGTAAAGTGTAGACTTCCAAGGTAACTCAAATATTCAAAACTGAAGTGTGTTTCTTAAGAGACTACTCTGAAGAAATGTATTTACCAGTTCCTCCTGTCACATATATCCAGTTCATAACATGATCCCAGAATTTTATGGCTTACTGAGTCTCAAGTCTTCCACAAAATTCATAGATTGGAATGAAAAAAGTAGACATTACTTAATTAGACCGATCAGTATACTAATTTGCACATTGAAGTTCCACAAAAAAATTCATGGTACGAAGAGATATTTAGATGTTTTTGCTTCGTATCATGAAAAAACCGTCATGATACGAAAACTGATTCGCCTGGACGCCGAGAAAATAATTAAAAAATTTGTGCGCCGCAAAACAGCAAACTCGCCACCATCGCCCTGCTCTCCCATTGGTTATCTCCTTACACTGATGCTAGTTACTGCCCTAAGATCCTGCTCTCCTATTGGTCAGCATTTTTTCCATCATGCATCTACGGATCGGTGTTCCTCGATCATTTTGTTTCGGCACCACCATATAGTAGTTCACATTGAATTCCCATTAGCGATTTCACTTTCGCTCTTAATAGTTATCCTGTTGTGTTATTCAACTCATACATTACTAGCCATGGGTCTCAAGAATGTTGCTGATGTTCAAGGAAAGAAGAGGAGGATGTTTTCCATGGAGACAAAGCTTGACATAATCAAGAAGTATGAGGCTGCCATGTGGTTAAGTGTAATAGCTGATGAATATGGCCAAAATTCGTCAATGATAGGCACCATCCTTAAGCATAAGGAAGCCATCAAAGCAGCAACACCTTCTAAGGGTGTGACTGTCTTCTCTAATAAGAAGAGCCCAATCCATGAATAGATGGAGAGACTACTTCTCCTCTGGATTAAGGACAAGGAAATCGCTGGAGACACTATTACCGAGATGATAACCTGCAACAAGGCCAGCGCCATTTTTGGTGATCTCGTGCATGCTCAGGCCGAAGATAACACCGGGGAAGGGACATCACAGCAGGTATACCCAGAGTTTAAGGCTTCAAATGGGTGGTTTGAATAATTCTAGAGGTCTGGCATTCATTGGGTGGTGTGGCACGGGGAGGCTACAAGCTCGGACATAAAAGCGGTCGAAACCTTGGCTAATATGTTTGATGAGTTGACTATCAAGGAAGGCTACAGATCCAAGCAAGTCTTCAACTGTGACAAAACTGAGATCTTTTGGAAAAAATGCCTCATCGGACGTATATCACAGAGGAAGAGAAGAAGCTGCCTGGGCAAAAGCCTATGAAGGAAAATAAACTCCTAGAGTATTCCTTTATCAAGGTTCTCTACCATCCACCTAACACTACCCCTCTCTTCCATGGACCAACAAGTGACTTCCAACATCAAGACGCTCTATACAAAAATTCTCTTCAGGAAATGTTTCAAAATCACTGATAGCACAAACCTCACCCTGCATGAATTTTGGAAGGAGCATTTGGATATTGTGATAAGCCTCTGACTCATCGATCAAGCTTGGCAGGTGGTTTCGAGGCGTACATTAAACTCTTTGTGGAAGAAGCCGTGGCCTGATGACGTCTTCGCATGGGACTTCGAGAAATTTCACATAAGCCTAGCTGAAGCCGATGCCAAACATGCTGACGATCCTAAACCTGTTCCGCAAAGTGAGGTTGAGGAAATTGTATCACTCAAGAGGTCGGTGGGTCTGGTCATCGAGGACAACAATAATGAGCTTCTCAAGGAGCATCAAAAGGAGCTTATGATGGACGACCTAAAGGAGTTGGAGGGCATGCAAGAGAACATCATTCATGAACAGTTCTCTAGCAGTGGAGAAGGAGGAGGAGGGCACATCTACTACTATGACATTGGCAGAAATTAAGGAGATGCTATCTTATAATCATAAACTGGCAGATTTTGTAGAAAAGAAACACCCAGTAAAGGTTCACGCAGTTCGTCTGGTTGCACTGTTTAATGATGTTTGCCAGAATTATTTCAGGAACGTTTAGAAGAGCAGGCAGAAACGAGCTTCTTTGGATAGTTATTCTTTAAAGAGGCCTAGGTGAGGGAAAAAAAAAAAAAAAAAAAAAAAAAAGTGATGAAGAAATTGATAAAATTTAGAAAGTACATAAAGTAAAAAAATAAATTTGAAAATTAGAAAAAGGCAAAAGAGAAAAGAAATTTAATTTATTTTTCGTAAATTTAAGTGTTAATGTTTTCTGCCATTTGCTAATGAATTTCGTAAAGTTAAGTGTTCATGTTTTCTTCCGTTTGTCCTCCTGTGCCACCACTTTCGCTTTTGGACATCGCCTCACTCGAAAGGTAAGGTTTCACATTTCGTTATTTTCCATGTATTATTGCATTCAAATGTACAGTATTTGGCTGTATTTTGTTGTGGTTAGTACAATATAGCTTTATTATAAAAGTTAATGGAGTGTTTTTGTAGGGCTTGGAACGATTTACGTGATTTACATGTAAAACTGCCCTCATTATACGAAAAAAATCACGATACGAAATCCACTTCAGAACTAATCAATTTCGTATCTAGTGGTATTACTATTCATAAAATCTATGATCATGCAGAACTTATTGAGTCCACCCAGGAGCCTCCCTTGAAAGCTGGTAACCCAAAGGCCTAGCAACAGCAAATCCAAAGGAGAAGAAGCAAGAGCTCCCACTACAACCTTTCTTGGAAGCTGGTGACCCGAAATTCCAGTCACAGCTAAATCCTGAGGCTATAGCGTAAAGGATGTACACCGTGGGTAGTGCTGACCATAAAGGGAGAAGATCGATGTCTTTACTATTTTAGCTATAAGCAAAGGTGTCAACGAGAGACACAAGCGTACGTAACGAATCAAGGCAGACCAGAAACTTACTTAGTGGAACCATGACTTGGATCTAACCTAGGCAGCAAAATAGTCATCGATATGTCCCCAGATGGATACTTCAAGAAAACCAAAGCCTTCTCTCAGGAGTCTTAGTTGTCCTCTGATTCAAAGTCTAGAACATGGACAGAGGCCTAATCCACTATGTCCCTATTTCCAAAACTCCTTACTGATAAAATTAGTAGATCAAGACTAATAAGATCTCCAAGATCCTTACTGAATAAATAATCAACAGGCCCTGTGAAATTACAAAATACTTTCATCCACATTGAAAGGAGGAAACAGCCTTGGCTTTTGTGTGTTCCACCTCGGGATCTGTATTCAGAGCAGAAGTGATCCACTTGAAACAAATGGAACAGTTTTCAAGGTCCAAAGCCCTACCCCAATCAACAAAACATTCACAATACACCCAACAACACTCATGAACCCATTTCTGCTTAGCTGGTTTATCATATTCCACCCAGAAGCATTCTGATTTAATGTCTTTCAGAATATTTCAAATAAAATATAACAGAATATTTCAAATAAAATATAACAGAATATTTCAAATAAAATATAATTAAGAGGAATTACCAAGGTCTAAGGGTTAAATTGTGAAATGCAAGCTCTGGGTAGTATTCTCCTATGAAATAAATAAGTGAATACAATAATCCCTTGCCATATGGTGGCTCATCATCGCACCATCAGTACATTTACAGAAGGCTCCCCAACTTATAAACACCTAACTTACAATCATTTAGATACAAACACAAATCCAACTGAAAATAACATATATAAAATAAAGAAATACTATAATGATACAATATCATATCCTACAATACAGTGTGCAAAACGACATTTGTAATTACCGGATATCTATTTCATATGAAACCCAACTATTTGTTGACGTTTGCAGCTGGAAATCATAGGAATAGGAATCAGGTTAGACCTACCCGAGGTAAAAAATTAAAGAAATTTAACTTACAAACAGATTCTTGGAACCCTTTAAGTTTGTAAATTGAGGACCTTCTGTAAGTAAGTTTATATCAGGGACTACTCAGTACATCATGGGTTTCTGTGGCAGATAAGTATTTTAGACTTTAAACATTTCAGTCGTAATACAGTATAAAGATTTTCAATCCTAAAAATTAATATATTAATAAATATATACACTACAGTATATTACAATACTGCACTATGTAATGCATTAATTAAAATAAATAAATAAAATAAACAATGAGTATTGTAATGAAAATCTCATATACTGTAGGTTAAACAAAACTTAAGAGGCAAAGGATGTGGCCTAATTTGCCAACATGATTTTTTAAACGGTACGCTATTAGCTAATAGAGGAGAGAGAACCAGTCAGCACATGGTGTTCAGTATCCTGGGCAATGATTGGGTCAGTGACAGCAGTATCACTCTCCTGCCAAATACAGCACTGAGCATGCAGTACTCCACATTGTCCAGCTTGCTTTTCACATACATAAGAGACATCACTTCACATCTTTCTTGGTGTTGAATGGTGGTGTTTTGGATTTGTCTATAAATTTGTGAATTTATTTTGAGCATGATACCGCCAAAATGTTCTGCACCTTTCAAGTCTTTCTGCAGTGAATCCAAGCACCAGAAGATGCTTTCTATAACAGAGAAGAGGATATTCCTCGAAATGCTTATGGAAGGAAGAAAGTATACAGATGTGGGCTACCATTACAGTATCAATGAATCTACCATTTGTTGTACAATTGAAAAATATAAAGACAATGGCAATGTAGCTTTAAACACGAAAGTCAGAAGGCTGTTAACTTCCCACAAAATGGCATCATAAGAATGGAGTCTGCATAATCCATTTGGATTCAACTGCTGGAACAACAACACTGGACTGGATACAACCACCATACGCAAGAAGGCCATGCAGCTGTTCGGCAAGTTTAAGGATGGTGGTAGTGATGACCCAGAGTAAGACCATCTCCCACAAAACCAATCAAATTTAGGACCATTAAGGGCTGGTTTGAAAAATTTTAAAGAATGTTCAACTTAAACAGTATGTTTCTGCATACAGAAGGTGCCTCTGCTGACAAACCTAAGCAAAATGCCATCATTAAGGAAAAAAAAAAAAAGAAGAGACATTAGAATGAACAAGTTTCTAATGTGAATGAGACTGGCCTCTTTTGGAAACATACCATTTCAGAATTTCATTATGAAAGAGGACGCAAGAGGCCTAAATTTAAAGCGTAAAAAGATAGTCGCAATCGTGTGCAAATGCTGCAGGATTTATGATAAAACCAGTGCTTATTTTCAAGTCCAAAAAACCTAAGGGCCCTCAAAAACAGAAATATGCCCCAACTGGATGCACGACTATAAGTTAGTGTAACAAAACCACTGACATCAGATTAGTTTACTCGGTGCTTCCGTATGAAATCCATCGGAGATTTCAAACATTTTACCAGAGAAGTGAACAAAAACTAGCAAAATAAGAACAGTATATTTGTATGTAATTACCTAATCATTTGGAAAAATTAATTAAACCATCTGTTCAGTGCTCATATAAATTTAATATTTGTTAAAACCTAACTGAATATTCTTAACATAAGCAATTTAAGCCTTTTACTCTTTTATCAACTTTTATAGATTTACACATTTCATGACTAACCAAACGTTATACCTACTGTAAGTCAACTTCTACCATCCTACAGTCTGCTATGACAACAACCATTAATCTTTCACTCCCTGTCCAACTCAAGATTTGGTTTCCACGCCTGTATTGTTAATTTTCAATTTAGCGTAGACTCTGTTCTTAAATTGTATCCCCCACTTTACATGAATTTTCCCCACCTTGCCTGGTGTGCGATCCCCAGAGAATTCTTGCTACATATGGCTAAATGTTGACCTGCACCCTCTTAACATCCGACCTCCATTGTTTTTAAAGCCTGTTGTTAAAAAAGATGCAACTCTTGGACCCCCAGGGAAATTAATGCGCTTTCGCTATTGTTAAGCCCTTCCAAGATTTGTAGAGATTACACATCTCCATTAATGTTTTCTTCATTTGTTAAAAGTGGTAACATCTGCATTTTCAAACCCTTTATCTCTCTCCACTCCCCCTCTTGGCAGTATCTACCCAGTGCACTCAATTTTCCGGGATCGACCACCACTTGGATCTTCCTGGCCAATGACAAATTTTCAAGGCAGGCCTCACAGTTTCACCCCGCCAATCTCTTGACGGATGGATTCTGCCCCCTCGGATATCCCTCCCACCTGACTCATGAAGGGAGACGACCTGCTTTTCCACTAATAGAAGTTTTTGGCTGGTGGCCACGAGAAGTTTTAATGGTTGGCTCCTAGACAACTGAGACTGGGGCCAGAGTTTACCCTACAAGTCCTCACTCTGGTAAAGCCCATAAACCAGTCTAACCATTCCTTCCCAAGTAATCCATATTTAAGCAGTTTTCTTGTGTTTATTGTTCCTGCCGTCAATGTTAAGGTTTTTTAAATAAAAGGACAAGTAGAAACTAAAAGTGTGTGTTATTTTCATACTCTATAAATAGAAGAAAAAACCAGTAAACTTACAAATAACTATACCTCAATAGGAGATTACTTAAGAGATAAGTACTAGTTATATTAGCCCCCATGGTCCTTCGTGCTTGGAATTGCAAACACCCCTCAGGAGTTACTAGATAAAATGTTTAAGTGATGTGTGAGGATTGTGTGCAGTCTAGACCCTATGATCAGAGGAAGAATTTATTCTCTAGGTCTATAAGATGTAAGTCAGTCCTAAGGGTGTGTTGGCTCACTAAAAAATATTTCTGGCACAGCTTCATTCACCAAGGTAAAATTCATCTTGCCAAAAAGAGACTGAGATTCAAAATGGTTCTCCTAACGGAAAATTCTAGAGGTAACGTACTTGACTTGTTGTGTTAGGGCATACAAATCTAATTCTTACCGCCAAAAACCATATCGCTGATCCAGCCATACAGTATTTGCATTTCTAATGGTTTCTACATGTAAAACTTCCAGCAACACCTGATCGAAGCTATGGAATCAGACATCATCTTGCTGAAGGAGTAATGGTGTGAGTACACCATCGCAACGTGTCTCCAAAATATTTGGATGACCATAAACGAGATTAGGAAAGAAATTTTGAATGTGAGCTGGAAGAAATTATGGCCACAAACAGTCTATGACTATAAAGGATTCTTTCCTGACAAAATCCAACCCTTGGCAGGTAATAAGGCAGTGAGGATGGCAAAATTGCAGAGAGGAAATGGCTTTGCCGATATGACTACCAAGGACATCAATGACATGATTGAGGCCCACTTTCTTTTAACAGATGATCTGAGATGAAGAACAAAGAGAGAATCCTATTGAAGAAAAAAGAAACGAGCTTATCACAAAAATACCTCTATAAAATCTACTTAAGACAGAAAAATAAAGCACCAGCAACTGCCCATTACTATGTCCATCAGAAAAATTGAGAGAAGATAAGGGTTGCACTCCAGCAAAAATAAAAATTATGCACAAGGACAAAGATGAAGACAAAGATATTGAACCAGCTGATGAAGTTCTTGCTAAAGCTGTGCCTTCAGAAGAGTGATAAAGCTCTTCTTTCCTGTACATTACACTTATCTCATCCTAGTCATCAACTACTTTTTTTCAGCAATGCATAGCTAATCGTCATCAATCAAGTTATAGTAACCCCAGAGGTAAGTGTACAAAATTTATTTTTTCTGTAACATGTAAAAATGTATTTTGCTGTGCCGTACATTCATCTCATCATTGTCATCACCAACACTAGTCAATATTGCACAGCAAAGCATCATAATATAATGTGCAGTATCTTCACAGATAAGTGTATCAAATCTATTCTTTTTTTATTATTTAAGAATGTGTTTAATTTAGTCTAAAACAGGTTTGAATTTAAAATGTTTGAGTGTGTAGGAAAGGTTTATAGGAGAGTGGAGATCGTTTATGAAAGCTTAAATATATAAAAATGATAAAACTTTACTGTACAGTATTGTTTTTACTTGGCTGATTTTCACCTATGGAAGGACACCTTGGATCATAATACCAACGATAGTCGAGGGATTATTATAAACTATCTTTCAAACAGCATCCTATAGGGACATATTCCTTTTTAGCATGTAGTAACTTAGCACACCAACATCACTCAAATTTTAATACAAGAGAAAGGAAAATTGGTCCAGAACACTTCAACTGGAAATAAGAGGTCACGAACAGCTCACAATTAACTTTTTGGACTCAAGCCATGTCGTCCTGATGGAAATTCCTCAAAGGCAGCATTCTACTTGGGATATTTCTGCGAGTGATATACCAGAGAATTTTACCTATAAAGGTATTACAGGGTTCTATCCCCTACAGCGAAGGTCTTGAGATATATCGTGTATGAAACAGGGACGTGTACAAAACAATCCACGGCTATCCTTCCATGAAGAGTTGACCTTGTCTTGAAGGATACGGGATAGGATTGGATACGTGGGTGATAGAGCCATTACAACTCTGATCCCAGTGTGCTGGAAACACATCTGCTATTTTAACAGATTTGCTTCGGGAGTTTCTGCTTGTTTTCAAGTTTTTCAGGGTGCTTTTGAGACCAGGGATGCTTCTGCTTCTTCCTCATTGCGTAAGTTGAGTACCAATTGCTTTTGTGGCGGAGAATTTCACGTCTAAAAATCTTGTGTTTTTGTGATATGCATCCTTTAATTGTGTGTGGCACACGCATGGCCGAAGCCTGTGGCTCATGTCTCCAAATTGCTCAGAATTCCAAATTAATTCTTATCTAGTCTTATAAAAGTGTGTTAAATGTATTCTTTTACAACTGTGATATGATTATAGGTTAGACTTTTGCCAATTTTTGCATGCTAGTCCTTTATCAGTCTTTACTTAGGCTAACCCCTACACTTAGCCCTTGACCAAGACTTGCTAATATGTACAAATGCACCCTCACCTACCATGTAACCACTTGTTCTCTTGAGGCCGCCACCCCTCCCTTGATATTGATACGTCATAGTAGGGAGCTGCCCCCTCAAGGTACCCCATGGAGCAGTGGATGATGTTTTACAGTTGTCTTTGGGCAACAGTACTTCCCCTATCTATTTAGCCTTAGTGTCTGGCTAGGTGGCACTGGTTGTGGGGACTTGTTCCCTGTGTCTACACTCTCTTGATCCCTTAGAACAAAACCAACCTTGTTCTAATACTGACAGGTAGACATTCCTTTCATGTTGACTTACATATTTGCTAGGCTTCCTTTTAGTTTTTTGGTAAGCTGGCAGCCAGTTATGAGGACTCATTCTCTATGCCTACTTACTATAGATCCCTTGGAATGACATTTAATAGTTCTAATACTGCAGTTAGGTCTTCCTGTCCTACCACTTTACCAATTTCTATGTCTTCCTTCCTTCCCCCTTCCCCTTCCCTCCCCCCTTGCTTTGCTAGTTTTGTCCTGCTTGCTGTGAAACCTAATTCCCTTCCAGTCCAGTTTCTCTGACATCTGAGGTATCCTCAGTTGCTATATAAATGGACAGGATGGCTTTGTGTCATCTAGTCTGGCTCTCGGTGGAAGAGTTATTGATCCTACCCTGGGTTAATTCTCTCTCCTGCCTAAGATTAGTTGTCCCTTCCCCTTTCTAGTTGGGCCATAAATTTTTCACAGTCCATGGAACTGCAATTCCTTTATCTAGTCTGCATTCCTTAGCATCTGAGTAACCCTCAATCGATATATAAGCTAGACGAGCCTGCACAGTGGATTTTTTGTGGCCTAACCCTATCTATGCAAGGAAACTAGAGCACCTTGTGGAATCTCCTTTTCTGCCTTAGTAGTTGCCTGGTCTCTGCTTTCAGCTTCTCATCCTGAGCTATGTATCTCATGCTGTAGTGTCTTGACTCATTTGCATGGTCGGAAGCTCCCTGCCCTAAGTACTTACTATTTGGCCATACTTCCAATCCTGCCGGCTTTAGTTCTTCTGGCTTTGGATGTAAGTTGGGGATACCCCTCTCTCCTTTCATTAGATGAGAGCCTTAGGCTAGTCATCTGCGTCTATTTCCTCTTCCATATCTGAGGAATATTCTCCTCTAAAGTTGGTCGATTGGATACCTCCTAGTTGTCAGGATTTCCCTTGAATTTACGAATTCATGGTATCCTGGCAGTGTTATACGGCTCTCATTATATAAAGGGCTAATCCCCTTTCTCATGATTTAATGTTAACAACTAGGTTTTTTGCCAGATTCAATTATCTAATTCCTTCTATTAACCTCTACCTTTCCCCTTACCCGTGGTCTTTTCCATATATGATCATCCACTCTTTTGCTAACTTGCCAATGCCACTGGCACATTGTGTTGACATTCTTGAGGGTAATGTAAGGTCAGTTCAAAGAGCATGGTCTCTTGAAATAGCTGCCGCTTCAGGTGCACCCGCTGCAAGCTTAAGCAGCATGGTATGTGAATTTACCCCCTTGAATTGTCTTATAGACCGACTCTGGGGGAAATGGTGTTTTGTTAATGTGAACCTTTCTCCCTATTCTACCATGCTATTGAGTTCTTATGGAATCTTGAGCTATTTGGCATGACCTTCCGATGTGTTATAGTTTTAGCTGTAGCTTGTGTGGGTAGAAATTTTCAATTTAGATATAGTTTTGAAAATCTTTCTTTTAAAAATTTTTTCTGTATACAATATATGCAAAAATTTTCAATGCTCTATTTGTAATCATTGAAAATTTTCTATCTTTACAGGTTGCTGAAGACATGGAGTGTGCTAAGGTAACCTGCACCAGGCAGGTCAAGTTGCCTTGTGATCACAAAACTTGCTGGAAGCATGCTGATAGACATGTTTCCAAAAGTTCCTTTGCTATCTGGGAACCTACTAATTGCATTGTATGCAAGGACCTGATATATTACTGGTTTCCACACTACCAAAGTTTCCCAAGACAAGAAAGCAAGGGGGCAGATCATTCGACACTGGGTGAGAGGCTTCCAAAAGAGCTCTCAACAAGGTGCCCTTTACCTTCCTTCAAAGGAACTTAAGGACATCCTCTTCCCCAAGGCCAAGGTGACTGCTGTTTTCGGTCACCAGATACCAATGGTACAGCAGGACCAGGCAGATGCTGAAGTTCAGGATGCTCTTCAGGTGGTGAGCCTGGAGGCCAAAGATATATTGCTGACTACTTCTGTGACATCAGAGAGAGAGAGAGAGAGAGAGAATCCTGCTGCCTACAGAAGCCTCTGATGAGTCCCTGGATGTCCACCAGTTAAGTACAGCACTTAGTACTTCTTTGGCTCAATCGCCCATTCTTGTATCTGCTGCCCCTGCCTCCACCTCTACCCCTGTTCCTACTCCAAATACACCTTTGTTCCCTGGTTACTTGGAGTTTATGGCACCATGAAGGCATTCAGGGAAAATATCCATGATGCTGAAAATAAGAGGTCAAGTGTCCTTAGAGGCGAAGAATGAGGCTTTTCAGCAGGAACCTAAGTCCAAGGCTCCACCAGCGTCGAGCCTTCCAGATTGCTCAACGAAGAATCCTTGCCGCTATGCAGAGCATATAGCTCTAAATGAGGGATACCTCCACATCGCATCGGAGAAGGCATGGGATCTCAGCCTGTCTCCGACTTAAGAATTCTACCCCTTTACTGATAGTTATCCTTACTGCTATGTAAGGCTGAACTCAAACATCCATAAGGGATGATACAAGCCCCAAAGAAACTATCATCCTGGACCACAGCAAGGCTCAAACCTTATTGGTAAAGGAGCTAAAGACGGCAGAGTTTACCAACACCCAACTCTCGGCCTTTGGCAGGAAACAGGCCACCTTTATGACTCCCAATGATACTGTACTGTCTTTCTCTTTGCCTCAAAGAATTTAGGGCTGTGAAGAAAGCAGTAATCGAAGGTAGACCACTACCAGTGCTAGAAGAGTGCAAACCTGTCTCTCTAGCTCTTTCTTATGACTCGGACACCTTTACGATCGGGAAACTGGATAGGGACATTGGAGGCAAACAGTTCAATGAAACGTTGCCTAGAATTTCCGAATTCTTATTGAAGTCAGAATTGGAAGCCAAAGAGAAGCTATCTGCTTCTTTGTCCCACCAGTCATATTTGGAAATGCTGATTTGGAACTATTCAAAATCAGACCTCTTCCCAGCCCTGGTAAAGACTCATCTGGATACCTTCCACAGGGATCTGTATGTTTTCTTCTTAGCCCAAAGAGCCTTCAGAAAGCACTTCCTAGCTGCAGCCACTACTATAAATGAGCCTAAAAAGGTGACTGACTCAAACATCTGGGGGAAGAATCTTTCCTCAGAAGGTGGTCAAGGAGGAAAAGGATAGAATGGCTCAGGAGAATAAGAGCCTTATGCAGAAGTGGGGTATGTCCTCCAAGAGGAAATTCACCCACGAGGAAAGGACCTAAAATTAAAGGCAAGAAGCCTAGGAGACCCTTTCAAGGCAGGAAAACCTTTCCTGCCACGACAGCCTCAGTTGTTGTGATCCCCCAGACTGTGTACACGGTTCCCCAGCAGTATGTGACACAGTCTCCAGATTCCAACCCTGTCTTTGAAAGGGCCACAACAACATTTTGTCCGGTCAGAGCATAAGGAAAATATGCTAGTGGCAGAGGAAGGTCTAGAAGGGGCAGTCAATCTAAAGGCCGAGGAGGCAGAGGCAAAGCGTTTAAAGAGGCAGGTTCTTCAAAACAACAATGAGGAGCCTGCTGTAAGGGGAAGACTATCTTTCCAGGGATCAATGGGAGCTCGATCCTTAGGCTCACACCATAATCTCAAAGGGACTAGGTTGGATATGGAGATGGAAACTCCCTCAGTTCAAGAGGTTCTTTCAACCCACAACCCCATTCTTGGAAGATTATGTACAGGATCTTCTCCAGAAGGGAGTTATCCATTGCACAAAAACCATGAACTTTCAAGGACGGGTATTATGCGTGCCCAAGAAAGATTCGAACACTCTTCGAACTATTCTGGACTTGTACCCACTAAACAAATTCCTTCGGAACGACAAGTTCCAGATGCTAACTATCTCGCAAATATGGACCCTACTACCCCATGGGGCCTACAAGGCTTACATATTCGGAGCTATGCCCTTTGGGCTCATTATAGATCAAAGAATTTTCACAAAACTAGTCGAGGCCATTGTCCAACAACTAAGGAACAAAGGCCTTCAAGTGATGGTATATCTAGAAGACTGGTTAATCTGGGCTGCAATGAAGTCAGAATGTCTTCTACCAGCCCTAAAAGTCATGAAATTCCTACAATCTCTTGGGTTCCAAATCAACCTCAAGAAGTTCGGCTATCTCCAGCTTAAGAATTCCAGTGGCTAGGACTTTACTGGAATCTAAAGTCACAAACCTTTCTCTACCGCAAGGCAAGAGAAAGGAAATAGCAAAATTGGTCAGGTGCCTACTTCGATCGAAAGTAATCACCAGACATCAACAGGATAAAGTCTTAAGATCACTGCAGTTTGCTGCCGTGACAGACCCAATCCTAAAAGCAAGATTCAAAGATGCCAACAGAGTCTGGAGAAGAAAGGCATCAAATGCTCGGAGAGATCTTTGCCTCAGAACAGGGTTGGGGAGAACATTCCCCTACCAAAAAGATACAGGGTTAGTGATCAACCACATTTCAGAGGATCCATATCAACATTCTGGAAACGATGGCAGTGTTTTTAACTCTGAAGAGACTGAACCCAAAGAAAAAAAACACACAAAATTAGTTCTTGACAGCAAGACGATAGTCCACAGCATCAACAAATCTCCTCAGATCAACCATGTGATTTTAGACATTTTCACTTTGGCAAAGCGGAGAACTTGGAATCTCTTAGGAGTTCACTTAGAAGGGGTTCGCAATGATATGGAGGACGTCCTACCAAGATTCAAGCCTCTGGAAACAGAATGGTTTTTAGATGCAAAATGATTCTGTTTCATCCTAGAGTAAGTCCCAGAACTGCCAATAGATCTCTTTGCGATGAGCTTCAACAAGAACCTTCCCCGATATGTAGCACCAAACTTAAATCTGGAAGCGACGGGAATGGATACGATGTCACTGGATTGGAACCAGTGGTCTCAAATTTACCTCTTTCCACAGTTCAACCTTCCAATGAAAGTCCTAAACAAATTATGGACTTTCAAGGGGATTGCAGCACAAGTGGCCCTGAATTGGCAGAAGAGCAATTGGTACCCTCTTGTTCTGGAACTTAAACCTGACCAGATCCCTCTACCGTCTCCATTGCTATCCCAGGATGTTCAATAGAAGACTGTCTTCACGTCCTCTTGGATAAAGAAATACCTTCAGCTCATGATTTTCTCGCTCTAGTGGCTAAAAGAAAATTTGGAATTGCGAAAGAGAGAATTGATTTTATAGAAGAATACGAGTCTGCTACTACGAAATGGCAATACTTGTCTTCCTGGAAAAACTGGGTGGATTTCATTAAAGTACATCCGCCCTCTTTCATTATTGTGGACTTTTGTATTTCATTCTTTATCTCTTTACACAAACAAGGTTTAGCCTCTACAACTTTTGCTTCATGTACATTGGCACTAACTAGACATATAGCTTTTGCTTTTGATATTGAACTCAATAGGAGGTAATTCAATAAGATCGCGAAGGCTTGTGCTAAATTGAAACCAAATGCTCCTCCTAAGGCCATAACATGGTGGTTGGATAATGTCTTGCACTTAGCCTCCGCAATAGATAACGACACTTACTCTTCGAGGGATCTTACTCAAAAGTCAATCTTTTTGCTTGCTATGGCTTCTGGTGCTAGAGCCAGCGAGATTTTAGCCCTTTCAAGGGATGCTGGCCACATTGAATTCTTGGAATTGGGGAAGTAAATCTTTACCCAGATCCTGCATTTCTGGCTAAAAATTAACTTCCCACAAAACATTGGGGGCCCTTGGAAGATCATTCCACAAAAAAAGACCCTTCTCTGTGCCCCATGGAATGCCTTAAGGCCTACCTGTTAAAGATAGGTGGCCTTTAAGGGTGGATAACCTTTTAAAGGGGAAACAACAAGATCTAATCTCTCTTTAAAACAGCTAAGGTCCAAAATCACCTATTTTATCAGAAGGGCTGACCTCTTCCTTAAACTTCTTCCAGTACATGTCCTTTGAAGGCTCACAAGCTTATACAGGATGGAAATCTTCCAGTGTGTTTTTCAAACATTACTTACATCAATTGGAAGATATTAAACACTTTGTGGTGGCCACTGGCAGTGTAATTAAACAAGATTCTTAATGTTGTGCATGGATTCTTATGGATTGTATAATGGGACTTTTCCAGTCTACACAGTGCAAGTGGAATAATATTCTTATTTGCAGTGTGTGTGTTACACTATATAATTATATAGTGAAGAGTCAAAGGTGATATTCTCCTCTTATTATATAAAATATTATTGTGTTATTCAATTACATATTTCTGGGGTTGAAAACTTCTGTTTACTACACATTAAATGTACATATTGTTGCACCAATTATTGTTACATTTATAAATTTTTCAGAAAAAATATATGACTATAGTTCTTTTTGCATTTCCTTTATATGGACCTACTGTAACCAAACAAGAAAGCAGAGTACAGTACCTAAATTTTCAATCCTTTCTTTTTTAATGACTTCGGTCTGATAGACCATCTTGGACAAAGATTTAATAACAGTGAATGGGACTAAAGTTAATTCTTTTGTTCCTATGAAATTTACAAAAAAATAACTTGTGTTCATAGCTCGAACTGCTATGCGGAGGTGTTAACACACCTATTTCTGACACACTATTTATAATGGAGCCTTGTCCTTATATAATTAGTGAGAGTTCTAAGAACTCAAATGGGTTAAAAACTCCATCTGGCCACAACAGAGAATGTTAATTCTCTGGTACACTTCTATCAGGACGACGTGGCTCGAGCCCAAATCACCATTTTAAACATGGGAAAAATCTATTTTTGGGTGAGATAGCCATATTATCCTGATGGAGCTGCTGTTACTTTTCATCCCCTCGCAATTCTCAGAGTGAGGCCTCGCATCATGCGATGGCTGCTAATAGAATGGCGAACCAGCGAACATGTTTTCAGCATACTGGGATCGGAGTTGTAACAACTCTCTCGCCCACGTATCCAAATCCTGTCCCATATCCTTTGAGACGAGATTAACTCTATTCGGGGAAGCATAGCCGTGGCTTGTTTTAAACATGTCCCTGTTTCATACACGATATCTCTCAGGATATTCGCTCCAGGGGATAGAATCCTGTGATACCTCTATAGGTAAAATTCTCTGGTATATCACTTGCAAATATATCCCAAGTAGAAAGCTGCCTTTGAGGAACCTCCATCAGGATGACATGGCTATCTAGCCCAAAAATATATTTTTCCTACATTATATGCTTGCTGGTCAGATGAAAATAAATAAAATATGAAAATATCATAATTTGTAGTTTTTGGATTATTCCAGAGCTGCATTTAGTAGTTATATGTTGGGTGGGGACCATATAAACTTTCAAAAAAAAAATTGGTATGGAACAGCCTATGTCTTATGAAATAGTTTTAGCGTGAAGCTCTTTTACTTGAAAGTATGAACACTACTGTATAGCATATTTCAATCTATTCTCATCAATGTATTTATGTTATAACTTGGTATATATTCCGGAAGTTGGGAGGAAAATTAGGTTACTGCGTGAGACAAAACATACTGCAAAATATGGAAGCCTTGAAATGCTTTTTTTCAGAAACATTCATATCCTATACAATAATACTGCACCATACATCTTTAATGTAATCCAAGAGACCCTATATGAAAAAAAAAAAATTCAATGCAGATCAGATATTATCCTTATAAAATGACATACATTCCTTATGCACGTAAAAATCATAAACAAAGAAAAATACAACCTGCTATCATTTTATAAAGACCACTTACCTACCTAAATAAGCCTCAATGTGAAGTACAGATACTGTACAGTACAATTACATACAATACTGTATGTATAACAGTTGAATTGAATGTGTAGTTTTATCTGTTAAGAGAGACAGGAATGATACAATAAAGTGAGAAATTAGTTGTTGGCTAATATGAAACTGCAAATGTAGTTGCTACATGGATTTATTTTCACAAACCTGATGACAATGGTAGTAATTCTTTGACATCAAGATCAGGTGATAGTTAAGTAGACTATTTTTTTTTACTCTGACTAGGAACAGGCCTAATGTTTGCCGAGTAGTATTCCTTCCTTTGACATTAAAAAAACTTTCCTTCCATGTAGGAATGAATCTTCAACTCTATTAGTAACCTTATGAAAATTTTTGGCTGAAGGATCCTGGGACTCAAAGATTAACACACTCTTGGATGAATGGTAAAATTACAGCTGCATTTTTCTGAGCTTTAAGTTTCTTGGTTCTGGATCAAGTTAACTTTTTTCCATTTTCCATTACCCCTTAAACTCCACCAATTCTTTGTTTGCCAGTGGTTGCTTACGAGCCTTGAGTGACTGTTAAAAATATTCTTCTTTAAAGTCAGTTTCAAATTCATTACTAAGGACTGCTGAATTCTATTATATGGACTTTACTTGCTCATCAAAACTTCTAAAATACATGAACAAAGAGAGGGTACAGTTTTCTTCTCACAAACCACTCATTGCTGTTCAAGTCACTTCACCCTAAATAGTACAGTACTAATGTTTAACATTGCATCCCTTCCCAATCAGAATATAGAATATTCTTCTTGTCCTCTGCTGAAGTAGCATCAAATACCTGGTGTAAAGTATGCCATAAATTGTACCTCTTGAATATCACTATGATCCCTTGGGCCACAGGTTGTATAAGAAAAGTAGTATTGGGTGGCAAGAAAACAACTTCAATATTCAGCTACATGTCTTTCAGATCCATGGGATGTCAGGAGGCATTATCAAAGGTCAACATAACCTTGATATATATATATATATATATATATATATATATATATATATATATATATATATATATATATATATATATATATATATATATATATATACACACATACATATACATATAAATATATATATATATATATATATATATATATATATTATATATATATATATATATATATATATATATATACACACAGTGGAACCTCTACATACGATCTTAATTCGTTCCGGAACCTTCTTTGTATGTTAAAATAATCGTATCTTGGAGCAAATATTCCCATATGAATACACTGTAATTTGTATAATTCGTTCTACAGCCCTAAAACCAATGATAACTCCTTAATAAATTACTACACATAATTAAACATAACAATAATACAATTGCATTATATAAGATAGATGTATAAAAGAATAATTATAAAGAAATAATAAATAAATAAAAAAGGGGTTTTTATTGTCACTTTACCTTAGAGACCGGCCAACACAGGTGTAGAATTTGCTACGCAGGAGGACACAGACGGTCGGCGAGGAGGTAGAGATGGTGACTGCGATAACGTACCGTAACTTACTCTAACTTACACTATAACTTAGCTAATTTCTTTTTTTTTACATTTTTTTTTCTTTTTAATTTATAATTTTCATCACTTTCCCTTCAATTCAATATTAGTTTTCTTTGTTTCACTTTGATCCCCTTCGATAGTTTGACTGCTTTAATGGCTTCCTTCTGCTTGATGATCGTCGAGATCGTAGAAATATTACGGCCATCTTGTTTAGCCAGATCACTCACACGCACACTGCGCTCATGTTTTTCTATAATTTCTTGCTTCAATTCTAATGAAAGCATTGCCTTCTTCCTTTTATCACCACTACTAATACCTGTACCAAAACTAAGCTTCTTAGGACCCACGATTATACGTAAAATAAAAAATGAAACGTGAGAAAAGGAAGATAATAAGCACTGTTAATAACAGACCGAAAAGAAGACAACCACACGATGCGCACGAGAACTGAGAACCGACCGACTCAACGCTCAATGGCGTCCCTCCGACCTGCTGCCGGATCGGATGTTGGAGCATGACTTCGGGTGTCGAGACAAAAATTTTACTTCGGATGTTGGAACAATCGTATGTAAAGGTAATCGTATGTAGAGGTTCCACTGTGTATATATATATACAGTATATATTTACACATGTATATATATATATATATATATATATATATATATATATATATATATATATATATACACATAAAAATCACAGGGAAACATGATACTCAGATGCAAAAGAACCACTGGGAAAATGAAAATAGGAAATATAAGATTAAGTCCTGACTAGTTGCGTTATACTTCTTCAGAGGACTGATTTATTGAATGAGGTTTCTTTACATTTTATAGGTACAGTAAACATATGAACATACATACAGAGACTTAAAGAACAATGACGCTCCCATACCAGCTACCTGCACTGTTATCTGGTGTTTCCTGGGCGGAGATCAAACCTCATTAGAAACCTGCCTGAAAGGGTTATTTCTGGTGACCGGAATGACATACCTAATAATATAAAATAGTTTCGCTATATTGATGACAATGTGAGTGGCCAGGAAATAAAAATTAGATAATTTTTTTCTTAGATTGAATAGCTTGGTACCGTCAAT